>NC_085845.1:67343523-67687523 GCF_035594765.1 Anolis carolinensis | reverse complement strand
GAGTTTATATACAGTAGAGTCTCACTTATCCAACATTCGCTTATCCAACGTTCTGGATTATCCAACGTCTTTTTGTAGTCAATGTTTTCAATATATCGTGATATTTTGGTGCTAAATTCGTAAATACAGTAATTACTATGTAGCATTACTGAGTATTGAACTACTTTTTCTGTCAAATTTGTTGTATAACATGATGTTTTGGTGCTTAATTTGTAAAACCATAACCTATTTTGATGTTTAATGGGCTTTTTCTTAATTTCTCCTTATTATCCAACATATTTGCTTATCCAACGTTCTGCCGGCCCATTTATGTTGGATAAGTGAGACTCTACTGTGTATGTGGAAGGTCCAGGGTGGAAGAAAGACCTCTCGTTTGCCTGAGGCAAGTGTCTGCCTGTCTGCTTCCTGCCTGGGGGCGGGAGGGGGGGGGAATCCTTTGTTGGAAGGCCCTTCTGTTTCACAAATCTGAATGGCTTCTTTGTATTTCACAGCATCTGACAACAAAGGCTTCCCCATGTTGCCTGTTTTATATGTAACTCGCTTAGGCACCCGGCAATGCACAGCTTAGGGTTTTGTAAGGATACTAGGACAGCATTAAAAATATTATTTGTTTCCCTTTGAGAATCCAATGTATGGTCCCATTAGACAACGCATAAGGATGTAAGTAAGCTACAACTCCCAACTTGTTTTCATTGCAAATTCCACCAGTAATTAAAGTTGGTCATAATGGGTAGCTGGGCCACGTTTGGTCCAGATCAATTGCCAATAAGGTTTATATAGTGCTCTTTGGCCCCATCTAAACCCAGTTTAAAGCAGATGACCAGTGGCACAGTGGATTAATCCCTTGGGCGGCAGGACTGATGATGTGAAGTTTGGGTTGCTGTCCTGAAGGTTGTCGGTTCGAATCTAACCCGGGGAGAGAGCGGATGAGCTCCCTCTATCAGCTCCAGCTCTATGTGGTGACATGAGAACTGCCTCCCACAAGGATGGTAAAAACATCAAAACATCCGGGCGTCCCCTGGGCAACATCCTCGCAGATGGCCAATTCTCTCACACCAGAATTGACTTGAAATTTCTCAAGTTGCTCCTGACATGAAAAAAAGCAGATAATGTGGATCATCTGCTTTGATGGATTATATAGCACTGTAGAAGGGGCCATAGGTGGCTTACAAGCAGGACCAAGCCCAGGACATACAACAGAATTCATCAACTAAAAACATAGTTAAAAACAAAACAAAAAAATAACCATCCATTTAAAATGACAAAATATACAAGCAGTGTTAAATTATATCAAATTAGACTCAGCAACCAACAACCAGGAATATGAATATGGACATGATCAAACTAGAGAGGGCTGGGCATGGACTTGTGCAAAAAGCAGACTTTATGGTAAAGTGCTGAGTACAAACCTTATCGGTAAACTAGGGCTGGGCATTTATGAGCAGAGACTAACCATCATCAAATGCAGACTGGAAACCATGATTGCCATATGCCTTAAGGAAATTCATTTCAATTTATTCGTGCAGTTTATGTAGTTAACGTAACAAATAGGTCTGGTTTCCCTCTGAATCCATATGTGTCTTACTGTATGATAATATGCATCTTATTGTGGTGTATATAGCTGCTTGATACATTAGCCATCTGCATTATCCCATCAAATAGTGAGGATGAGATCACCTGGGATAATACAGACAATCCGTTTACCAAGTAATTGCTGTAGAAAGTAGCTTTTAATCTGTATTCACACTTAAAGCCCTTTACACTTTGAAGTTGTCTGCCAATGTATATTGTAGAGGTCTCACCCATTTTTTAAGCCCTTGAAGTGTTTTATGATATTCTTCCTTGCGTAAAGACAGTTGAGAGATCGTTAAGGTGCATATTTGGATACTGCTCGCGCTTAATTCCTATGTTGTTCCCCGTTTGCCTGTACTGTAACTTTGCTGTTCCTACTTGGAGTATGATATGGCTTGGAGGGAGGGAGAGGAGAGAACAAGTAGGAGGTTGTTTTTATCACATCATTATCTTGTTTTATCATGTCATTATCTCATAATGTTGGGAGAGTGGTAGGAAGTGGCTATGCCTTGGAGGTGCAGCAAGCCTTTCCAGGTGCCTTTCAGCTACCTGTTTGTGGTATAAACTAACATTTAAGCATTCAGTTAGCACCCAGCCCTTGTACCGAGAGTCAATGTGGCAGAGTAGTTTGAACATTGAACTAGGGTCGCTTCCACACAGCTGAATAAAATCCCACAATATCTGCTCTGGGATATATGGCACTGTGAACTTGGGGCCCTTCCACACAGCGCTAGATAAAGGTAAAGTCCAGTTGTGTCTGACTCTTGGGGGATGATGCTCATCCCCGTTTCTAAGCCAAAGAGCCGGTGTTGTCCGTAGTCTCCTAAGTCATGACTGCATGGAACACTGTTACCTTCCCGCCAGAGCAATACCTATTGATCTACTCACATTTGCATGTTTTGAACTGCTAGGTTGGCTGAAGCTGGGACTAACAGCAGGACCTCACCCTGCTACCTGGATTCGAACTGCTGACTTTTCGGTCAGCAAGTTCAGTAGCTCAGCAGTTTAACCCACTGCACCACCAGGGGCTCCTCCACACAGCCCTATATCCCAGAATATCAAGGCAGAAAATCCCACAGTGTCTGCTTTGAACTGGGTTATCTGAGTCCACACTGGCATATAACTCAGTTCAAAGCACACAATGTGGGACTTTATTCAGCTTTGTGGAAGGGGCCTCAGATAACCCAGTTCAGATATTGTGGGTTATTCTGCCTTGATATTCTGGGTTATATGGTTGTGTGGAAGGGCCCTGGGGCTCTGGAGAAAAGGGTTTGAATCCCTCCCTGTTGTTCAGGCAGGAAAACCCACTTGTTCACCTTAGGTGGGTCAAACTCTCTCAGCCTCAAAAAAAGTTAAAGGCAAGCCCCCTCTGGACAATTAATTACATGCTAGGGTTGCCATGTCAGAAACAACCTGAAGGCATGCAAAAACATGTACTTCCAGCTCATATGAGAGCAGGAATTCCATACCAAATGATTGATCAGGTCAGTTCCTGGAAGCAAGACAAATTAGGTTAATACTTTTGCCCTAACAGGTATATTTGTACATCTCTGGCTAAGGTGTGTAGGGCATTGTGCTTTCTTCCTGAACACTTGTTTAGCATGCAGTTTCTGTGCCCTGCCAGGCATGTCAAAGTACTTTTGCTATACCATGACACATATAAGTTCTTTAAATAAGTCATGCACATCTGAATCATAATGGTTATACAAATAAGTAGAACAAGTGGTTTACATGGGGGGTGCACTAGCCTTTACTAGAATCATTCCTGAAAAGTCATATATATATATTCAATCATCATGCTGTGTGTGTGTGTGTGTGTGTGTGTGTGTGTATACACATACATATGCATATATATGTATATGTATGTAAGTGTGTGTGTGTGTGTATGTATGTATGTATATGTATATGTATATATATATATATATATATATATATATATATATATATATATATATGGGGCACATTTTCAATTTGGGGGAAAAATCTTGCTTTCCCAAGGATATAAGGAATATGTAGCAATGCTGCTCAGCAACTAGGAAGAGTGACACTGCATTGAGAAAATTTAAACTGCTGTAGTGTTGTTGTTGAACAAGAACACAAATATCAATGCCTTTTCCCATTCTCTGTGCATTTTGCAACCCTCCCCCATATTTGCATAAAATGTGATTTTATCCGAGATGCAATGTTTGTTATCCAAATGTCTATTGTATAGTAAAGGTTTCCCCGATATTAGGTCTAGTGGTGTCCGATTCTGGGTGTTGTTGCTCATCTCCATTTCTAAGCTGAAAAGCCGCGTTGTCCATAGACACCTCTAAGATCATGTGGCTGACATGACTACAAGGAGCGCTGTTACCTTCCCACCAGAGTGTTACCTATTGATCTACTCGCATTTGCATGTTTTCAAACTGCTAGGTTGGCAGAAGCTGGGGCTAACAGCAGGAGCTCACCCCGCTCCCCAGAATCAACCCGCAGACCTTTCAATTAGCAAATTCAGCAGCTCAGCAGTTTAATCTGCTGCACCACTGGGAACTCTGTTGAGTATACATGGTTAAAAGGGGGGGTTGCATAAAAAATGAGAAATATGAAAAATCATGAAAAAATAGACAAAACTTTTTATTGGCCTGCTTCTCCTGACTGCCATCACTCTCATTTCCCTACCCAAGTATTCAAAAAGACCAGAGGTAGTGCCACAACTGAATGAATAGAGGTCCTCCTGGGATGGACTCAGTGCTTGCCTTTTCCCAATGTACTTGGAGAGGGATTGGTTGCTTAACTGTAACTTTAAGTAATGGGCGGTTCCTTTTTGGAGTTAAAGGACAGTATTGATACTGACTTATGGATAAATTGGCCCAGATTTCGTGGGTTGATTTTTATTACAATTTATAGACTTATACATGAGTATATAGGGTGCTTCCTTGCAGACGCAGACCATATTAGCTGACATAATCTCTCTCAGCTTTGTTCTCTGAGCAGATCTGGAAATGAAGGGGCGGGGAGAGGGTTGCAGAGGTCTAGAGCAGTGGTTCTCAACCTGTGCCTCCCCAGATGTTTTGGCCTTCAACTCCCAGAAATCCTAACAGCTGGTAAACTGGCTGGGATTTCCAGGAATTGTAGGCCAAAACACCTGGGGACCAACAGGTAGAGAATTCAATCTTCCCCAGTTTTCTGAATTTGAATATGTGTACCTGAGAAGAGGGGTTGGGGTGGACTAGGAATGCTGTTGGTGTACCACCAAAATCACTGCTCAACAGTTTCCCTTCTTAACCTAGCCAGGGTAGTATCAGGTCTAATGTTGGAGTCCCCTTGGCTTGTAGTGCTGGGAGACTTCAACGTCCACACTGAGACTACTCTGTTGAGATTGGCTCAAGACTTCATATATGCCATGACAACCATTATTCGGTCCCAAGGGGTATCCGACCTTACTCATACTGCTGGGCACACTCTGGATGGCATTTTCTTCACTGTGAGCTAAACATGGAGGAACTGTCTAGGTCAGTGATTCTCAACCTGTGGGTCCCCACATAATATTTTGGCCTTCAACACCCAGAAATTCTAACAGCTGGTAAACTGGCTGGGATTTCTGGGAATTGTAGGCCAAAACACCTGGGGACCCACAGGTTGAGAACCACTGGTCTAGGTTCTGCTGTCATGGAAAACTGGGGGGGAGGGGGGAGTTAGTTAGACTTGCTGGAACTCAGAACGTATGTGTGGGGTCAAGGACTCATTAAGTTGATCTGATACAGGAAATGGATCTGGATGGATTTCTGGTAACTCTTAAGGAGTTTCCTTCTGAGAACTCATTAGGAATTATGTGAAAGTCTTGGTCAACCCCAGGGATGTTGACATGATCCCTCCATAGTATTCTATCTCATGGAGTCAAGCCAAAGCACTCCCCTGGTTTTCCAGGGAGCTGTTAGCAATGAAACAACTGAGGTGGCAATTAACAAGATGCTGGCAGAAAATTCAGAGTAGGGCCGGTTGAACACAGGCTAAAGCCTGCCTTAGAACCTGCTGTGCGGCATTTCAGGAAACAAAAACAAATTTCTTTTCTGCTTCTTTTGAAAATGTAGGGAGCCAACTATAGGATCTGTATTATGGTCAAATTTCTTTTACATGTGTGTCCACATGAATAGAAGCCAGACCACTCAACAGCCCACTGTTAACAACTTACCTGGCAATTTGTGGATAAAATTGCTTGGATCCACTCAGGCATAATGCCCTGATATAGATCCAGGGACTTAACTTTGGCTCCTTCCTGTTCAGTGACAATGGATACATTTCAATTTGTGCCATCTGAGGACATGGCCAAGATTCTGAAAGTGGTGAGACCCACCATATGTTAGATCTTTACTTTTTATGGCTTTAAAAAAAAAAAGGCAGTGGGGAACGGCTAAGTGGGTAGAGGGAATGGTTAATGCATTGCTAAATCAAGGTAGAGTCCCAAATGAGGAAGTTATAAAACCATTACTGAAAATGCCTTCCCATATTGTATAATTATTGGCTAAAGTCTACAGCATTCCATTTCTGGGCTAGGTACTGGATTGTGCGCTGAGTTTTCTGGATGAGACCAATTATCTAGATCCATTTCGATCTGGTCTCAGGGATACAGACGACTTTTGCTGCATTGGTTGATGACCTACGCTGGAAACAGGTCACAGAAGTCTGTCCCTTTTGTTTCTGCTAGACCTCTTGGCCGCTTTTGATACCATCAAACATTGTGTCTTTCTCGACTTTGTTCCTTCTTGGAGGGATGAACCCGAAAAGTGGTACTTGAGGGACTTTTCATTCTCCCCCCCCCCCATTGCTATGCCACAAATTGATATAATTATGTGTGAGAGATAAGGGGAACAGAGGTTTTTTGTCTTCCTTGTAATATTAGAAATCAGAGTCATCTAATGAACAGTAAAGAAAGCATTGGCTCACAGAGAACATAATTAAAATGTAAGTCATAGCTATTAGATTGGTGTTTGGTATTACCGTATATACTTGAAGATAAGCCGAGTTTTTCAGCCCTTATTTATGACCTGAAAAAGCCTCCCCCGCTTATATTTGGGTCAAAGTCAAGCCAGCAGCGGAGCCTGGAGGCCACAGTATGTTTTATTTTCCAAAACCTCCCTCCTCTGCTTCTCATCCCAGGCTGGTTATCTTATATTTTTGAGAGAGAGAGACAGAGACAAGAAGCAAATGTTTTCAAAAGCGAAAGGAGAATGTGAGACTTGTGGACTTGTCAATGTGGACTTGTGTGGAGAGTGGCTGCCAAGACAGCAGAAATGGTCAACATTTTCTAATGTTACACCATTAAACTGTATTTATGGCATTGCAGAGGTATTATCTTACAAATCTTTTAAAAAAGGAATAGGGAAATTAGCAGAGGTTATAAAGATCCGTAGCTGATAAGCTATCTGCTGCTAGCATGATGAGATGACGTATGATTACCGGATGCTAGGAAAGAACAGCATCAACGTGCTATTGCTCCCATATTTTGCTTGTAAATTCATATTTATTTTATTTATTTATTTACAGTATTTATATTCAGTATTTAAATTCATATAGAGTTGTCTTGGCAAACCTGCACTTTAGGAGGTTTAGTAAGAAGGACCTTGTAGGGAGATTATTTAGAAATTCAGTTAGGTTCAAATACTTCAGAGATAACTCAGGTCCTTTCTACACTGCCATATAAAATCCAGATTATCTGTTTTGAACTGGATTATATGACAGTGTAGACTCATATAATCAATTTAAATCAGATAATGTGGATTATCTACTTTGATAATCTGGATTATATGGCAGTGTAGAAGGGTCCTTGGGATCAGGGCAATGGAAGAAGTTTTTCCTGGTCCCAGGCACACCATCCTCCCTGAAAGAGGTATGAAATGTGTAGATATGTGGAAAATAAGTAGTAAGCAAGTTTAATTTGTGACATAACACAACACCGTTACTGATCATAGAGCACGTCCCTTAAGATATCCCTAACTTCTTGTAAGTGTTACCTATAGCTATATTGCTGCTGGTGAGCACGCTTGCAAGAGTACACACTAATCTGAAGCCTACTGTTTAGAAGATTCACTACTAGGAGTTCAACATAGAAAGTGAAGCTGCTGTTAGACTGATTTAAGGCCAACATGTTGTGCTGCCTATTGTTGAAGCCCTAGTAGCAAAATTTAACAACTTGTCTCATGCCACAAGATGCACAATAAGAAAAAGAGGTGAGAATACCAAATCTAAAAATTCAACTAAGTTAGCACCTAACTAATAATCATATAATGTAGTAGATCAAAAAAAGTAATTTTGTTTTTCAAATAGGTAAGGTGTTATCAGATTACATCATCTGAGGATTTGCTATTTAATGTTCTGGCCTATATAGATAGCATAAAATCCCTATGTGTCTTTCACATAATTCTGATGGACTTTTATTTTGTCAAAAGTATTAATGACCTAGTTTCTTTCATGGGTGTTTCCAGATGTGTTGTTTGAAGACTAGTGTTGTAAGAGCATCGATTTTCCTGTGACTCTTATAGCAACATGAGAGAATGAAGGGAAGGTTAACCTTATCTTTAATCTGTGCCACCCCCACATTTGACATCATCATATTGCTTTTGGAGGAGCAACTGCTACTAGTTTTCTTTCCCAAAACCAGTTGCACTAAGTATCTCTCTGTGAAAGTGAATTGGTAGAGACATGAACATATTTGCTTTAATATTATTATATTTTGTCAGATGTACTACAAATTTGTGAACAATTTTTAAAGACTACTTCTGGAGCCATTTCTCATCTAAAACATTAGTTTTCTTATTTGTTGTCTGTTTATTAACTTAGTGTATTGAAATATTTACATCCAAACCTCTATTCTGAGATGTCTGAGCAACCTATAAAATAATTTTGAGCACTTTCTGTAATTTTTTAAACTTAAAACAATAAAAATAAAAATTGGATCCATGAATTCTGCATCCACCAGTTGCAAATATTTCCAGTCTATCAATAAATAAATCAATCCAAAAAACTAGCCACTTTATATAAGGGACACCATTTTACTATGGCAATGTATATAATAGAGGACTTCAACGTCCATGGATTTTGATATCCACATGGGTTTCTGGAACCAAACCCCAGCAGGTAACAAGAGCCCACTATACCCTTTCCTTAACTACAAACACCAGGATTCCATAGTACACCCTTGTGGCAGTTTGAGTAGAATCGAGTATTTAAATTGAGTATTTAAATGGGTTATTTAACATGGAACTGGATTTCATCTGTCATGGGAAGACATCAAAGGATGGATTTGGAAATGGATTATCAAAGCTGAAGGAAAGAGGCAGTAGGTAGGTTAGAGTTCAGGAAGAATGAAAGTAAATATTTATCATAACTTAAGGAGCCAGCATGCATCCTTGATGTTTTGAAACAGTCCATTGTTCAAAGAACTAGTAGCGGTTGTTCTAATCTAAGGTTGATATCCCTGAGAAATGGACCAAGATGAAATTAGTCAGGCACACACACACCAACCTGCACCTACAAAGAACACACATACTATGTTCAGAGAGCCTACCTGTCTGAACATATCTCCCTCTATGAACCACCTCAGAGATTAAGATCATATGGGGAGGCCCTCCCCCAGTCCCAGCTCTTTTGCAGGCACGATTGGTGGGGACGAGAGACAGGGCCTTCTCAGTGGTGGCCTCTTGACTATGGAACTCCCTCTGCAGTGAGATCAGATCAGCCTCCTCTCTCCTGACCTTCAGGAAAAAAACTCAAGACATGGTTTTGGGACCAAACTTTTGACAAATAATCAGAACAGTGCAATCTATGACTATGAAACAATGTGATTGACAAATGGAATGGCCCTGGATTATGTTTTGGATGGTGTGTTTTTAACTGATGTTTTAAAAATTCATGTTTTAATTAATGGTTTTAATTCTAATTGCATCCTTGATATATGTGTGTATGGCATCAAATTGTAAGGACACCTTGAGTCCCCTCTGGGGTTGGGAAATGCAGGATATAAATATGGTAAATAAAAATAATAAATAAAATAATACTGTCCCATTAATAGCAGTCACTATAGAGACCTATATAGTAAATGCAAGATGTAGTTTAAAATAAGCGATGGAGGTGGATGATAGGTGCTCAGGGTTAGATTTTCTAGGAGTAACATGCTTGGGGTGGATTCATCACAGCTTTTCTGCTTCCCTTTCACAGAACTGGACCAGTAGAAATAATGATCAATGGAAACCAAGGCAGCTGAAACAGCCACGATCAAGATGGTAATATTCCCCTATTGTGCTTCCCAGTGTAGGTTGGGAAAGTCACACCCTGTCGAATGTATATGTTTAATATTTCCATATAAAAATAATTAACACTCCTCCCATACAAAAAACTGATTTGGGGTAGGTAGGCATTTTTAATTATATTTGGGTGTTGTTTATATTTTTTACCTACAAGCGAGTGAAACATTCCAACAGAAAAAAGTTAGAGCAATATACATCCTCTAGTTTTAATTTACCAATATGTGGAATTCTCATTTGATCCTTTTTAAAGCTTACAATGGGGATTTTCATTCTACATGCATGCAAAATGAACAATTTTTTTGTATTCAAGTGAGTGCTGGATTTGACACGGGGAGTTAATTCTTGATGGAGGTGGCAATTTGATGCAATCTGAGATGTGGTTTGGTGAAGCATCTTGTATTTACATTTTAATCATAATTATGAGATGACTTCAGGACATTGAGACAAATTAAGCTATTAATAACTACAGACTTGACTTCCACAAGTATTCATTCCCTTAGACATTTTCACAATGTATTATGTTACAACTTAGATTTAAATGGCATCATTATACCTGATGTGCACAAGACACCCAATATTGTGAAAGTGCAAAATAATTATCATTGTGGCATAAAGGTGAAATACAGAAAAACAAGCTACCACTGGTTGCATGTGTATTCACCCATACTTTTCTCTAGACAGCCTTATATTAGATATATTCTTTTCATTATGCAATAGTTGATTTAATAGTGTTCCACAGGTTGAGGTTACATTGTTTTTTGTTTTTAGTAATCTAATCCTGGTTGCTTTTTGTGCACAACTTTATTCAAGGGCTTATGTGACTTCTAGAGGGTTGCAGAGCAAAGAACAGTTATGCAACTAGCAAGAACCCATTTACAGGCAGTCCCCAAGTTACAAACATCCGATTTACAAATGACTCATAGTTAAGAATGGGGGTGAGACAACAGGAAATGAGAGAAATCTGCCCCTCAGAAGGAAAATTCACTCCTGGAAAAGTTATCATGTGGAAAAGATGTCTCCACTGAAGCTTTATCACCAATCCTTGTTTCCCCAATAATTTTTTTTTTCAAAATCCAGGTCTCAAAAGAACAGAAAGTGGGGAGAAATCCTCTGAATAGGGACACAGAAAGCAAAACAAGCACCACAGGAGTGTTAACTGTTCCCTATGTTATACAAAGATAATTCCACAAACCTGGGAACTGCCTATACTTCACTTTTGTGTTGAAATACGAATATTTTGCAGCATCATATTGTTTACATCGAGTGATAATCAACCATACCAATTAAATCCATCTCAGTTCTGCATTGTAACATAACAAAGTATTGCCAAGTCAAAGGAAGATTTTAATACCTCTGGAAGGCAATGCATGTTTCATATAAGCATCTTAGAGTCTGTCTCGATTACACTATCCAAGGAGGTATAATTGGGACTGCTACTGGTTATTATAACAAATTGGATGCAGGCTTTAATTTTAGCCATGACAGAATTACTTGCTTCTGAAGTTCAAGTACTAAAGATTCCTTCTCCAGAGTTGTTTTGCACATTCTTTGCATAAGGCTGCATGAAACCCACTCTATGTGGGCTATGAACTG
Organism: Anolis carolinensis; assembly: GCF_035594765.1. Taxonomy (NCBI): domain Eukaryota; kingdom Metazoa; phylum Chordata; class Lepidosauria; order Squamata; family Anolidae; genus Anolis; species Anolis carolinensis. The sequence continues at coordinate 67,676,076 of NC_085845.1, read as the reverse complement.
AAGAGAATCTCCCCGTTTCCCCCATAGTCTTCTCCCCATTTTCCCCTATGGATAGAGAAACTGCAGTATTGGCAACAACTTCTGGGAGATTGAACAGCCTTCACTTAACACATACGCCTCTGATCCTTAGAACTCCAGAAGCATTTCAAGCTTGCTATCTAGCACAGAGTAGTGCTTTGAGCACTGGACTATAACTCTGAAGATGTGGGCTTAGATCCCCACTCAGCTATGAAATCCACTGAGTGGCTTTGGGTCAGTCACACTCTCTCAGATGAAGGAAGTGGCTAACCTCTTCTGAACAAATCCAGTGAAGGGTTCATCTTAGGTCACCATAAGTCAAAAATTACAAGGCACACAACAATATCTGTGTATTGAGGAATGTGTGTCCACCCACGTGGCTCTCTGCTGCCCAAGTAGTCCCAGATGTGGCCTCAAAGAAGTCCAAATTCTTGTATGCCTTAGCTTTGAATAGTCACAGTCCTCACATTTTTCTTGCCCGAGTTTAATTATCACTTTACTCACAGTGCATATGGAACTATTCGCTTAGCTCTTGCCCTGCAGCTGCATTCAGCCCTTCAGTCTACTGAATACAGAGTAAGAACACAGTGGGCCTTTGTATGATGAAAACCCTTGACGATCATCATCAGCACTTTGCTTCTGAGGATAAAGTTCAGCCATATTTTCCCCATCCTCCCCCTGTTGCCAGTCTCATTATTCAGCTACTACAAAGATAACCACCTGAAGCCTAACCCTGCCAAGACATAATTGTGTGCTTTCCATCTACACATTCGTGAAGCCAACAGGAAACTCAAGCTTACCTGGGAAGGCCAAGAGCTCGAACACTGTTTCCATCCTAAATATCTCGGTGTCACCTTAGATCGAACACTAACATTTAGGAAACACTGTGTGAACACCAAGCACAAAGTAGCTGGACGCAATAACATCCTGCGGAAACTTACTAATAGCGCATGGGGTGCAGACCCAAAATTAATAAGAACATCAGCCCTGGCCTTGTCTTACTCAATGGCTGAGTATGCCTATACCATCTGGTCTAAATCTGCCCACATAAAACAAGTGAATATAGCACTGAATGAGACATGTAGAATAATCACAGGATGTCTGAAACCAACACCTGTTTATAGACTCTATAAGCTAGCTGGCTCCCCCCCCCCCCCCATGTGCGATGGGATGTTGCTGCCAATTGAGAGAAAAATAAGTTTGAACACTGTGAAAGCCACTAACTGTATGGCTATCAGCCTCCTCCCAGTAGACTTAAATCAAGGAAAAGTTTTATGAGAATCACCACTCCTCTAAATGTTCCTCCAGCAACAGCAAGAAAATCCCTGTAGGCAGCAAAATCAGGTAATTCCGACTAGATGGCCCCTCATGAAGGTCTCCCTCTAGGAGCAAACCAAGAATGGGCAACTTGGAAGTTCCTGAACAGACTCAGAAGTGGAGGTGGCAGATCAAATGACAACCTGGCTAATTGGCACTATCTAGAATAATTCTCCGTGTTGTGTGACTGTGGAGCAGAACAAACAACTCAGCATCTGTATGCTTGTCCACAATGTCCTGCCTCATGCACAGAGGAAGAACTGTTTAAAGTTACAGACAATGCAGTCACTGTTGCCCGTTTTTGGTCTAAGACTATTTAGCTGCTTGTGATCCCTTTATTTTATCAGTTTTAAACTTATTTATTTATGCAAATGCTTTAGACACAAAATAAATAAATTCTGATGTCTCCCTAGAAAGCAGACTAGATAATTTTGGGCTTTTAACAAGAATTTCCCATAAAAAGAAAAGTTATCTATGTACACATTTGTCCTGTGTATAAGCAGTGTCCAAATACAGAGCTAAGCTCATGTGTCTGAATTAACCCCATAAAAATAGATTATATTGTTTATATGAGCACAGGTTCAGTCACTTCTAAAGTTTTAATGCAAACTCACAAAAGGAATATCAATCAGTATGTATGAGTAATTTTATTAGCTATGTTCTCGTAATAGTAACAGAAAGCAACAAATCCAGTTTTTCAAATAAAGTTTCACTCTCAATTCAGGTGCACAAGTTTATATGGAATGCGGGGTGTAGATGAGAGACACTATGGAGGAGCTTAGTCAACATTTTTTGCAATGTGTCCCAGTTCATACTGTTTGTGACGTAGAACACAAGAAGGATTTTAAGGACATTGGCCTTGATAATTGTTTAGAAATCCTTCCAATTAGGCAATTAATAATCAAACAGAAGGCCTAATTAATTCAAGAGACACGCTTAGTGTAATAAGACATGACTATCATTCTTGATTTAACTTTCATTTGCCACTCATAATCCAAAACATTCTCAATATTTCCTCAGCTAAGTAGCTGCATAGATTTTTAATTAAAAAGTTAATCATTGCTCCTGTGATCTAGTTTTCAAAAAAGCACTGTAAACACAACTCTGACCATCTCATACTGCACATTGAGCTCTAATTTCAGCAAAGTGCAAATATTTAAATGTTATATTTTTTAGAAGTATGCAATAGTATTTTAGCAACAGAATTGCTCTTATACCATACCCTGTTTCCTCAAAAATAAGACATCCCCTGAAAATAAGACCTAGTAGAGGTTTTGCTGAATTGCTAAATATAAGGCCTTCCCCGAAAGTAAGACCTAGCAAAGTTCTTGTTTGAAATCATGCCCGCTGAACACAACACCAAAGCATGCAGGATCTGTAAATGTACGTACATGGAAATAATGCTAGTAACAAGACATTCTTGATAGGATTCACAGTTTGTCTGGCTATGCTAGTTTGTGATGACAGCTACTGTACAATATATGATAAATGGGGCTTTTTTGTTCAACAATAAATGTGAATTCTTCTTCATGGAAAAATAAGACATCTCCTGAAAATAAGACCTAGCGCACCTTTGGGAGCAAAAATTAATATAAGACACTGTCTTATTTTCGGGGAAACACGTTATGTAATTTATACCTTCGTTTGTGCACAAGGATAGTCATATTCTGCATTATAAATTTAATTTGTTGTTAAATAATGCACTAATAACACAACCCAAGACACAGGAAAAAATCTTGAATTATAGGGTACTTCATATTACAAATTTCCTTCACAGAAAATACTTTAATGTAGGAAAAATGCATAGGAATTATAATACGTGAGATGATTACATGGGATAAAATGGAGAGTTTCCTGGAAAATTTTGCCATATGCTAAGGCTAATGCTTACAGCAGGTTTGGTCCTCCAGATATTTTGGCCTACAATATGAATAGTCTTGTACCATCATTGGTCATTCCAGGTAGATCTGAAAGGGTTCATAATCGAAAATATCTGGAGGAGGCACAGGAAAGAAGCTGTAAACCAAAACATCACCACCCTGGATTATAGGCTTCTGTTGAGTATGTTAGTTAATTTCATCTCTGTGAGTCACACAATACACTTGCACAAGATTCATATACATTCTGCAGTTTACACTTGTCCACATTTCATTATTACTCAGGAGCTCACATTGAGAGATAACAGAGACATTAATTTATTTTTCCACTACAGATTGCATCTTTCACAACTGAATCTGAAATTAGAGATCCTTATGGTTACAGACCTGCTCTCCAATGCATGTATTTGCTGAAGGTAAAAAATATGCATGGAAAAACAAATGTCAAAGTTTCATAAATGGGAAACATATACACTGCCATCTCTATATCAACAGGGGAAAGTTCGGAACTTCATGTGAATACACAAAATTTCAGATATCAACCCTATTGAAATGAAGGTTTTGTGGCTCAAGAATACAAGTCATGCCAGAGGACCTAGCGAATGGCGAGAGAAGTCATATGTCAACCATGGATAAATGAAACTGCATGTACAGACACAGCGGTCATACTGTATATGTATATATATTGTCAATATAAGCCTGTCTGGACCTTGAGATCTTCAAGAAAGGATTTTGTTTAGTCTCATCTCTTTGAATTCTGTGGTTGCCCACAGGCTCTAGAACTTCACCTATATTAGGGATGGATCTTTTTTCATTGCAGTCTTTCCATCAGCAGATATAGGTGTGTGTTTTAATTATTCTGAAAGTCTTTTAGACCTGAAGATTTTTAAGGAAATAACTGTATGAAGATATTGAATTGTCTGAAATTATTTTACTGTTTTTATTTTTTTATCAATTTAAGTGTCTCTTTCAAATTATTTTTGTACAGTTAAGAATTCTACTTTAATGTTGATGTTTAGTATGATTTTGATCTGTATTCTTACTGTTTTAATTTCCAAGCTGATTTGAATCCCTATCTTGGGGGGAAGGGAAGAGGATAAAGTTGTTCTTATTATTTAAATTAAATTTGTGTGTGTGTGTAGAATTAAAGGTGACACAAAAATGCAGCAATTTCCATTTAAGGTAAGAGAGAAATCCACAATTTGATACACATCTGAGTCAGAACATGGGATTTCAACAAGCTTGTTTTGACCTTTCACACATCCCTACTCTCAGTGAGGATAACATTTCCAAATGCATTTTAGTTGCATTGACCTGACACCTTGCCCTAAAGCTGACCTGCCATATCCATGGATTCTCCACCCACAAATCCGACCATTCATGAGTTGATTTCTTCTAATCCAAAAAGCACACCTTGTATTTGCTATTTTATATAAGGCACATCATTTTACTATGCCCTTGTATATTATGGGACTTGAGGCTAAAACCTTTTTATTCAGAAAGGCTTTTAAAGATTAAGGTGTTTAGAATCTAGTCAGGGGTGCTATGGTTTTTAATTCTGAATATGTTTTGATGAATTTGAACCATGAATTTTTAGTGCTGTTTGTGTTTAATCTGCTTTAATGTTTGCATATTTGTATATTTTAAATTGCATACTAATGCTTTTATGTCAAGCCACTTTGAGTCCCCTTTGGGAAGATAAAGCAGGGTATTATTATTATTATTATTATTATTATTATTATTATTATTATTATTATTTATGCAGTTTTCTGACATTGTATATTTCTGCCACTTCTTTGAATGTTCATTTGTATTTTGATTCTGTAGTCCACTTGTCGATGCATGTCCAGAATCAGCAGCATCCACCGCGGTACTTTTTATCTTGGGCGATAACTGAGCCAGTACAGACTTCGTTTTGGTTTGTTTCTCCATAGTGCTAATGGGTTAGGTGCTCTTAGTTCCACTCCTCAACTGAGACTTCTCAGGCTTGGTTGGACCTGCCAGTAGTTACACAACTGTCAGCAGAGCTCTCAGTGTCCTTGGAGCAGTTATCAAAAAATCAGCTAATGACCCAAAATGCAGACTGTGCAAAAGTATTCGAAAATGAGCAAGCAAAGATAGCGTGGGACTTCCGAATCCAGACTGACAAAGTTCTGGAACACAACACACCAGACATCACAGTTGTGGAAAAGAAAAAGGTTTGGATCATTGATGTTGCCATCCCAGGTGACAGTCGCATTGACGAAAAACAACAGGAAAAACTCAGCTGCTATCAGGACCTCAAGATTGAACTTCAAAGACTCTGGCAGAAAACAGTGCAGGTGGTCCCGGTGGTGATGGGCACACTGGGTGCTGTGCCAAAAGATCTCAGCCGGCATTTGGAAACAATAGACAAAATTACGATCTGTCAACTGCAAAAGGCCACCCTACAGGGATCTGCACACATCATCTGAAAATACATCACACAGTCCTAAACGCTTGGGAAGTGTTCGACTTGTGATTTTGTGATATGAAATCCAGCATGTCTATCTTGTTTGCTGTGTCATACAATAAAATAATAGAAGACCTGGCTATGGCTCATGAGTGGGACCCTGAAGAAAGAGACAGAAGGCCTGATCCTTGCAGCCCAGGAGCAAGCCATCAGAACAAATGCAATTAAGGCCAAGATCGAAAAATCAGCTGATGACCCAAAATGCAGACTGTGCAAGGAAACCGACGAAACCATTGATCATATCCTCAGCTGCTGTAAGAAAATTGCACAGACAGACTACAAACAGAGGCACAACTATGTGGCCCTAATGATTCATTGGAACTTATGCCTCAAGTACCACTTCCCCGCAGCAAAGAACTGGTGGGATCACAAATCTGCAAAAGTATTCGAAAATGAGCATGCAAAGATACTGTGGGACTTCCGAATCCAGACTGACAAAGTTCTGGAACACAACACACCAGACATCACAGTTGTGGAAAAGAAAAAGGTTTGGATCATTGATGTTGCCATCCCAGGTGACAGTCGCATTGACGAAAAACAACAGGAAAAACTCAGCCGCTATCAGGACCTCAAGATTGAACTTCAAAGACTCTGGCAGAAAGCAGTGCAGATGGTCCCGGTGGTGATGGGCACACTGGGTGCCGTGCCAAAAGATCTCAACCGGCATTTGGAAACAATAGACATTGACAAAATTACGATCTGCCAACGGCAAAAGGCCACCCTGCTGGGATCTGCACGCATCATCCGAAAATACATCATACAGTCCTAGACACTTGGGAAGTGTTTGACTTATGATTTTGTAATACGAAATCCAGCATATCTATCTTGTTTCCTGTGTCATAATAAAATAATAATGATAATAATAATTTTAATAATTGAACTTTCATTAAAATCTTTGAAGAATTTTTTTAAAAATGATATTTACCGTTTTTTTCTTGAAATAAGACACATAGCATCCATACACACACAGAGCAAGCCTGTATTTTTCTAAAGTTTTGTTATTATAAACCACCAGTGAAGTTCTTGTGGCTACAACCTTCCTTTACCTTCTGAAAAAGGAGCAAGCTAATTGTTGCTTTCCCATAATATCCATGGAGGCTGGTATCTTCCTCACGAGGGGGTCCAGATTTTAGTTCAAACTTCAGTGGTGTTAGCTGAAGGATAATGTTGATCATGTTAAATAACTCTTGAAGTTTAGATAAAATCCAGCGAGCAAATTCAACACCTCCCTGACTTGGAAGTCACCAGGTGCCAATGAATGAAAGCTAGTAGAAGGCTCAAAGACTTGTGTTTCTGAACTAAGATTCGAATTTGGACCCAAGTCAACTCATATAACCTCTGAATTGTTAGGGCAAATTGGATAGGTTTCTGAATCAGGAGCCAAACCAAGCCTTGCGGTTGGCGCACTCTCTTTGTGTATACACGTGTGAACATAAGAGTGCACTTCATGAGAAATATTGTACTGAGGAGTCATAAGAAAATTGAGCACTGAATTACAGACGCTTCAGAGCTAATGAATAGTTGTCAAATGTAGCCCTCCCAGACCACATGAAAAAGGAAACATTCACGGAGCTCCTCCATGTCTTTTACAAGTCTAATTAAATCTTATTTGAAGAGGAAGGTGAAAATATCTCAACAGACCTGGTCTTTGTTTAGAAACGAAACTTTATCACAAGCAAGAATGTTATTGAAGTTCTTACTAATATTTTTATTTACATGTTGAATAATTTATAAAAACAAATACCAACTATTACAAGCTTTATGTCATTCAATAGATTTTAGTGAAACACCCAGCTCTTTGAAATAAGAGCTGAAGAAAGAGAAACCAAAAGGAACTACACCACTTGTTAAGTGTCCTTGCTTGAATCTACGTAAACATGAAGATTTAGAAAACTGTTTTCTAAACCATGAAGAAAACTGTTTTTTAAATCATGAAGATTTAACAACCCAAGATCTCTTGAAGTTTAGATAAAATCCGAAGAGCAAATTCAACACCTCTCTGACTTGAAAGTCACCAGGTGGCATTGAAGGAAAGCTAGTAGGAAGCACAAAGCCTTGTGTTTCTGAACTGAGATTCCAATTTGGACCCAAGTCAACTCATATAACCTCTGAATTATTAGGGCAAATTGGAAAGGTTTCTGAATCGGGGGCCAAACCAAGCCTTGCGGTTGGCACACTCTCTTTGTGTATACTACTACTACGACTACGACTACGACTACTACTAATAGTAATAATATAGCAACTTTTGTACCCCGCTTCCATTTCCCTGAAGGAACTTGGGGCGGCTAACATGGGGCCAAGCCCAGGCAATTAGAATAAAACAATATATATATACATGACATATGTGAACGTAAGAGTGCACTTCATGAGGAGTCATAAAAAATGGAGCACTGAATTACATACGCTTTAGATTTTATCTAAACTTTAAATAGTTCTCAGCGGGTTAATCCCGCTGGACTCAGAGGCTGTCGATAGGCTCATAGCTGCAGCTACACCAACCACTTGCTCCCTCAATCCGCGTCCCTCTTGGTTGGTGAAATGCTTGGAGGGATTATGTGACCCTGTTGAAGATAATAAACAGTTCCCTTGAGCACGTTTTTCCAGAGAGTTTAAAAGAGGTGGTGGTCTCTCCCCTGCTGAAGAAAACCAGATCTAGATCGCTCGATTCCCTCCAGTTACCGCCCAGTTTCGAATCTCTTGTTTCTGGGCAAGGTGATTGAGAGGGCAGTAGTGGAGCAGTTGCAGCAGTTCCTAGACGACACAGCTGGACGAGATCCCTTCCAGTCCGGCTTCCGTGTGGGGCATGGGACTGAGACTGTGTTGGTCTCCATCACAGATCATCTTCGATGCCAGCTTGACCGGGGCGGGTCGGTGCTGCTCGTGTTATTGGATCTCACAGCAGCATTTGACACAGTCGATTACAATCTTTTGACCCACCGCCTTGCCGTTGTTGGAGTCAGGGGGACAGCTTTAAATTGGCTGACCTCCTTCCTTCACAACCGTGGACAGCGAGTGGAGAGGGGAGGCCTGGTCTCTGAGAGGTCCCCACTACTTTGTGGGGTTTCTCAGGGGGCCATTCTCTCCCCTCTGTTGTTTAATATCTATATGTGACCACTTGCTCAGCTGGTCCGAGATTTCGGGCTTGAGTGCTACCAGTATGCTGATGAAACTCAGCTTGTGCTGAAGATGGAAGGCTGACCGGACTCTGTACCCGATAACTTTTATCAATGCCTCGAGGCCGTTACTGGATGGCTACATGCCAGCAGGTTGAGGATGAATCCAGTAAAGACGGAGATCCTATGGCTGGGTCGACCGGGCAGTGGGGATATCCAGTTGCCTACCCTGGATGGCGAGGCACTATGCCCGTCATCACTGGTAAAGAGTCTGGGAGTCCTTTTGGACCCTCTGTTGACGATGGAGGCCCAGGTCTCCTCCATTAGCAGAACCGCCTTTTTCTATCTGCGGCAGGCTAGACGGCTGGCCCCCATCTGTCTAGAGACAACCTAGCCACAGTGATCCAGGCTATGGTCATCTCAAGGCTGGACTAATGTAACGCCCTCTACATTGGCCTTCTTCTGTCGGTGATCCAGAAGCTCAAGTTGATACAAAATGCAGCAGCTCGGCTTCTTGCGGGCGTCCCGTTGAGATGCCACATAACACCAATCTTATTACAGCTGCACTGGTTACCAACTGAGCACTGGATCGCCTTCAAAGTGATGGTACTTACCTTTAAGGCCTTACATGGTCTGGGGCCGATGTACCTGAGGGACCGCCTCACCCCCTACTAACCCCAGAGATCCCTCCGTTCTGAGGACCAAGATCTATTGGAAGTTCCTAGTTTTAAGTTCTTGCGCCTAACAGCAACTAGACGCAGAGCCTTTACAGCAGTGGCGCCATCACTCTGGAACACCCTGCCACCTGAAGTTCGTGCTTTGCGGGACTTATCAGCCTTCAGCCTGGATTCAGCATTGACGCTTGAAGCACAGGTGTCGGCGGTGGCCGGGAGGGCCTTCGCACAACTCAAGCTTGTGCGCCAACTGCGACCATACCTCGTGAAGTCTGACTTGACCACGGTGGTGCATGCCTTAGTTACCTCTAGACTGGACTACTGTAATGCGCTCTACGTGGGGCTTCCCTTGAAGACTGCCCGGAAACTACAATTGGTCCAGCGCTCGGCTGCCAGGTTAATTACGGGGGCGAGTTACAGGGAGAGATCTACTCCCCTGTTCAAGGAGCTCCACTGGCTGCCTTTTATTTTCCGGTCCCAATTCAAGGTGTATACCATCACATATAAAGCCCTAAACGGTTTGGGACCCACCTACCTTCGTGACCGTATCTCCTATCATAAACCTGCCCGATCCCTTCGATCGTCAGGGGAAGCTCTCCTGTCCCCACTCCCGATATCCCAGACCCGCCTTGTGGGAACAAGGGAGAGGGCCTTTTCTGCTGTGGCCCCCCGATTGTGGAATTCTCTGCCCGCGGAGATTAGGCAAGCCCCCACACTAGCAGCCTTCAAGAAAGACTTGAAAACATGGCTCTTTCGCTGCGCTTTTGGAGAGTAACCATTTTATATTTCTTTTCCGTTGCTCCCCCTAATATCTATCCTCCAGAATACCCCACTCCCTTATGACCCTGTTTGCTGTGGTTTTTATTTTTATGTCTTTCTCACCCCGAGTTTTTAACTTAATGTTCATGTGGTCTGCCCTTGTTTTTATTGTCTCCTTGTTTTATTTTGTAATGGATATTATTTACTGTATTGTTTATTGTATTGTGTTCTGCTGTTCTTTTATATGCTGTTTACATTGTATTGTTTTGGGCGTGGCCCCATGTAAGCCGCCCCGAGTCCCCGTTGGGGAGATGGTGGCGGGGTATAAATAAAGTTTTATTATTATTATTATTATTATTCCGCAGGGCATGTAAGACACACCTGTTTTGGCAGACTTTTGATTCTGTTATTGCTGTTTTTAAATTGTTTTAGATTTTAGTCTGTTTTTGGAAGCTGCTCAGAGCCCTAGGGGAGTGGCAGCATATAAGTTTGAATAATAAATAAATAAATAAATAAGAATATTTTTTTGCAAATTCGTTTGGTGATCTTGAGCTAGCCAGTCTTGCTGGGCCCTGCCTGGGCCCTGCTTTTCTCACAAGACTGTTTTGAGAACTGAAGAGGATGCCTTTACCATTTCACCATTAGCAAATCCTTGGAAAAATGAGTGGGATACAGCCAGAAATTTTGTTGCTGCTCTTGATTCACATTTCTCTAACTTCTCACTAACATTTTTCAAACTGTTACATACCTGCCACACGGAGGAAATAAATGGAGCACACGCAGATGCATTGATTTCAGTTCTTGAAGAAAAAGATCAGCTTTCCACATTTGTAAAAAATACAAGAACATTCATGGCTCTTATTTTGGCTGAGAGCCAACTGAAATGACTACTCCAATAAATACAGTCAGAGTTTTAAATGATTCTTTACACTTTTTATGTCTTTCATTGGCTTATGAAACAATTTAGAATTAGTAGGTAAAATAATTAGTTTATATAAGCATGTGATGTTTAAAAAAATCAGCACGGAAAACCCTAATAAAGAGATTACTATTCACAACTCAACAAGCAGGTTAGGTTCAGGACGGCCTGCTTCTGGAATAATTCTGCTGGATGGAGTAATTATCTCTACGTGGCTGTTAGGACGTTGGTTGACCTATTAATTGCAAGCAATGTGGAAGTCAGCTCTCCGAACAGGCTTCCAGGTGTGACATAGAATCAAAGAAACATAGAGTTGAAAGAGATCGCAAGAACCATCCAGACATGTAGGAATACACTATCAAAGCACTCCTGGCAGATGGCTATCCAATCTGTTTAAAACCTCTAAAGAAGGACACATGCCAAATCCATGACAAAAAATAAACTAGGAAAAAGCAACCATATTGGAAAACAATAGATAATTGAGTTAATCAGAAACAGCTGTTAAAGAGAGTAAAAAAAAATGAACATAAGCAGCATCTAGACAGCAGCATCTTGTAGATATGGGAATAAGTGCAGCTTTATGAAATTCCCTTCATGTATCCAAATTTGGGGGTTCCTCTCCTGTGCAATAGTCAGGGATCACACAGATTCCTTAAGCTGGAAAGATCAGCTTTTTGATACAGTCGTTTTCCAACTCTAATTTGTGAACAGAAATAACAGCTTAAAAAGGGGGCAGATTCAGTTTTCTTCATTCTTCAATGAAAAGTCCTCTACTACAAAACAAAACATGACACTGCAACTTAGCAGAAGTTGTTGCATCAAAGAATAAGAGATCCAAAAAGGTTAAAAGGTAAAGGTTTTCCCCTGACATTAAGTCCAGTCATGACCGACTCTGGGGGTTGGCGCTCATCTCCATTTCTAAGCCGAAGAGCCGCCGTTGTCCATAGACACCTCCAAGGTCATGTGGCTGGCATGACTGCGTGGAGCGCTGTTACCTTCCCGCTGGAGCGGTACCTATTGATCTACTCACATTTGCATGTTTTCGAACTGCTAGGTTGACAGGAGCTGGGGCTAACAGCAGGCGCTCATTCCTCTCCCGGGATTTGAACCTGGGAAGTTTTGGTCTGCAAGTTCAGCAGCTCAGCGCTTTAACACACTGTGCCACCAGGGCCCCCCAAAAAAGTACGTACTTTTCTATTAAACTAAGCATTAGCATTAAAAAACAACAAATGGCACCAATTCCTAAGACAGCCAATGTGGCATAGTGGATTGTGTGTTGGAATAGGACACTGGGAGACCAGGGTTCATATCCCCCTCTCCAGAAATGGAAATCCACTTGGTGACCTTGGGCAAGTCATATCCTCTCAGCCTCAAGAGGAAGGCAATGGTAAAAAAAACACCCAACTGAATAAAGTGCGCCAAGAAAGCTCCATAATAGATTTAACTTGGGGTTTCCATAAACCAGAAATAATTTGAAGGCATACAGCAACAATAACCAACCAACTTCTACTAGACAATTTGGAAATAAACCACTGTCTTTCTGTTCTTCTCAATGATTTTCCCCCTGCAACAAATGATTGGTAAAAGAAAAGCGGGACACTCAGATACAGAATGCTTAAGCCACACATTTTAATACTGGTACTTCATTCCCCCTGATGTTAAAATTCCTGTCACATATAAACCAGTCCTTTTGTCTTCTGGTAAATGTTATGAGGAAACTTGAAATCTCCTCCTAGAGACAGATGGGTTTCTCTGGAATGACCTGGCATGGAATTGTGAACCTGCAAGCAACAAAAACAATTCATCAATACTGCGAATCTACTGTACACATCAATGGGGGCAGAGGGGAGAAATGACCTATGTCTGAAGTTTATGAATGGATTCAGATTTAGCCGCAATTCCCCACTTGCAAAATCTGAATAATATTGTCATATATAATAGGGAATTGGTGCAATTGTGGATACCCATCCTGTGGATATAGAGATCATACTGCACTGGGCATCATGATCTGCACTGGGCAGCTACACAGATGTAACTGATGGGAGCATGAAATTTGTGCTGATGTCCTTAAAATCTACTTTATATATCAGCATGTCTATTATTTTTCAGCACAATGTCAGATAAATAAAGTTATAGAAGGAATTGACTGGCTGATTAATTTCTGAGAGAGAAGAACAATTTTTATTTCATACACATTTCACTCAGCAGTTGAGGATATACTTGGAATATAAAATATTGCAGCATGATATGAGCAGTCATGCTTCACAGACACATGACTGAGTTTATCAAATCTTAAAATAGTAACAAGCAGTCTGTGCAGAGAAATGGGAGGAGAAAAGGGTTCTTTGTTGTTGCTTTCCATTGACAAGGGAGACCTCTGTTGGTTTTTCAGTAGTAATGCAAAAACTATAAATATGGTGTGAAAACAAAATTCTAGACAGGACAATCCTATGGAATGTTGCTCTTGGAAAACAAGTTAGTTACTCCCCAAAGGATGGATTACAAACTAAAGGTATCCATGCATAGTCAATTCATCAAGAAACCTTCATGTTGCTCTATATATCAGTGAAAAATACCAAGTATTTCAAATATAAAGAGATGAAGACACACATCAAGTCTTAAAGAATAAACTGAAATCCTATCTGCTAATCTGCCTTTTTTAATACAGAAGGAATTTAGCTAAAGTTGTTTTGTGCCCCTTGGTCTTTGGGCTCTCTGTAGATACTGCAGCAAAATGAGAGTAAAAACAAAAATGTCACCACTCCAATGTTTTTTTCTTCCGTTTCTAGCAATGCAGAGACTAAAGCCTTGGAAATAATTCATACCTAGATTGTATTCACTTGGTAACTTGGCCTACCCCTTTACTATAGATGCCTAAACCACCTTTCTAAATGCTCAAAACTATTTAGTCACTCTAATACTAGAAATTTGCTAAAAGAATGAAAATTTCATTTGAGTGACAAATGTCTTATTTAGAGGGGGGATGCTTTTATTCTGCCTCCTCCGGAGTGACCCTTCTATCCTTAGCCCACCCAATTCTCACATAAATGCCAAAACAACAAAGCTCCATTTTGTGTAAATTGGTATTTTGCCCTATAACCATCTTTTTAACTCCCTCAATAAAGAAGAGATCTTACCTGCCAACACCCCTTGACCAGTCCACAAGTGGTTAGCAAAATCCATAGACGTCAATGATCTTTTATGCGGGGTATCTGACTGAAAAAGATAACACTTTTATCAATTACAGGCTTTGCCCATCCTATAAACGACATTCACATGTCACAGCAGATGCATTGCAATGTCTATATTAACACATAATCAGCTTGTTCTGGCAGTTAGGAGGAATATGCCAGCGTTTAGTTTTCACCTTCCCCTGATATTGCTTTGAATTGTCAATGCATACTAGGGATGGAAATCTAAGCTCTCACAAGCAAGAACAATAACTACAACAAAAACTCCAGCATACTTCATCCTATTGGGTAAGGTTACAGGAGTCTTATTTTGCAAATTGTTTTTTTTTTTTGGCACATTCGGACTTCTAAAGATTTTTTTCCTAAAGGTATTCCTGCACAAAAAGATTGTACACAAAATTAATGTATCTTGCACAAAATTTTGTGTGTGTGTGTAAAAATGCTTTGTAAAAAATTTACAGAAAGAATTCTGAAACACAAAGAATATCTAAAACACTATGTAACAAAATTTGAAAAATTTTCTGTTCCTGATTTGAAAGTGTTATTCCTGTTTAATTGTGTGGTATTTACTTTTAAAGTAGTTGTTTTACTCCAGAAACTTTGTTTTTGTGGCTGCCACAGACTGTCTTGAATTGGTTGAGATTCTTTATCAGATATTAATTGAAAAACTACAGCAAAATGTGCTGTAGGATGTCCTGTAAAAATTATTTTTGCATTTTAATGAACTTTTTCCATGTTTTTATGATAAAGCTAATTAGAAAATGACGTTTATAACCCGGGAACAAAAGTCATGTCACATAGTGTAATTAATAGGTGTGTGTGTTAAATATGGAGATAAAATTTTAGAGATCGGGCCAGTGAAAAACTGATAAGCTCTGAGCAGAGGTTTTGGTTTGATGGAGGCAGAGAGTATGGAAAGAGATCAGCAAGTTCACATTAAGCTTGCTTGCTATATACTAAATCTGCATGGATTATACAGGCCAACAAAAAAAATCATGCTGTCTTGGTTTTTAGGCCTGTTTTTGGGTTTATCTGGGGCACTAATTCAGAAAATTGCATTGGACCGCATTAGCTTTAGGCTCTTGGGTTTGTTTTTTTTTCTATGGGTGAGCAGGTAAAGAATAGTATGTGGCATATGTTCTGTATCTAAAAAACTAGAGCTGACTGGGGAAATCTGGTGCCATTTTTGGAATCAGCAGGTCAAATAGGTCTAACAGTGTTATATTTTCTATATCTCCATCTATTTTCATTTAATAACAACAACAACAACAACAACAATAATAATAGTACTAATACCCACTTCTCCTGATGACTTGAGGCAGGGTACAACAAAGTCAAAAACATATGAACATAAAATATACACAATAAATTACACAGATAAAAAACACACACACATACACAATTGCACCAAACAAAGATACAAAATTGACATACAGGCCATCCCCGAGTTATAAACATTGAACATGTAAATGATTCCTAGTAAAGAGCAGGGTGAAACTATCCCAAAAAGGAGCATCAAAGAGTAGCCAAGGCTACTTTTTCTTGGGAGAAAAACATCCAATGTGTAGTCTTCCCAATTTGTAGTCAAAAAGGAAAAGGGCAATAGCTGGATCATCCATTAGTGACCATATTAATATCAGTGGCAATCTGGAAAAATGTAACATCCAACTCATGCTTATAAAGTTTCCGTAACCTCTTAACTGATAGTAATTTTATACAATTTCACAGAGAGTGCACAGAAAAATTTATTTCACTCTATGCTTAACTCTCTCACATGCTTAACTCTCTTACAAACTATCAGATACATACCCGGAAAGTATGTGTAGTATTTGGTCTTGAAAACTGATCTATGATGACAGTACGCTCTCTAAGTGGCCGCTGTTCCATGGTATCAGGTACAGCACTTGATATTCTGCTATGAGGAAATCTTCCTTTATGCTAGGGAGAGAAGGTTGAATGGATGAAAAGAACAAACTCAGAACTTGAAAAACATTACTCTTTCCAATTCAAGCAAGACAATTTTTACTTTCTAGTTCATCTTTTTATTGCCCACCCCTCCAAATAATTTTGTTAATATAAGAGTTTCTAAAATTGCTTCAACTTTACCAAATGAGCTTCGTTTTAATTTATTTGAAGATAGTGCACATTATACTATAAAGAGACAAACATAACTGCATGATATCATCTTTAGGACTAAAAATGTTTTTTTTTTCTATTAAGCTGTGTAAGCTGGACACAATGAACTTTTTGTGGATCTTTTGTAAACACATGAAAACACCAAGGATAACTGGACAGATGTAATGCAAAAAAAGTCAGGCTATATACGAGCAGAAAAATAAACATGAAAAACGAAAAATGCAACTAGAGCAGAAATAAAACTCTTAGAAATAAAAGGGAACAGAGCATAATGAACAAACTGAAAGGCAAAATACAGAAGTGTCATGCAGCTGTAAATCATAACAAGTCCTTTGACATGATACAAGAATATAGTTTTTGCTAAAGAAATTGGCCTTCCAGGGGCTCTGTTTATTTTGTTTATTTTTTTCAAGAAGTAATTTTTATTTGAAAAGAAGAAATATAATAGAACAATTATAACAGTATGTAACAAAATTTGATAAGGAATTCCATTCCTGGTTTGAAAGTGTTATTTCCTGTTTAATTATGCAGTACCTACTTTGAAAATAGTTGTTATACTCCAGAAACTTTGTTTTTCTGGCTGCCACAAACTATGTTGAATTGGTTGAGACTCTTATTAGATAGTAACTGGAGAACTATAGCAAAATGTGCTGCAGGATGTCCCACAAAAACAAAGTTTTGGAGTTCAGTACACGTTCCCCATGTTTGTATGATAGAACCAATTAGGAAATGACATGTATAATCCAGGGGAAAAATAGTGTTACATAATGTAATGGAGCAAACAAACAAGTTTTTGGAACATGTAATACTAAAAATCACAAAACAATATTCTACAGAACTCCAGAACTCCAACCAAATACCTATTAAAAATAAATCAACGTAAAAAAATGAAACACACATATACATACAAAAACAAAACTAACAAAAAGACAGATCTACAAACCTACCACTCATTATCTGTTGCCTTTTACCCTATATTAGTCTCCTTCTTTTAAATGACATATAATCACATTTCTATTTCTAATAGCACTGTTTAAAATCTGTCAATGTCTTTACAGAACTAAATATTTGATATATACAACATGCATAAGAACTTCAGCTGCACAACAACCCAGTCATTTAGAGTAGAGTGAGAAATTGCAAGTCCGAGTAGACTACTCAGCCTTGATGGAATCAGAAACGAACCAAGATACCCCACATGTAGGCCCAAGCCTCTATCCATCACAATGCTCTGAGTTTCTCAATTTCAACCAACAATTATAACAGTACTTGTAAATATGTATCTAAATATCTTACAAAGCCTAGCCGGGTTCCAGGGACTGAAAGGTATGGATCAATTGCATCTGCATTTATTGGTGGCAACTTGTTCCGTGTTGTAGGTGGAAGTGGAGAAGACAAGCGATCTAGGGCAGTGCTCCTGTAGGACAGTAAAGTGGATATATAAAATTATACAGATTTCAATTTCTTTAATCACTACAAGAGCTATTCTTAATCTAATATAATGCATGGACAATACTAAAACTCCTACTACATAACAGCTATCCTACATTCTCCCTCCCTTCCTCCATGTGTGTGTGTGAGAGAGACAGACAGAGATAAAGAGAGGGAGAAGACATGCTTTTAAAATCTTACATTCTTCCTATAGCTAGATTCTACTGCCCAGGCTTCTCCCTACAAGTGTACATTCACCAACTGGCATATAGCATTCATAAATGTAACTATTATTATAAAGATATATATACTGCTTCAACATGCCCACAATCATGCATATAATCCAGGGCTATCCAGGCATTTAAAATGCTGAGAAAGGCTGAATTTTTCCAACCTAAACTATGTCTCATTTCTGGTTTCTAAATCTTTAAGTGACATAAACATAATCCATCGTTGCATGTCAGAACAAAGAATTTCAAAATCTTTATCCCAGCTGGATAAAATTATACAGGATTTTATGCATTATCCCTTGAATTTTTGCAAAAAAAAAATCATGCAAAAGCCTTTTTAGAAAACTGTATTTTTAAAATCACAAACACAAATTTTGCAAAAAAAAGTTTTGAAGTAGTTGACCACGTTTTTCAACAGGGTGTCCTGACACATAAAAACACACTTTCTTGCAGAGGCCAAGAAAATTTTGCAAGGAATTTTGACACCCCAACATACTGCTAAGGTCATACTGGCAACTCCAGTTGCTCCTGACACGGAAAAAAAAATACTGGCAAAGAACAAAAACAAATGCTCACAATTTTGTCCCCCTTAGAATTTCATCGTTATAAACACTGATGGTTTTTGAACGTAGCGGATCTGCTGCTATTGATGGCAGCCTACGATGGCCTGCTGTTTTTCTAGAGGATCCAGGCAACATTCGAGACACTGAAAGAACGCTGTTGTCATTAATTCGTCCCAGTCGATTTCGTGCAGAAAGAACACTGGAACCTATACGCTGTGGTTTGTCTTCCTGTTCATTCCTGAAAATTAAAAGCAAAATGTATAGGATTGAACCCTATCGTATAAAATATTATTTCCATTCTCCCACAAAAGAATATGCAGCTCTAATTTTTATATATATATATATATATATATATATATATATATACACACACACACACACACACACACACACACACACACACACCCTGTTTCCCCTAAAATAAGACATCCCCAGAAAATAAGACCTAGTAGAGGTTTTTGCTGAATTGCTAAATATAAGGCCTCCCCCGAAAGTAAAACCTAGCAGTTTTTGTTTGAGAGCATGCTCACCAAAGAGAACACCGGAGCATGTAGGACCAGTAAGTGTACCTACCATAGATTGATGTACATGGAAATAATAGTAGTAACAAGAAATGCTTGATAGGATTTACAGTTTGCCTGGTTATGCTGGTTTGTGATGACAACTACTGTACAGTATATAATAAATGTTCTTTTTTTTTTTGTTTAACAATAAATGTGAATTCTTCTTCATGGAAAACTAAGACATCCCCTGAAAATAAGACCTAGCGCATCTTTGGGAGCAAAAATTAATATATTTTCGGGGAAACACAGTATATGAAACTATCCAACAACAAAAATGAGGAAACAGCACTGGAGAGTGGTGCCTTTAAAATGTTCTGATGCAAACCTTCCTAATATAGGGGTCTCACTGGTGGCTTTTAGAAGATGCATTATAGATGAAAAGAAATCCAAAATATTTTATACCCCTGATTCCATTGCCTACAACATATCTTTGTAAGTCAGGGTTTTCATTAAAAGAAGGAACATTATTTGGATGTCAAAGATTATGTATATAGTAACTTTTCAAACACCCTATCACAATTTTAATGTTTGAAACAAGTCAAATAGGAGTAGCCTTCTCAATGAGATATGTTTTTGTGCAGAACTGAAATTTATTTATATTATATTTGTACAACCTAGATTCACTTCATTCCTTTCCTAACCCTGGGCATCATCTTTTGCATGGCATAATGAGACAAATATATAATTCCTAATGAAGATTATTTCTATGATCTATCTATGTAAATGAAATTAATTTCCAGTGTAATAAAATAAACTATATACAGTTTTAAGCAAAAGTATATGCCTTTTTCGTAGAAGGGTTTCAATGGTTTCTCGGATTCTTACAAGTATCTGTGACCCAAAAGAGGGTAAAAGGGCTCTGTGCTCAAGCAGGAATTAAAAATAAGTAAAGTGTGCATTGTGATACTGAAATGTAATCCCATACATCTTGGAAATACGTACTGCATCTTTTCTGCTAATCCTGAATGTCTCTGCTGTAGCGGTTTAGCTTGAATGGTCATAACACCATTTAAATCACTGTGTGAATTGCTGGGGAAACGGTGTATCTAAAAGACACAACAGAAGAAAATCAAAATTTTTACATGGTCACTTACAAACATGTCTGAGGGCTAAAAATGAATGGCTTAAAATTGAAAATTTATGGAGGATGGCCCATTGGATATGCTGAAGGATATTTCCTATATTCATTTCATGTATTCATTAGCATATGATAACCATGTAGACTTTTCAGCAAATGACTGTATTTTATATAATTTGTTAGAAATTAAGCAGAAAAGGTTTGGTTTCTTCTTGAAGTCAAAGCCACTGGTTTTATTTTTAAAAAGAGTTGAAACAAAATATATTATTGCAAAGGGCAAATGAAAATGGGTTTCTGTCTATGCAGGTGAGGCCCCTTCTACACTGCCATATAAAATCCAGATTACATTAGAGCCTCACTTTCCCAACATAAACGGGCAGGCAGAATGTTGGATAAGTGAATATGTTGAATAATAAGGAGGAATTAAGGAAAAGCCTATTAAACATCAAATTAGGTTATGATTTTACAAATTAAGCACCAAAACATCATGTTATACAACAAATTTGACAGAAAAAGCAGTTCAATATGCAGTAATGCTATGTAGTAATTACTGTATTTATGAATTTAGCACCAAAATACCACGATGTTTTGAAAAGATTGACTACAAAAATGTGTTGGATAATCCAGAACATTGGTTAAGTGAGTGTTGGATAAATGAGACTCTACTGTATATGCTTTGAACTGGATTATATGGCAGTACAGAGTCATATAATACAGTTCAAAGCAGATAATGTGAATTATCTGTTTGATAATTTGTATTATATGGCAGTGTACAATCCCTAAATGGATGGCCCTAGGGGGTCCCTTGCAATTCATTAGGGGAAGCATAATAGTTTAGAGGCTGATGACCATCTGTGAGGAGAGTCTTGATGGTGCCCTTCAGCCTGGAAGAAGGGGGTTGGACTAGATGGCCCTTGGGGATCCTCTCCAACTCCAGTAATGAAAATGTAGATGTGGTTAATGCTGGTTTCAATTGGTTAATATGAGAGACATTCAAGAAGATAGCTGTTGGGATTTTTAAAAAACCAAAAAGCAGTAGATGGATGAATATTTCTGAAAATTGTTGGGGGGGGGGATGATCCCCTGTTTTCTTGTGTCATTGTATAGAAAATTGAAAGAGCTAGATCTTGTAGTTTTTTTTTAAAAAAAACGTTGTTTATAAAAACTTTGAAAATTCCCCAAAACTCAGTGGATAAGTGAAACATTCTGAAATTTGGTGGGCTAACAGTGGTAAATGTGTTCTAACACTGTAGCAGGTTTTATCCCAATAGCTGTAAAACTGCTCCATTACTATAACAAAAAGGAAACAAAATTTCGTTACTCTTGTTATAGTAATAAAATTTTCACTAATGATACTTTAGAAACACTTTAGATACAAAACGCCAGCTCCCCAGTTTTGTAATGACTTTTGAAAAAAAATTATTGATTGCATATGCCTAAATTGGCTAGTCAGAAAGAATTTTACCTGGGCTGGAGCAAAATGAAGGCCAAAAGATAAGCTTCGAGTTTCTGATCCTCTTGATGGAGGTACACTTGATGTATCCACTGCAACACGGGAAACTGATAGATGTGGCAACTTATTTCCAATAACCTTCCGTTTCTCTAATTGCTTGCCATGCTCTAAACCATAATTTAAAATAAATATAAAACAGGCATACATGATCTATTCTAGATTAAATATTGTAATTACTATAATATGCTTATTCAGACTGATGATAACATGCCAAGTTTATTCCAGCATGGTGGAGACATAATACTAGATCGCTGCTTATTATGATTTCCAAATCAGAATTAACCCAGAGAATGTGGAGCAATTTCTCCTTTCTTTTCCTTTCTATCACTAACCATTGTTTCATGAACCAAGACAATATTTATTTAATATTTAATGGATATTATAGTCCTTAGCATTAGGATTCAACTGGACTATATTCATAAAGCAATCATACCCATGTTTTCTTGACTGTGTATACATTAGCATAGGCTATTTATGAATATCTAAAATATGCTTAAAATCTCATTAGACCAAAGAAAGAGATCACATTTAAAAAGTATCCCAGTATAATTTTTAATAGGGATTCAAAAGCTTTACCTCACATTCCCAGTCTCTCACAGTGTCTCTCATAGAATCTCATACAGTTGGAAGAGATCACAAGGGCCATCCAGTTCAACCCCACTGTGGCAGAAAACACAATCAAAGCACCCGCAACAAATGGTCATCCTGCCTCTGCTTAAAAACCGCCAAGAAGTGAACTCCACCACCTGTCAGTCTAATGAGGCTTGCCAAGAGACTGGGAAAGTCTGGCTAGATATATAAACCCTCATAAATATGGTGCTGGGTGAAAACCAAAGGTGTAGACCTGAAAGGCTGTCTGTACTGCTTACTCTATCTGGTATTTGTTGGTGGTCTCCCATTCATTGTGCTTAGCTTTCAAGATCAGAAAAGATCTGGTGCCTTTAGGACATATAGGCTACAATTAGATTTCCTAAGTGTTACCTGTGAGAGAGGATTCCCAGTATTTTCTTATTAATTCTTCCAGTACTTGGATTACATTGCTCCATACACGATCAAAGAGTTCAGCGTCCACAGCGTCTTTGATACAGGCATTGGGGGACACAGGAGGAATGCCATGTTTAATTCTCCTCTGAGCAAGCTGAGAATTCTTTTGCTCCAAACTCTCATCACCCCTAATGATTGAAACAAATTAAAATTTGCCAAACTATGGATGTGAAAATAATCTATTTAAATCACATCTTTAGCATGGATAACAGATCCTTCTGATATTGGTCAGTGGTCAAGCCACCATGTACAAAAAGGCAAGCACATTCATGCATTCTTTCTGGCCATCCTGTACACTCTTTCCTCACTATTAAAAATTGCCTAGCTGGTGAAGGCAGATAATTGGCAGTGGAGAAATATGGGTAGAATAACTCTTAATAGATTGCACAAAGCATGGCCATCACTTCATGCAGGTCTGGCTGTCAATTGTCTAAAAGTGTTCTCCCTTGGGCCCTTCTACATTGCCATATAATCCAGATTATCAAAGCAGATAATCCAAATTGCCGTGCTGCTGAACTGCTGAGCTGCTGAACCAAAAGGTCGGTGGTTCGAATCCGGGGAGCGAGATCAGCTCCCGCTGCTAGCCCCACTTCTGCCAACCTAACAGTTCGAAAGCATGCAAATATGAGATCAATAGGTACAGCTTCATCGAGAAGGTAATGGCAGTCCATGCAGCCATGCCGACCACATGACCTCGGAGGTGTCTGTGGACAACGGAGGCTCTTCAGCTTAGAAATGGAAATGAGCACCAACCCAGACATGACTGAACTTAGTATCAGGGAAAAACCTTTACTTTTACTATTCTTATACTTGGCTATTCTGATTCTAGTTACTTAAGGCTGGATCTACACTGCCCTATATCCCAGGATCTGATCCCAGATAATCTTCTTGTCTCATATTTTCTGGCAGTGTAGACTCATATAATTCTGTTCAATGCAGATAATCTGGGATCAGATCCTAGGATATAGTGTACATTCAGCCTCTATGTGCAATGGCAATTTTTTGTATCAAAGTTCAGGCACATTATTTAAAGACATATACCTATTTGCTTTTACTTTGGTTACTGTTGATATTTTACATCAGACTCTAATATATGAGACCCCTTATTATATGTTCACAATTTCAGCTATCCATGGTTGAAAAACACATCCCCCCACATGTTACTGGGCCTCTAAGGGCCCTTCCACACAGCTATATAACCCAGAATATCAAGGCAGATAATCAACAATATCTGTTTTGAACTATGTATTGTCCGAGTCCTGAGTCAAAGGAGATGCGGGATTTTATACAGTTGTGTGGAAAGTGCCTAAGACTGGATAGACACTGCCCTTTATCCCAGGATCTGATCCCAGATTATCTGTTTATCCCACATTATCTGGCAGCGTAGACTCATATAATCCACTTCAAGCAGATAATCTGGGATTAGATTCTGGGATATAGGGCAGTGTAAATCCAGCCAGAGTGAGCAACTCTTAGATGGAGGATGTCATCCTTTCTAATACTATCATAATCACTAATAATTAAGACCATAAGAAATTGAACATTTACAGTTCCTTGTTGTCAAAGGCAAGATACTCTTCAATTTTCCCTTCTGCATCATATATTTCTTCTTCCAAAAATGAATAAGCAGATGCCTCAGATGAACAAATCCCTGGTAATTCAGAGCTGAAGGCCTTGTGCACTGGAAAAGTTGCAGGAACCAGTTTAGATCCTGAGATGCATAACCTAGAGACAGTAATTTGAAAACACAAGAAAAAAGGGGGGTAACAAGCTATTAAAGTAATATCCTTATCATAAGTTATGAATTCTATGAGAGAAAGCAAATCATATAGCATTTTCCAATAAAAGGAAACAGGAAATCAAATCTAGATAAATAAAAATATAACGTCCATTTGTGGGGACCTCATATCTCCCAAACTAATTACCCAATTGCTATGAAATTTGGACACAATGTAGCATTTGAACTGGCAAATGTTTTCAGGTATTCACATACCTACAATCACAAATCTGTCACACCTGAGACAGATAAAACCATGCCCCTTAGCAACAGCCAATCAGTCTCCTCCTCCCTTAGTAATGGTCAAGCAGTCCCCTCCTCCCTTAACAACCGTCGTAGCAGAAGGCTCCTCCCTTAGCAAAGGTGCTAGTGAAGGCCAAGCAGTCTCCTCCCTTTAGCAACCGGCGTGTGTGGGGCCGCAAGGGACGGCTAGGCCTGCCTACTCACCACTCAGTTCAGCTTGGCAAATTACAGAAAGCCGAGGCTCTGTGGCCTAGCCATGGAAAAGAGTGATACTGAGAGTGAAAATCCTTATTGTGGGCCCCAGCGAGGTGAGTGAGAGATATCACTATTTATTATATTATTATGATTGTATTGAATTATTATTATATTTTATTATTATACTGATTATATTACATCATAATATCTTATTATAACTGTATTATAGTATAATTATATAAAATAATTATATAATAATATCTGTGGAAAGTCCAGGATGGAAGAAAGCATTCTTTTCTGCTTGAGGCAAGTGTGAATGTTGCAATTGGGCAACTTCATTGCCATAGAATAGCCTTGCAGCCTTGTTTCATGTCTGGAATTCCTGTTTTCTGGGTGGTGTTTTGATTTTAGAATACTGGTAGCAGATTTTCAACAATAGGGAGGAAGAGGCACTGGGGTCACTCCCTGGGAGGGGCCTATGGCCTCTCCCAGCAGTAAAATAACACGGTTCGCTATCCTTTCTTTCCCATTAAACCAGACTGGGCCACAGTAATGTGTGGCCAGGTACAGCTTGTACAAAATAAAAATAATGTTTGGAGGAGAAGATAAATTAGGATGAGCAGATTCTTAAGGTAATTTAAACCAAAGAAAACATGTGGTTTTTTTTTAAAAAAAAACAAGAACAACAACAACAACAGGTTGATGGGGGTAATTTCACTATAAAATGACAACATACTCTTTCATACTGCTGATTTCACTCAGGCTGGGTAAGGATCTGGAGTACAGAGAGTTGGGATTTCTGCTCTGATAATGCTGGAAGCCCTCATCTTTGGGGAAAAGAAGCTGCTTTCCCAAGATTCTGAAAAAAAAACCAATGTGTGGTTGCTAAAGAAAATATAAAATGAAAATATGCAATCATTACAGCTGAACCAAAGGTGCTAAAAGTTTAAACCGCACATGTATTTGACCAAAATGTTAGATGGGAGACAATGTTGATTACCAAGTACTGACACTTTTCCTAAGATTTCTGGTCAAGCTGTTATCCCAAAAATGAGTTAAACACATTCTAAATGGAAATATCTTTAGAAAATTGACACAATCCACCCCTTGCATGTACAGGTATGACTTTGGGGATTTGAATATTCATGGTTTTGATTAAAATGCTCTCTCTAGAAATGTCTAGCTGCTCCAGTGTGACTCTATGGCCAACATCCAGTGGAGATTCCGACACAAGTCTTTTCTCAAAGTGTTTCACTTTCCCAAAAATCCTGTGCCCTTAATCCCTGTGAATGTGAAGGTAATAGTAGCAGCAGCAGCAGCAGCAGCAGCAACAACAACAACAATAATATAATACATAGAATACTGCAGATAAAATAAACCATGTATTCTTGCCTTAAGTGAAGTGATCTGTTGGTCCAGTCTTTGCATTCTGCCTTTAGATTCTCAGTTTCTGAACTCACTTTCCCTTCAAACAGCATTTCATCCACATTGCAAAACAACTGATGAACTCTTTGGGTATTTGCTTTATCAAATTCCTAAGGACATTAAAAAAGGCTTTCAAATAAAACTTCTTCACATCCTGAAATTGAATAGAATTTAAATTGGAAAGTAAAAATATAAAAAAGTTAAATATCTTTGCTTAGTCATTAATCAATCAGAATCAGAAGAAGATAGCAATTTAGCCCCCTTCTGCACTACCATATAATCCAAATTGTCAAATCAGATAATCCACACTGCTTTATGAGTCCACACTGCCATATAATTCAGGTCAAAACAGCTACTATAGATTTTATATAGCAGTGCCGAAGGGGCCTTAGATGTGCAACTACAAAGGAACTAAACAACATTCTCAAGTGTAAACATTTAACATTCTCTTGGATAGTAAACTGACATTAAAACAGAGTTCTCAGTACAACCATAAGAGCCATCTCTTGGTTTAAGCTAACATGTAAGGGGAAAGTGCATCACTGCAATCTTCATTCCCCGCTTACTAAACCATCTCCAACAGGGACTCGGAGCGGCTTACATGGGGAGCAAGCCCAATCAATCACATTTAACAACAAAAAGTCATCAGTTATACAAGAAGCATCATAATAAAAACAATTTAAACAGATCATAATTAAAAAACATCATTAAGACACAATAATAAAATGATTAAGTCATCACATGCCAGTAAATCAAAATAGACATACATGAAAGGAATACAAAAGGGAAGATGAATCTAGGTGGAAATCAGATATAAAGTGACCAAGGAAGTTTCAATATAGATAAGGGCCAGGTATAACAGACTTGTTTAGTCATAAGCACGACCAAACATCCATGTTTTTAACTGTTTCCGAGAGACGGCGAGGGTCAGTGCTAACCTAATCTCCATGGGGAGGGAATTCCAGAGCCAGGGAGCGACCACAGAGAAGGCCCTCTCCCGTGTCCCCACCAACCGCATTTGCGAAGGGGGAGGAAGCCAGACAAGGGCCTCCTCAGAAGATCTAAGAGATCGCACAGGTTCATAGGGGAAGATGGGTCACAAAGATAGGCCAGTCCTGAACCGTAATACTGTACAAACTACATTTAACCCTGCACATCACTCTAAATAGATAATTGGGAAACACTACATAGGTGGAAAACTAGATTCCGATGCATTCGAGTCCAAAAGCTGATGACATTATTTGACAATCGTTGTAATACTGATTTTTAAAAATATAGTACAAGCAAACACACACAAACAGGCAAAAACACTGACATTTTCGATTAAGGCTTTTTAGATCCCCTGAAGAGAAGACACACAACATCTATTTAAAAACAGTGACTTACATCATCTCTCCAGGAGTAAACAGAACTTCTTTCTGTAGATGGGCCAGTGGTACAACTCCGGATCCCTGACCAAGAATTGTTCAAGTCTGTAGGTGTTGTTTGCCCACTGGACAAAAGTGATGAAACAGAAGCACTGTGCACATAAACCAAATGAAAATGCTGTTTTACATGCTGGGTAATTGAATTAAATACAGTCCTCTGCCATGCCAAAGGATACTACTACTACTACTACTACTACTAATAATAATAATAATAATAATAATAATTAATAATAATAATAATACTTTATTTTTATACCCTGCCTCCATCTCCCCAAAGGGACTCGGGGTGGCTTACATGAGGCCAAGCCCAGATAAAACAGCAACCAACATACAGTAACATCAGAAAATACAAACAAAAAGTAAATTAACATTTTAAACATAATAATAATAATAAACATATATGTATAAAAGACAAAAAAGATAAAAAACATGGATTTGGCCCCCAAGTAGATAAAATAAAATGTACTGGGTAAAGTGCAGTGAGTGAAAATTGTAAATGAGGTAGATATTTAAGTGCTATCGTCAAATAGAAGAGCAGCTTGACTGAGGGAATCATGTGACTATAGTACACTAATAGGGCAAGATAAAGTGCAACCAATGAGATGGGAGATGGGGAGTTCACTCCCCAAAAGCCTGTTGGAAGAGCCAAGTTTTTAGGCTCTTCCTAAATATTGCCAGGGTTGGGGCTAGCCTAATCTCCCTGGGGAGCGAGTTCCAGAGCCGGGGCCACCACCGAGAAAGCCCTCTTCCTCGTCCCCACCAGCAGCCCTTGTGGCGGTGGTGGAAGCAAGAGGAGGGCCTCCCCTGACGAACGAAGAGATTGTGTAGGTTCATAGGATGATTTACGGTCACAAAGGATGACACTTTTTTGTTGAACAAGCCCTATATGCCTGAAGAGGTGCTATAACAGTTGATACTGGTAACACAAGAAACTGATTTATACTGCCTGATTATCATCAGTTATGTGAAAGCTTGGGAAAAAGGCTAGCAAAAAATGAAAAACCTTTTTTTCTTTCCTGAAATGTACCAAGTAAAACCTATCTCTCTCCCAGCCTCTCTTTCTCGCCTCATTCACACACACAATTAGTAATTAGTGGACATGTTCTGACTTAACCTGTCAGTAAGAATGGTATGAGGAGAAATCACCTGAGGCCCCTTCTACACTGTCATATAAAATCCAGATTATCTGATTTGAACTG
Source organism: Anolis carolinensis (assembly GCF_035594765.1). Taxonomy (NCBI): domain Eukaryota; kingdom Metazoa; phylum Chordata; class Lepidosauria; order Squamata; family Anolidae; genus Anolis; species Anolis carolinensis. Next base: position 67,646,893 of record NC_085845.1, on the reverse strand, counting down.
GATTATATGGCAGTGGAAATTCATATAACCCAGTTCAAAGCAGATAATGTGGATTATCTCCTTTGATAATCTGGATTATATTGCAGTGTAGAAGGGCTCTGAGTGACTGCTTCCTCCTGCATCTTTGAATACATCTACACTGTTAATATACTGGTTCATTATAACGGAATCCTAGGGATTGTTGTTTTTACAAGGTCTTCTCTGCCAAAGGATGCTGATGCCTCACCAAACTACAAATTCCACGATTTCATGGCATTGAGCCATGGCAGATACAGTGGTGTACATCTGCATTAATAATACAGTGTAGACAAATCCTTTGTGGGGTGCTGCGTAGCCAATGTGGATCAGATCATTGTTCAATAAATGTGATTTTAACAGTTATTAATACGTACAAAGTATAGTTGTCAATGGCTTCCTGTACACTTTTGGTAAATGGTGCTGGAAGGCCATCTTCATCGCTCTCTTGCAAGCACCGCTCTGAGGATACTTTAGCCAAGCCTTTTCTGTAGGAAGAAGGAAAGGGAGGAGAATGAAAACAGATGCAATTGGTTCCTTTATCTTATATTCCACTCCGATGTTCTCTCTCCACCATCTAGATATATAAAATTTCCAAAGAATTTTGAAGCCACTTGGAAAATAATCCCAGTTTTTCTCATTTCCCCACTGTCCTCCAATTTTCCCTAAATGTCAACCAATAAACAATGTCAAATTTCAGGGTTGTTGTGTGTCTTTCGGGCTGTGTGGCCATGTTCCAGAAGCATTCTCTCCTGACGTTTCGCCCACATCTATGGCAGGCATCCTCAGAGGTTGTGAGGTATGGAGAAAACTAAGCAAAGAGGTAAATATATATCTGTGGAAAGTCTAGGGTGAGAGAGGTCAGTGTGAATGTGTGTAGTTAATCACTTTAATTAGCATTGAAAAGCTTATCTGCTGTCTTCTTCCTGCCTCTGGGGCATCCTTTGTTTAGAGTCGTTAACTGCCCTAGGTTGATTCATGTCTGGAAATCCTCTGTTTTTAGAGTATTGCTTTTTATTTACTGTTCTGATTCTTGAGTTTTTTAATACTGGTAGCCAGATTTTGTTCATTTTCATGGTTTCTTCCTTTCTGTTGAAGTTGTCCACATGCTTGTGGATTTCAATGGCTTCTCTGTGTAGTCTGACAAATGTCAAATTTGTTGTACGGCAGTCAGAGACCAAAGTAAAAGAAACATGTAAGGATTTTGTGGAAGTTTATAGCAACAGATGGTTGTATATTCTACTTAAATCTGCAAGAAAACCTGCCTTAGGTGTTCTGTTTAAATACACTCAAATCTGATTTAACTATCGTGTATGTGAGACTTTCTACCATGTTAGTAATTTGAGACTGTTTTCATATTTATATGTACTAGCATATGCAATTGAGGGCTTGATTTAAACATTAGCCTATCTGACAACACCTTTAAATTGAGATTTATACTATAATATCACTAGATATTATTTCACCCGATGGTGCATCAGATTAAACCACTGAGCTGTTGAGCTTGCTGACCGAAAAGTCAGTGGTTTGAATCTGGGGAGCAAGGTGAGCTCCCGCTGTTAGCCCCATCTTCTGCCAACCTATCAGTTCGAAAACATGCAAATGTGAGTAAATCAACAGGTACTGTTCTGGCAGAAAGGTGATGGCGCTCTATGCAGTCATGCCAGCCACATGACCTTGGAGGTGTCTATGGACAACACCGGCTCTTTGGCTTAGAAATGGAGATGAGCACCAACTCGCAGAGTCGGACACAACTAGACTTATGATCAGCAACTACCTTTTCTAGAGTAGTACTTGTAGCATGTAGTACTTAGAGAATCATTATCATGGTTCAGGTGAATTTTCATTCAAGCAAAAATATTCCTATTTTTGAAAAATAGCAAACCGTTTACAAAAACCTTTTATGATCATACATTTTCCAAAACAATATGCACTGGTATAATCATATAGTCTAGAATTTTTAGTCAAAAAGTCAAACCTAAAACCATGAATCAACTTGTTCATGGGTGTACATTAACTCTTATTTTAAATCCCCTTCTCCGAGGCCCCTTCCACATAGCTGAATAAAATCTCAGTGTTTCTATTTAGATGTATTAGAATGCAGATAGCCATCTGTACCCATGGGTTCTGTATTCACATGTTCAACCAAGCTGGTTTCCAAAATATTATTGGGAATTTTTTTTTTTAAAAAAAAAGCCAAACACTGAGCACTACCCTAATGTGTAGGAACCTTAAGATCATCCGGGGAGGCCCTGCTCTCGATCCCACCGGCCTCACAAGCACGGCTGGTGGGGCCGAGAGACAGGGCCTTCTCAGTGGTGGCTCCTCGGCTGTGGAACTCCTTCCCCAGTGACGTCCGGCAGGCTCCATCCCTTTTGAGGTTCAGGAAGAAGCTGAAGACCTGGCTATGCGCGCAAGTGTTTAATGAATGAACTCAGTAGGCATTGACATGGATCGGATTAAGGCTTTTGCACAAGGTCTGATGGATGATTGGTATATATATTTGGTGTTGCATTGTTTTAAATTTTTATATATTGTATTTTACTATGTTATTTAATTATTTTAACTGTTTTATTCTTATTTTATTGTATTATGATGTACTGGTAGTGATCCTATCAGTTGTGTAAGCCGCCCTGAGTCCCCTCGGGGAGAAGGGCGGGGTAGAAATATTGGAAATAAATAAATAAATAGGTCAGTGGTTCTCAACCTGGGGTGCCCAGATGTTTTTGGCCTACAACTCCCAGAAATCCCAGCCAGTTTACCAGCTGTTAGGCTTTCTGGAAATTGAAACATCTGGGGACTCTAGGTTGAGAACCACTGGTGTAGGTGTAATCTGAGTTGTTCACTATTTTATTTACATGATGTTATTTTACCATGCCATTGTAAACAAAGGAACTTGAGCATCCACACAGTAATTCAGCAAACTGAAAGATAGAACAAGTCCTTATAAGAGGTACGAACACATACATAAATGGTAATAATGAAGTGTATGGGGGACACAACATACGGTATTTCATAAAAACCTTTCATTTATATTTTTCAAAATCTCTGATTTGTAAGATAAGACATTTCCAAGATTTCCCGTTACGTTTGCACAACACACTTGCACACTGCAGCCAACACACTAATATATTGCAACACAAAGTTTGGAAAGCTCTGCGTTAGGAGATACCAATGCTTACAGATCCTTAAAGGCTTCACATTAAACATGTTCAGTTTTATATGCAAACCCTGTTTCTCACTTCAAAACACTTGCAGAGTTATTCGTTTTCCAGAAAGGCAGAAATCCCAGAAGCTTCCAGACAAATAACAAGTGACAGTGAGAAATGTAGGAAACTTCTACACAAACAATGCAAGCCCAAGCTGGTGATCTAGATGCCAGATCGGGCCTACATGGTATCTGCAACGGAACTTCCTCAACCGCCTCAGCGACAGCCACACTGAACATGATTTGGTGACACTTGACAAACATCCTACAGATTCCCCTCACTCCTGCATCATGTCTGTCCCCAGCCGTGACATAACACCTACCTCTTTTCCTTGGTGCTCTGGCTGACATCAGCCAGAGCTTCACCGTGCTAAGAGAACTGGGAAGGGGAAAAGGTCCCTTACTGTTTCCCTCACTCAGTACATAGGTACTTGAGAAGAAGGTAGGTGGCATATCACAGCTGGGGACAACCACATTAAGGGGAGAGGTCACACAGGATTACCATTTGTGTCCCTGAGTTGACCAAGCTGGGGGAATATGGGATGAAAGTGATGACAATTATGACTGGTTCCACTGGGATTTGGGATTTCTCCCAACTTAGCTTAACCCAGTAAAAGGCTATGTTAAGGTGGTCTTACTCCTGATTAAGCTGGGTGGATCCTGTGTGACACTGTTGTGGGGCTTATCCAATAGAACACCAACCTAAGTGATCAGTGTAGATGCACTTATTGTTACTATGGCTACAAACATAGGTTATTAAATTTGACTGTCTTACCTTCTTTGTCTCGGCTTCCCAAAAAGAACTGCAATTATCCTTAAACATATGCAAAATATTTTCAATAAAACACTATCTGATATAGATTATTTTTATGCAAAGAGAAGTATTAAATCCTATTCATTTTATCATATTTACATGTTTACATTATGTTTTTTAAAGGGAAGAAACATTTTTGCTATTCAACCTACGTGCACCCATTCATTAACCATTTTTGAAAAATCATGGAAAAGACTGGAAAATGAAATAAATATTTAAATTATCATCCTCCCCTATACATTGCATACGTAATTTTTTAAGTATCTGAAACAGGGGAAGCCCAGTAATCAATATTAAAGGTGAGAAAGTCTAGACCCTCAGATATCGCTCAAGTATAATTCCCATTATCCCTGAAGATTAACCAAGGTGATTAGCATCGACACAAGTTGGAATCCAATGCCATCTAGTGGGTTAGTTTCCTATGCTTTACATCACCACACACATTTTCCACCCCATTACTTATTTGTTGTATTTTTCAAGTTTAATCCTATGCATCTCCTATGTCTTCTACTTCTAAATTAACAAACCTTATAATACTTAAAATAAATTGCTTTTCTTAAACATATTGTGAAATCTATCGAGTAAATTATACTGACAAAATTATACTTCCTTGTGCTACCCATGAGATAAAAATCTAAGCTGTTTTTGTTCTGTAAAGTACAAGTTTGCTTATTCATTTACCCATAACATAGTTACTGATTAATAGGTCCTTCTAGCTGACATTGAATGAAAAGTGCAGCTGATGTTTCCTTATAAAAGATACATACTCCTGAAGAATAATAGCACTTGAAATTATAATTTTAACCTTTGCCATAACATAATCTTTCTTTGTAATAGCTCTATGGGGTCCTTACAGCTCTCAAGTATAGAAAAAGAAATACAACATCTCCCATGTGGATAGACAACCACTCTCAGGACACTTATTTAAATCATACAGAATTTTTAAAATTAGTATCTGTCTACTGGGATGGCTCATCCTATTAAAAGATGTTTCCACATGTGACATGGTACATTAGATTCAGAAAGCCTTTTTAAAGTACTATATGTACTAGAAACAAACAATGATTGCCTTGCATGAGTAAAATTGCATTTAACATAATTTAGTGTCTTTTTCACATTCTATATTTGAACTTCCACACATACACGTACAGAGAAGCAGGATTTTTATACTTAAGTACACTATTTCCATAGCCCACCCTGAGTGATAGTTGTGGGGAAAAGATAGTGAGACAGTAACAATAACAAGACCTATCCATACAAATGCTGGATTTTTACCAGAATGTAATATAATTTGCATAGCTGCCTTGAGTCCCAGTTTTGGCAGGGCATGAAGATCATAATCATAACCATCATCCATTATCCATCGAGTCACAACCTCAGCCTTGGCAGATGCCACATAATTATCCACCAATAATCTTCCCCCCAATACCCCACTCCCACCACAAGCATAATGCATAAGCACGCTGTATCTTAAGGCTAAGATTTATGTTCTATGTACACACAGGTGGGTTAGTGAATGCTGACAATATACCTATCCACTGACACTACACTCACCCACTCACCCACTCACTCAATGCAGACCTAATTTGAATTACCTGGCATGCTGACATCTTAGTCTCACTGTCACTTCTGACTTACCCCAAGATGATCAGCTCTGGTTCTTTCTCTCTCTGCTGAGGTTGGGAAGATACAGGCAGATGACAGGGGTACCGCACCCCACTACTGAAGCGCATGAAAAGCACGGCCTGAGAAGGCTTGCCCCTCCCTCCTCACAAGCCCGGTTCCCTCCCTCCCTTTTTCTCACATTCACGCTTACGCATTCTCTTTCATCTCTCTCCAAGAGAGTGGTATGTGCATGCATGTGTGCCTGTGTCTCAAAGCATGCTGTGCCTGTGAGAATGACTGAGTGAAAGAGAAAACGGGAGGAGGGAGAGGAGAAGGAATGGGTGGATGCAGTACTGGGGTTTCCCCAGGAGCTGTTCCAGCGTTGCTCCTGCTTCATGTTCTGTTCCTGATCTTATTCAAAAGCCAGATATAAACATATCACTGTGAAAAGCAAAACTTCAAAAGCGCTGCATTAAAAATATCACTAGAGACCAAGCATCGGCAGCTGAGCAGAATCTATTATTTCATTCCTTTTTGTGTTATTTTCCTTCATCTATATTTGACATAACCTATTGGAAATAACTGCACCCAGTCTCTGGGCAGATATCCCATTGGAAATAAATGGCAATCATAACCTTATTGAAAAGGAAAAATGATGTCCTATCTATTTGGCAAATGTGAATCTCCATAAACATGTGGAGACCACCTTTTGAAAACCACTAGTCAAGTAAAGCATAACTTTGTTAGAAGTCAACCATCTGAACAAGTGATATTCATAAGCATTCATGTAATGGCACACAGATAACTTAGCAGTTAAACTGAAGAATCATGTCTTTGAACTGCCAAGGACAAATACATGTCACTACAAAAATATATTTGGTTAACAGAGGATAGTTGTTTATTTGCAGTTATAATTGCAATTGCCCAAAATATATACAGTCCTTTGAAACCTTAGTTTAAAATATGCAAACAAAGTCTTCTTTGAAAAATAACATATATTGTTTACTCACAAAGATCTTGTATTAATTCACTATACATGACATTTCTTATTTAGGTTCAGCTACAAATAGGATGTAGTTCTTTGTGTGTGTTGAGTACACAGGGTTCTATATATGCTATTGTCATAGAACATTCAATGTACAGCCAAGGATGATAGATTCGAAATATACTAAATGCTTCAAAAAAGTCTCTAAACCAAAATATAATCAATGTGTTACCAACACACATACATTCATAGAAAGTAGAACTCTATATTCAGAGTTTGTGAGTCCAATGACCACCAGAGTTCATGTTCCACATGGAGGACTGTATAAATCACTAATTGTGAGTCCAAATCTCAACGTCCAAGTTAGTGAATCCTTTTTTAAAAATCCAATGTTTTAAACAAATCCAAGGTTTGTCATCATCTATGACCGGTTTTGACTGTGTAGTCTTCCTCGGGTGGTGGTTATGCAGGTATGGAAAACCTAGAGGAGTCAATTTTCCCATGTAACACGTTCTTCGAGTAAATAAATTCAATGTGTCAGTATCAATGACGGAGTGGACATAAACTCTCCTACAGAGGTGCTCTGCTACTGGTTTGATTCCTTAGGCAAGCACCTAAGGAATCAAACCAGTAGCAAAGCACCTTTGTAGGAGAGTTGATTATATTTTAGTTTAGAGATGTGTTTTTTGAAGCATTTAGTATATTTTGAATCTTTATCATCCTTGGCTGTACATTGAGTACGCAGGGTATCATTCTTAATCAATAGTCCATGGTCTTTAGGTATAGTTGTACTCACTGAAGTCCATAAGTCATACTTCTCTACTGAAGTCCAAGCAGACACACATCTACCTCGACTGAGATGGATAGCAGATACTAAACATAAAATGGAGTCCTGAGTCTGAACATGCTCAGTATAATCACATGTCTATAACCCCTCCCACACCAAAGAGGGACAGTCGAACTGGCAAATCAACATATACATAGAATACAGGTTAGCAAATATATACATTAACAAATAAATAGTGAAATTTGGGAAAGGCTGCTATTTCCAACAATCTAAGGCCCCTTCCACACAGCTGAATAAAATCCCACATTATCTGCTTTGAACTGGGATACAGTAGAGTCTCACTTATCCAAGCCTCTGGATAATCCAAGCCATTTTTGTAGTCAATGTTTTCAATATATCATGATATTTTGGTGCTAAATTCATAAACAGTAATTACTACTTAGCATTACTGCATATTGAACTATTTTTTTGTCAAATTTGTTGTATAACATGATGTTTTGGTACTTAATTTGTAAAATCATAACCTTATTTGATGTTTAATAGGCTTTTCCTTAATCTCTCCTTATTATCCAAGATATTCGCTTATCCAAGCTTCTGCCGGCCCGTTTAGCTTGGATAAATGAGACTCTACTGTATATGACAATGTGGATTCAGATAACCTAGTTTAAAGCAGATATGGTGGAATTTTCTGCCTTGATCTTCTGGGTTATATGGCTGTGTGGGAGGGCCCTAAGATGGCATTGTTACAGACAAAAACAAAGCAGACTCAGCATTATATTTTATTTCTTCGCATCTCTTTATTTTGAAGGCAATATGAGGAAGAATTAGAACAATGTGCAACATTATTTCACATGCTATCTCAGTATGAAAATAGTAATCATTATTAGTAATTTCCCTGGGAATCAGAATAGTGTAGTGGTCTCCATGCCTCTGGAGATCAGGCTTTGAATCCCCATTCAGGCATGCAATCAGTCATCCTTTTGCTTCATTTCTTGATCCTAAATCAATTTTTCCTACAGTCTTTGATTCTGCTTTGTATCCTATTTTTATATTCCAATCACTTAAGATTGACAAGTCCTGATTTGATAACAACTTATATCCGCATACCATAAAAGGGAAACGCTAAAGAATGTTCAAACTTTCATACAGTGGCACTTATTTCCCAGGCCAGTAAGGTAATGCTCAAAATCCTGCAAGGTAGACTCCAGCAATACATGGAGCGAGAGTTGCCATATGTACAGGCTAGGTTTAGAAAAGGCAGAGGAATGAGAGACTAAATTGCCAGTATTTGCTGGATAATGGAGGAAGCTAGGGAGTTTCAGAAAAACATCTATTTCTGCTTTATTGACTATTCTAAAGCCTTCAATTGTGTGGATCATAATAAATTGTAGCAGGTTCTTGGTGGTATGGGGATAACAAGTCACCTTGTCTGTCTCCTGAGAAATCTGTATAACAACCAAGTAGCAACAGTAAGAACAGACCACGGAACAACAGACTGGTTCAAGATTGGGAAAGGAGTATGGAGGGCTGTACACTCTCACCCTAAATGTTTAACTTGTATGCAGAACACATCATGAGATGTGCGGGGCTTGATTAATCCAAGGCTGGAGTTAAAATTGCTGGAAGAAACATTAACAACCTTAGATATGCAGATGACACCATTTTGATGGCTAAAAGCGAGGAGGAACTAAGGAGCCTTAGAACAAAGGTGAAAGAAGAAAGTGCAAACGTAGGGTTGCAGTTAAACATCCAAAAAACCAAGATGATGGCAACCAGACTGACTGATAACTGGAAAACAGAGGGAGAAAACATGGAGGCAGTGACAGACTTTGTATTTCTAGATGCAAAGATTACTACAGACGCAGACTGCAGCCAGGAATTCAGAAGATGTTTACTTCTTGGGAGGAGAGCAATGACCAATCTCAATAAAATAGTTAAGAGTAGAGACATCACACTGGCAACGAAGATCTGCATAGTTAAAGCAATGACATTCCCCCTAGTAACATATGGATGTGAGTGCTGAGGAAGGCTGAGCGAATGAAGATAGATACATTTGAACTGTGGTTTTGGAGGAAAATGTTGAGAGCGCCTTGGACCGCAAGAAGATCAAACCAGTCCATACTCCAGGAAATAAAGTCTGACTTCTCACTGGAGGGAATGATATTAAAGACAAAGATGAAATACTTTGGCAACATAATGAGAAAACAGGACAGCTTGGAGAAAACCATGATGCTGGGGAAAATTGAAGGAAAAAGGAAGAGGGGACAAACAAGGACAAGATGAATAGCTGTTATCCTTGAAGTGACTGGCTTGGCCTTGAAGGAGCTGGGGGTGGCAACGGCCAACAGGGAGCTCTGACGTGAATTGATCCATGAGATCACGAAGAGTCAGAAACAACTGAACGAATAAACAATGATTTGATACACAATCAATTTCCTCCTGAACTCTGGCACAGACTCTTCTTATGCTTCTGAACTTGAAGCATAAACTTGGATTATGATTTTATTCATGAATTTCCCCTGAAATCTTATTAATATGATTCAGCCAGACTTGGATCACATCTACACCTGAAGCCACAGCGACCACAAAACTCATGTCACCAATGTGTGCTACAGAAATGCAATAAAGAATTCAGAACTGGGGAAGGAGGAGAGACAACAGCAACAACAACAGCAACAAGAAATGTCCCAAGGGCATGGCTATGCAGCAGGGGATCAATTGGCCCCAAAACTCCATATCAATGTGCCATCACAGTTCAAGTGGTATCAAACTTCATGAATACTACAGTGGAGATGCACTTTTTGCATTGCATCTCTAGACTGTTTTTGCTACACTTCTACTTGCTAATAGCACCATCTAATTTCATCTTAGATTTTCACTTCTTGAATAAAATGCTCTTACTCAAAATGACCATTCCTGTCTGCTTGACACTGTTCACTCCAAGTACTGCAATGTTTGTATGTTACATGACTTGCTCCACTATTTGTAGTTTCCCTTGATTCATATTTCTCATGTTCCATGTTCCTATAACATGTGTTATGCGGCTTCGGACTTTTGTTTCACTTCTGAGTACATCAACCACTAAACATCCTTTCAGTTTGAGGCCAGTTGTGTCATTAGCCACATAGCTACTCATCGATCCCTTCTACGCTGACGTATAAATCCAGATGATCTGCTTTGAACTGGATTATATGGCAGCGTAGACTCATATAATCCAGTTCAAAGCATACTGTGTGGATTATCTGCTTTGATAATATGGATTATATGACAGTGTAGAAGAGGCCACAGTTGTCCACTGCTGTATCTCAATGGCTTGTTGACTCCCATCTAACCTGGGAGTTTAATCTACTGGCACTATTTCTTTCATTTTGGGTTGTTTCATCATAAGGTTTTCATGGTTTTTATTTATTTCGTGTCAAAAGCATTGCATAATAAATAAGTTTAAAAGTGATAAAATAAAGGAATCACAAACAGCTGAATAGTTTTGGACCAAAAGCAGGCAACAGCAATTGCATTGTCTGTAGCTTTAAACAACTCCTCCTCCGTGCATGAGGCAGAGCATTGTGGGCAAGCATACATATGAGTTGTTGTTTGTTCAGCTCCACAGTCACACAAGGTGGAGGATTCCTCCAGGTAGTGCCAGGTTGTCTTTTGATCTGCTCATTCCGCTTCTCAGTCTGTTTAGGGACTTCCAAATTGCCCATTCTTGGTTTGCCCCTAGAGGCAGACCCTCATGGGGGGCTATCCAGTTGGGATTGCCTGGTTTAGCTGCCCAGAGGGACACCCTTGCTGCTGCTGGGGGAACATCAAGAGGAGTGGTGGTTCTCATGAAGCCCTTTCTTGATTTGAGTCTGGTGGGAGGAGGCTGATAGTCATGCAGTGGGTGGCTTTCACAATGTTTGACCTTATTTCTCTCACAGTTAGCAGCAACTTCCCGTCACACATCAGGAGGGGCAATGCCAGCTAGTTTATAAAGTTTATCAACAGGTGTAGGTTTAAGGCATCCTGTGATTATTCTACATGTTTCGTTCAGTGTTATGTCCACCTGCTTCGCGTGGGCAGACTTGTGGCAAACAGGACAGGCATACTCTGCAGTTGAGAAAGACAAGGCCAGGGCTGATGTTCTTATTACTTGTGGATCTGCACCCCATGCACTGCCAGTCAGTTTCCGCAGGATGTTATTGCGTGCAGCTATTTTGTGCTTGGTGTTCATGCAATGTTTCCTATATGTTAGTGTTTGGTCTAAGGTGACACCAAGATAGTTAGGATGGAAACAATGTTCGAGCTCTTGGCCTTCCCACCAAGTAACTTTCAGTTTCCTGTTGGCTTCACGGTTACATAGGTGGAAAGCACACACTTGTGTCTTGGCAGGGTTAGGCTTCAGGTGGTTCTCTTTGTAGTAGCTGGAGAGATCTTTTAAGGCATTCGTGAGCTGGTTTTCAACTGTTTCAAAATCTTTTGCTTGTGTTGTAAGGCCAAGGTCATCAGCATATATAAAGCTCTTTGTGAGTAGTGGTTGTGGCTGATCGTTCGTGAAGATATTAAACAAGGTCAGTGCAAGAACGCTTCCTTGGGGTAAACCATTCTTTTACTTTCTCTATCTACTTTTCCTGCCCTGAAACTCCACATAGAAGCTGTGGTTTTCCAGGAGGATCTGGGCAGTTTTTGTAAAGTCAAAGTAATATGGTAGACTTTATGCAGCATTTTTCTATGTTGCACCGTGTCACAGGCTGCTGTAAGGTCCACAAAAACTGTTCCCGTGATGCAGCCTTTCTCATAGCCTTCCTCAATATGCTCAGTCAGATGAAGAATTTGACCTGTACAGTTTTTCCCTGGTCTGAAACCTGCTTGTTGTGCAATAAGCTTAGGTTTTCATGGTAAAAGGGATCATCCACCAATTTTACCTCACATGACTGCTTTGAACATTTTGAACATTTAGTCTGGATCCTGAGCAAAAATCCATCTGACATGGGACACCTTTGTCAACATTGTCTTTTGCCTCACATGAGCATGCAATTATACCACAATGGAAAGACAGTGCCAAGCTAAGAAATATTTGCTGTACTGCCTTTTTTTAAAAAAAATAGACTCTGGATTGTTAGGTGGGTATTATTATTATTCAAAAGAGTACATTATTCTTTCATTACCAGCATAAAACTTACTATTTTTCTTGTGTGTGTGTGTGTGTGTGTGTGAAACCCTAGATTTAATAAATCAATCTGTTTTTTCATAGAGATATCTAGTGTTAATAACAGCTTAACATGGAAAAATGAAAAGGGTAGCATGTACAATAATGTTATATTTAACAGGGGGAACACATATACATTAAAACCTGGTCATTATTATGTAAAGAATGCAAAAGAAAACATATTTTTCATTGTCCTAGTGAGATAGCAAAGTACTACCACTATGTGTCACTGTTTGTTTATTATGTGTGTGTGTGCATTCAAGTTGCTCGCCAATTTATGGTAATTTCTCAGGGCTTTCTTAGGCAAGGAATTGTTGTCCCAGTTCTGAAATTAATGTTAGATGGTTAAAAAGCTTTCTCACAGTGGCTACGAAGACTATAATCATTCTATCCTCCCTCCTCGTTTGGACCAATAAAAAAATCTCACAAAACAATCCCATTTTAATGGAAAATTTAACAAAATCTCCCATTTATCTATCTAAAACAGTCATAAATATGGATTACAAACTATACAAAGAAGGATTTTTTTTGTCTTAGGTAATGGGGTTTGGTACACAAAATAAAAAACCACAAAGATGAAGGCCTGATTCAACTGTGCAATTTTCAATGTGAGTCAGCTCAAAATTGTTGTTCTGTGATTTGTACTCCTTGAAATCAAAGGAAATGCATCTTCAGTTCCTTCATTCAGTTGCTTTTCTGAACAACCAGAAATTCACTTCAATCTGCTAAATTATATTGTGTGTGTGTGTGTGTGTTCAGGCTGTAAACAAGAGCCAGAATGATGGGCAACTCTGAAGACCAAGGTTCGATTGTCTGCTCAGCCATGGAAACCCAGAGTGACCTTGGGTGAGCCTCACACTCTCAAGCCCCTTCTACATTGCCATATAATCCAGATGATCAAATCAGATTATCCACATTATCTACTTTAAACTGGATTATACGAGTCTAAACTGCCATATAACCCAGTTCAAAGCAGATACTCTGGATTTTATATGGCAGTGTAGAAGTGGCCTCAGTACCACTAATTGTAACTGCAATCACAGTAAGAAGCTATGGTCATAAACTTTTGAATTACCTTTAAAACAAAAAGTATTATTTCCAAAATATATTATTTCATTGTGATTAGCTATAATTCAGTTCTGACCATGGCATGTTTGTTAGGAAACTAATGTGCCAGTGGAAAAATTATTGACATACATTTTGTTTATAAATAATTGATAAAACTCAAGAAAAATGCCATCAGCTTAATTAACTGTCACAAAAAGAAGACTAATTAGTGGCTTGGTAGAGGTGTTTTATTTCTTTGGGATCAGATAGGAAGCATTTGCTGCAAAAGGATCAAGTATCCCTGAAACAGTAGGGATAAAAGGTTGAATAAAAAATCTTGGAAATGGTCCATGTGCCTCTAAGGATGGATAAGAATACAGTCTTATAAAAAGGTGCAAGCTCTAGGTATCAAGAATCTCTTCATCATGTTACTGATTATGTAATGCCATGGGAACATCTGGACCTTGTTTATCATCACTCTCACTTTGCAAAGTTTGGCTGCTTGGCACTATTATCATTTCTTTTCCATATTATTTCTTTAACCCAAAGGTTCTCAAACTTTTTCAGCAGGAGACCCCTTTTTGAAGCAATTTTTTTTTTCATGAAGCCCCAAGAAATGTTTCTAAATTATAATGTACATTATATATAATGTCTGTGTTTGTGTATACACACCCATTATATATAATATTATATTACACACATTATATATTACACACATTTGTCAGGCATGGACAAACCTTTTGACAGATGGAGAACTAACCTAAAACAACATGAACGAATTCCTATGCCCCCTGTACATACCTTGTTTGCAGTGCAAAAAAAGGAAAGAAAGAACAAATCAATATTTAAAATGAAGAACAATTTAAACCAACATAAACTTAACAGTATTTCAGTGGAAGACCCCTACCACATAGGAAAAGCACCCCCAAAAGAAGGCCACCCAGCCTTTGTAATAGTAATAGGAGCAACCCTGGGGGGCCATCCAGTCCAACCCCCTTCTGCCATGCAGGAAAAGCACAATTAAAGAACCCTCTGAATGGTCACAGGAAAATAAGGTTTTGAAAGCAAGGGTTTTGGCAATGAGGAAGCCAATGGAAAAAGGCTTTTGGGGCAAGGGAGACAAGGGATGGGGAGGAGAAGGAAAAAGGAAAAGCTTGGAGAGGAGAAGGAAGAGGGGGGGAAGGGGGGAACCACAGAACCCCCAAGTATGCTTCGCAGAGCCCCAAGGGGCCCCCAGAGCACACCTTGAGAACTGCTACTTTAACCAAAAAAAGGTACCAAAGAAAGAAAGAAAACATGAAAGGAATGTTTTAAAGCAGTGGTTTCCAACCTTTTTTGACCAGGGACCACTTGAACAAAGACCACTTGAACAGAGACCACTTTAACCAGGGACCACTCTCCAACATTAGTAGCAAAAGGGTTATGAATCAGTTTTCAGTAAACTTTAGATTCAGCTTGGTTATTTGGGGTGCTGATTCAGAAAACTGCATTGGATAGACCACATCAGCTCTAGTTTCTGATACAGAACATATGCCATTCAGTAGTCACCATCTGCTCACCCATAGAAAACCATATATAGAGCTGATGTGGTCTATCCAATGCAATTTTCTGAATCAGCAAATAACCCCAGGAATAGGCCTAAAAATGAAGACACTGTGATGACCCATGGGCCTTGTAGTCCTGCTCAGGACATTGTAATTCCTGATGAAGATGAAAACTTGGGTTTTTTACCTTCCCAGTCTGAACTGGATTCCTCTCAGCCAGATCTTTCCCAGGCAGATCTGGGAACCTTGCACCTGCAAGAAAGTTGTCTCCCAGAAGTATGTCAAACAAGCCCAGAGCCTACTTCTCCCGTATTCTTGCGCCGGGAGTTTTGTAAACAACAGAGAAGTTTGGATTCAGCTTCGCGCAGGAGTGCAAGGATTGCAGCTAAGAATGTGGCCAATTAAGACTGCTTCTCGTGAGAATCTTTGGGGAGTCTCACATCTGGTCTCAGAGTTAGCTTTCGGTTCTGATTCCCAGAGAACTGCTTCGGCGGGAAAGCTAGACTCTATTTAGGTGTTTTACCCGCGTAGTAACTTCGCGGAGTCAATTCGTCAGCCTACGGAGCGAGTTGTGTCTGGACAGCGCGCTCCGGTTCAAGCCTCGCTCCTGCTCAAGCCTTGCCTTGCTATCCAGCCTTCGCCTTGCTTCCCAGCCTTTGTTTATCTACGGACTTTGCCTTGTTTCCCAGGATCAATCCTTGCCTTGTTCCACGGATTTATCAAGTTATTCCACGGACCTTGTTCTTGTTCTTAGTTACCTTGTTCCACGTTCAAGCCTTGTTTCAAGTATCAAGTTATTTCCTAGCCTCGCTCAAGTTTCATGGACTAAAGGACCTTGTCATCTCCCCTCACTTTGCTTGGCAAAGTGAGTGTTTCGGTTATTGGATTACAACTTTGGACCTTAATATTTCTTATTGGACATTGCTTTTTTGGACTAATTCTGACCTTTCCTGAAAGGTCTAATTCTGAACTATTTTCTACACTTGTTTTTATTAACTTTATATATTCCTTCAATAAAGATATTAGATAGATTCTGGCCTCTGTGTATGGTTATTGGTGCTCTGCAGCCTGGGTCGTGACAGTTTGACTCCGCCACCCTAAGCACCAATTAACCTCGGCCAGAATGTCTACCGGAGTCGTACCTGGGCCGAGCGGCCAGCCGATTACCTACACCATCGACAAGGAAGAGGTGGACCGAATCCGTGATAAGCTCAATGCACAGGATGGAGAAATAAGGGGTTTGAAGGAACGCGGAGTTCGTCTTCCGGCCATGGCGTTGCCAACCAAGTTTACCGGAGAAGCTTCTAAGGTTCATGTCTTCCGTCGCCAATGTCAAGCTTATCTGGAGGCCCGTGCTGCCGAGTTTCCCCAAGAAGACATCAAAGTGGCATGGGTTTACAGTCTTCTAGACGGGCCAGCGGCCAGCTGGGCGACGGCACTGTTCGACCAAGTCTCTCCACACCTAAGATCAGCGCAACACTTCTTGGACCACCTCAAGGAGACTTGGGGAATCGAGGACAATTTGGAGGCAGCCGGTCACAAACTCCGTCGCCTTTTCCAAGGAGACGGACCTATGTCTCAGTATATAGCCGAGTTCCGAGTGCTGGCCCACAACACCGGCTGGAACGATGTAGCCCTCAGGGGACAATTCCGGGAGGGTCTCAACATTGAAATGCTGGAAGAAATCTCCAAGGTGGATCCTCCCCAGACCCTCGAGGCACTCATTGATCAATGTTTACGGGCTGAAGTCATGATTGCCAACAGGAAACAGTGGGTTCGAGGCCAGGGCAGTAGAGCCGGGGCAAAACCCCCCGCTCCCGCCAGCGTTCAGCCACGTCCGGTGTGGAGACCCCCACCGCCAACCCCATACCCCAGAGGAGGCGAGGAGGTGCCGATGCAGTTGGGCAATGTGCGTCCCAGACTAGATGCCGCCGAGAAGGCCCGTCGTCAACGCTTAAACCTCTGCTGGTACTGCGGGAACGGGGGCCACTTCGCCAGAGAGTGCCCAGCCAAAGGGAAGCCTGCCGCCCGTCTTGCGGCGGCGTCCTCCACGGAGACGAAGGCGTCTGAGCCGACTGGCACACAGCCGGCGGGGGAAGCCAACGACCGGGTGTAGAGAGGCTCGCCAACCCGGTCAAAAAATCCATCCAAGAGCCGCCAACCGGGGTCCTGTTCCTACTCGTGGTCACATTATGGTCAGCAAAAAGGGGACCCGTCATGATCCACGCCATGATAGACTCTGGAGCTACCAACAATTTCATCGATAGAGAGTATGCCGACTCTCTGGGATTACAATATCATGATTTCAAGAATGCCCGTGTGGTGCAAGCCATAGACGGCCGTCCCCTCAAGACGGGCCCCGTAAGTCAGTGGTCGGAACCCACCAGGATGTGGATAAGGGAACATATGGAAGAGATTTCCTTCTTTGTTACCGAGGTCCCCCATTTCCCTGTGATTTTGGGAATTCCATGGCTGACTCTCCACGACCCTAACATCTCCTGGTCCAACAGAGAACTGCAGTTTGCTTCACCGTATTGCCAAAACCATTGCCTCGTAGCCAAGGTATGCCATGCCACAGACACCGAGCCCATCATCACCTTGCCAAAGAAGTACTCCGAGTATTGGGATGTATTCAATGAGAAGGAAGCCGAAAAATTACCCCCACATAGACCTTATGACTGTGCCATTGACTTGGTGGAGGGGGCCCCGATCCCGCGAGGGCATCTCTACTCCCTGACTGAACCAGAGCAAGAAGCTCTCAGGGAATTCCTAGAGACAAACCTTCGCAAGGGATTCATCAGACCCTCTCAATCCCCAGCCGCCTCCCCAGTGATGTTTGTGAAGAAGAAGTCAGGGGAACTACGCTTGGTGGTGGACTACAGAGCATTGAACAATATCACCAAGCGGAACAGCTATCCCCTGCCCTTAATCTCGGATCTACTGGATCGGCTTCGAGGAGCCAAGGTTTACACCAAGCTGGATCTTCGGGGGGCTTACAACTTAGTTCGCATCAGGGAAGGGGACGAGTGGAAGACCGCCTTCCAGACCAAATTCGGATTATTTGAGTCCCGAGTTATGAATTTCGGTTTATGCGGAGCCCCCGCAACGTTCCAGCATTTTGTCAATGACATTTTTCAGGACTATCTAGACAGGTTCTTGATAATCTACCTGGACGATTTTTTGGTGTTTTCCAGATCACAATCAGAACATGAGAACCACGTCAAAATGGTGTTACAACGATTGCGGGATCATGGACTTTATGCCAAGCTGGAAAAATGCGCTTTTGATCTACAAGAGGTAGATTTCCTTGGTTACCGCATCTCGCCTCTAGGGCTTTCCATGGATCCAGCCAAAGTTTCAGCAGTATTGGAATGGCGGGCGCCAACTAACAAGAAAGAGGTGCAGCGTTTCTTGGGGTTCGCGAACTACTACCGCAAGTTCATTCCAGATTTTGCCCGCTGGTCCGACCCCATCACTAGCTGCATCCGTGGAAAGCAGCCTTTCCGCTGGACTGATCAAGCAGAGAAAGGGTTCCAGCAACTAAAGAAACTATTCACCTCCCAGCCAATTCTACAACACCCAAATCCTGGAACCCCTTTTGTGGTGCAAGCGGACGCCTCTGATGTGGCAATTGGGGCTGTACTTTTACAACCGGTGGGAGATCACCTCCACCCCTGTGCCTTTTATTCTCGTCAACTAACCACACCAGAGAGGAATTACACCATTTGGGAAAAAGAACTACTGGCCATAAAGGCAGCCTTTGAAACTTGGAGACATTGGCTAGAAGGGGCCAAATTTCCCATTGAAGTCCACACTGATCATCGTAATCTAGAACATCTAAGAACTGCCCGCAAACTAAATCAGAGGCAGCAACGTTGGGCTTTATTCTTTGAACGTTTCAACTTCCAGATCCATTATGTGACCCCAGCCCAAACCAAGCAAGCAGACGCCCTGTCACGTAAACCGGAATACGCTACAGGACGCAAGGAGACCTTTGAATCCCAACTGCTACAACCTGAGAACTTTGCCACGCTCACGGTGGGGAACACCAAATCCATTCCCATTGGTTCAACTTCCCCTACTCCAGGACCCATCTGTGCTCAAGAAATCAGGGCTAGTCAGCAAGCAGATGCCTGGGCGCAGGACCAACTTCGCCAAGGTCTGCATTTTCCCTTTTCGCTTAAAGATGGGCTGCTCTGCTATAGAAATCATGTTTATATCCCACCCGGACCGGGCAGGGAAAAAACGCTTCGTCTGTGTCATGACTGCAAACCAGCAGGACACTTCGGACTATTTAAAACTATGCATTTGATCCTAAGGGATTTTTGGTGGCCCAAGATCCGCAAGGATGTGGAAAAATATGTCAACACCTGCCCAGTATGCCAGCGCTCCAAGATACGAAGGGAGAAGCCCTCAGGGCTTCTACACCCCCTTCCTACCCCATCTCGCCCATGGGAAATAATTTCCGCGGATTTCATCACTGACCTACCACCTTCCTGTGGATTCACCACGATCTTAGTGGTGGTGGACCTATTCACCAAGTTAGCCCATTTCATTCCCTGCGAAGGTCTCCCCACGGCCAAGGAAACTGCGGATCTATTTCTTCAACATGTTTTCAGACTACATGGATTGCCCAAGAGTTTAGTCACAGACCGTGGATCTCAATTCACCTCTCGTTTTTGGAAGGCACTACAAAAACTATTGGGCATAGACTCTCGCTTATCTTCAGCTCATCATCCCCAAACAGATGGGCAAACGGAGCGCACCAATGCCACTTTGGAGCAGTATCTTCGCTGTTATGTAAACTATCAACAGGACAATTGGGCTTCTCTGTTACCACTGTCTGAGTTTGCCTACAACAATGGAGTTCAAGCTTCTACAAAAGAAACGCCGTTCTTTGCAAACTACGGCTTCCATCCACGTTTCTTCCCCCCTGTCATTGAAACTTCAGAGGTTCCCGCAGCAGAGGATTGGCTGCAGGAACTCACAGCGGTGCAACAACTTTTGCTCCAGCAACTGGATCAAGCCAAGGAGGACTATAAACGCCACGCTGACAAACATCGCCAGCCGGGCCCCGAAATCAAGGTAGGAGATCGGGTTTTCCTGTCCACTCGCTTTCTGCCCTCCCACCGCCCTTGCCGGAAGTTAGATGCCCGTTTCATTGGTCCCTATCCAGTGGTGGCGCAATTAAACCCCGTGACTTTCAAACTCCAACTTCCGCGTTCAATGCGCATTCACCCAGTGTTTCACCGTTCCCTGCTCCTTCCGGCGGATGGTGTGCGACCTGATACAGACCAACCGGCCCCCCCTCCTGTTTTGATGAATGGGGAGGAGGAGTTCGAGGTTGAGGACATTTTGGATTCTCGCTTTCACCGCCGCCGCCTACAATATCTCATTGACTGGGTGGGTTTTGGCCCTGAGGAACGCTCTTGGGAAGACGCCTCCACAGTCCATGCTCCTGATCTAACCCGTCGCTTTCATCAGACCTATCCCACCAAACCACGACCTCGCGCCTCGGGGAGAGGGCCCCAGTTTGGGAGGGGCCTTGAGGAGGGGGATAGTGTGATGACCCATGGGCCTTGTAGTCCTGCTCAGGACATTGTAATTCCTGATGAAGATGAAAACTTGGGTTTTTTACCTTCCCAGTCTGAACTGGATTCCTCTCAGCCAGATCTTTCCCAGGCAGATCTGGGAACCTTGCACCTGCAAGAAAGTTGTCTCCCAGAAGTATGTCAAACAAGCCCAGAGCCTACTTCTCCCGTATTCTTGCGCCGGGAGTTTTGTAAACAACAGAGAAGTTTGGATTCAGCTTCGCGCAGGAGTGCAAGGATTGCAGCTAAGAATGTGGCCAATTAAGACTGCTTCTCGTGAGAATCTTTGGGGAGTCTCACATCTGGTCTCAGAGTTAGCTTTCGGTTCTGATTCCCAGAGAACTGCTTCGGCGGGAAAGCTAGACTCTATTTAGGTGTTTTACCCGCGTAGTAACTTCGCGGAGTCAATTCGTCAGCCTACGGAGCGAGTTGTGTCTGGACAGCGCGCTCCGGTTCAAGCCTCGCTCCTGCTCAAGCCTTGCCTTGCTATCCAGCCTTCGCCTTGCTTCCCAGCCTTTGTTTATCTACGGACTTTGCCTTGTTTCCCAGGATCAATCCTTGCCTTGTTCCACGGATTTATCAAGTTATTCCACGGACCTTGTTCTTGTTCTTAGTTACCTTGTTCCACGTTCAAGCCTTGTTTCAAGTATCAAGTTATTTCCTAGCCTCGCTCAAGTTTCATGGACTAAAGGACCTTGTCATCTCCCCTCACTTTGCTTGGCAAAGTGAGTGTTTCGGTTATTGGATTACAACTTTGGACCTTAATATTTCTTATTGGACATTGCTTTTTTGGACTAATTCTGACCTTTCCTGAAAGGTCTAATTCTGAACTATTTTCTACACTTGTTTTTATTAACTTTATATATTCCTTCAATAAAGATATTAGATAGATTCTGGCCTCTGTGTATGGTTATTGGTGCTCTGCAGCCTGGGTCGTGACAGACACCGAGAAAAAAAAGTGGTCGGGCTGTGTTATTATCCATTGATTTTGTTAACACTCGTGTTAAAAAAAAGAAAGAAGGGGAGGTGGCTGAGGTTGAAAAAAAATACAAAAAGCAGAGTGCAAGACCCAAGAAACTGTCTTTTACGGCTTTAACTACTACTACTACTACTACTACTACTACTACTACTACTTGGGGGACTAAACAGGGTCTTACAAAGGCTGTTTTTCCATTACAACTGATTTGTGGCAATGGGAGCTAATAATAATTACTTTAGGGGACTCCCCTCTCTCTCTTTCACGAGCTGTTGGGTGAGTATTCTCCACCCTGGTCTGGGAAACCTCCCAAGGCCAAGAAAGAGCTTGTGAGTGCAAACAGCCTTTCTTCCTTCTCTCTCTCTCTCTCTCTCTCTCTCTCTCTCTCTCTCTCTCTCGCCGCTGGGTGAGTCTTCTCTGGAGAAAGCACAGGCAAGGGCAACACGTTGGCATCTCCTTCCTTCCTTCTCTCCCTCTCCTTCTCTCTCTTGCACACCACCAATGGCGGCACCCTCTCCCTTTCGGCACATGCGCAGTTGCAATTTCCTCACATGTCTTGCAGATTTTATTTTAGATCTCGCGGCCCACCCGTGGTCTCATGGCCCACCTGGCCCATGGGTTGGGAAACACTGTTTTGAAGATTTAGAATTTTTTAAAAGGTTCAACACATTTCAGCATTTATTAAAAAATAAATTCCATGGAACAACCACATAGAGGAAATTTTGCGTAAGTAAACACATTTTGAATCTCCTTAGAACCATCAGAAAGTGACTTTCAAAATGCATCCAGGAATTACATTTTATTTTATGGATTTCCATTTTGACAGTCAAATCTATTCTCCATTCTTTTATCTCCTTTCCTGTTCACACAGGCTTTATAACTGCCAGCCACCTTCCCTGTTGTAGGCAAGCACACACAGCTACGATAAAATCAGCTAGAGGAAAATCCCATTCTTTCTCAACTCAAGCTTGATTGTCTTATTTACTGCATAAACACTCCTGCAACCTGATAATGAAAGTCTTCCTCCAGTTCTCCTCCATCATCCTCTCAGAACTAAAGGTGTTTAAAAAGAAAACTCAAAATACCCTTCTATCTAAACAGAGGACACGGAGGAAAAAGGGAGCAGGACAGGTAGAAACAGAACTTTCCTTTAAAAGGAGTTATTTTGCAAAAGCTGTGTGTACTGAAGAGTGCCTATAGTTCTATTAAAAGCTTGTGGAACAAACTAAATTTCACTATCTATCATACATGAGGTTAGATGTTTTAAATAAAACAGTACAGTACATGAAAAACAAACAAATGTATTAGGAACTAAATATTTATGGATCAGACTTTATGAATTATAATTTTAAACATGGTTAGATTGGAGGTCAAAGCTTAATCACTCAAGAAGGCCATCTATTAAATAGGAAAAATAATTTGAATGTATCAAGAGAAAGAGGTGAGATAGAAGCTATTTATTAAAGGCATGTGGGCACCCCTAAGCATTTTCAATGGTACTTTGTCATTCCACACTGGAAAGTGTGGTTCTATAATTACATTCCTTTAAAATGTCAGAGATAACTCCTGAACAAATCCGCATAGGTGAACAAAACTACAATATAGTGGATTAGCACTGACATCATCTTGTGTCTCTGTAAAAACTTAATGAAATATTATTTTCATTGCAAACTAAATAGCGTGGAAGAAACGCCATCTTCATAGCCATCCCGAGAAAATTTTAAAACAGATCATTTTAAGATATTAGTCTTCAATATTGGATAACTAGAAAGATGTTTCTTGTTCTTGTTAATAAAGCAGGTGTAATAAGAGGTCTTGCTAAGTTTTCTTAAGTGAATTTAAGATGCCCTTACAAAGAACAAGTATATTATCTATCTTCCATTTCCATCCCTGCAATCATGAATGAAAGCAAGAATACAATTTCAATCTCACTGCTATTGTCAAGAGAGGTCTTGGTGTATATTATACAATTTTTATCAGCACTCTTCTTTTTTTCAAGCCTCTGGGGTCAAGTTCTAATCATTCACGAGCTTCTCCTCCTTGAAAAAGAGGAATTTCAGTGCTTCACGAGGCAAAATACATTTATTGTATGCAGTCTATCCTTCAGGGACTACAACTGGCCCTTTATATCCCATGGTTCAACCATCCATGCTTGAAAACATTTTTTTAAAATCCAAAAAGCAAACCTTGATTTTATACAAGAGACACTAATTACTAAGCCATTGTATTTAATGGGGTTTGAGCATCTATGGATTTGGGTATCCATGAGACGTCCTGGAAAAAGTACAACAAGAGCTGGTCAAATTACAACAGCAATATGTATTATTTTTGACAAATGAGCTGAAAAGGAAAATTATGGACAATAGGCAATTCTGGCTGGAGCCAGCCAATCACAGCTATGGAGAAAAAAGCTATAAAACTGAGGCTTGTCTCTGCCATAAGGGAAATAGGGGAAAGATGGCCTAGAAACGTTAAAAAGGTGTAAGATAGAATAGTCAGTCATTGTGGGGGGAAACTGAATAAGGTTTTGGGGAGCTGTGAATGATTAAATAGTTCATCTGTTAGTGTATTATCAAATAACCCCCTACTTGTTCTTTTTTTTAAAATGTGTCTGACTGTTCTTGTTAAGTTTTGATAGTGAGCCTGGTCATGCTTATCACAGTGAACCCAAAGATCAACACATCCACTGTTTCACCTAAGGATCATTTTAACGCCCAGCTATCCAATCTAGGGATTTTGAGCATGAAATGGACAAGATCAGCGACAGGAGCCCAAGGGTTGGAACGGCGGGTTCAACCTGGAGAGGGAATCTGAGTTGAAGTGTCTGTGTCACTTTATGCCAGATCACAGAGTACATTAGCAGAATGTTATAAAGGAAGAAAAATGCTTATTTCCACAATCTTCCAGGCAGAGTGAAAGGAATTTATCTCTTCTCCATATGGTACATATTCCCCTTATCTGTAGTGCATATAATTCATATAACTACAAGAAAAAGAAGGGGAAAGAGTGTTCTTTCTTAATTCTGGGAGTTTTAAAAAAGCAGAAATCTCATTTATGTGATTTCTCCAAAAGACAGAGAATATACCCTCCTTTCCAACTCCTCTCTTGTTAAAAGACTACCATAAAGAGATGCCAGTGGAAATCATAAATAATGGCTGGCATTTAAGCTAAGTCACATTTCTGGATTCTGGTTAGCAACCAGACCAAGGAGGCAGAGCTGTTGCATTTATTACCAAATCCAAAAGAAGTATCTACAAAGGGAACTATAGAGTAACCAATGCCTCTGCTGTACAGATCAAACAAATCACAAGAGCAACATTGCTATATTTCTACCTATATTTACAAATATAGATATGTAAAACACATCGTAATCACATAAAGTACTCCCATGGTCCTTCTAGAATTTCTTTGCAAGTGCCTTTCACTTATAACATCTTACAGTGCTCTTCAAATAAGATTGAATGATTGTCTAAATAATAATATAAGACAAAATTTATGGTTTTCAGTTTTTCTTAGCTTCTCAGATGACAAAAACTGGCAAACATGTAGCTGAGTACGTATGATTCAGCAGTATTCTTCTCACTTTAGGTAAAATATAAATGTTTAGTATGCCTTTTCCCAAATACTTGGGGGCCAAAAGTGATCTGTATTTGGAATTTTGGAATAGTTGCATATACATAATGGGCTTTCTTGGAGATGGGGCCCAAGTCTAAATGCATTTATTTATGCTTCATGTGTACTTTACATACATAGCCTGAAGGTAATTTATACACAATATTTTAATTATGAAATAAAGTTTGTATATTTGCAATTTTACTTCTACAAAACTAAGATTATCATATACTCAGATTTCATATGTCTACCCCTAGATACAATCTCCATGCTTGCAAAGTCATTAATAAATTATTTTATGTTGATAAAGCAATAAAGAAAGTTTAGATTTGGCACGAGAATAGAAATTTCCCTCACATTTTCAGTTACCTTGCAGAAAATGGGGAGGGCATGGTGTTTTTTCCTCCTGCAAGGTTTCTTGAAATTTTGTATCTTTTGTCCTGAATTTGCATTCAAAAGTGTAGTGTGTAACACACAAAGAAATCACCAGTATGCTACCACCAGCAATTTAAGTTTTAGATTAAATTTCTGCAGCCAACAGCAGACCTGACAGGTATACTGGACATAATGGCTTGGTATGAAAAAAAATCAAATTCAAATGAAGATGTTGAATAATTCAATGGAAGGAAGGAACCCTGCCAATTTAAGACTAGAGTTAAAACTATCTCAAATTGACTCTCGCTTCACAAAGAGATGGAAACTGGAAACTTAATATCAATGCCTTCACAGATGTATCACTTTTATAAGCAATAGCACTTTCAAATTTACAAGCAGAGATATTTTTCTGGGACTCGTTTTAACTAAAGTGACACTATTCTGTCCTTCAAAACAAGTTTAATACTTTTATTTTCAAATATACATTAATATCTAATTACCTGGTTACTTTTTAAAAATGAATTTAATAATGAGCAGGTTTTCATAACCAGATAAGGAGACACAGCCAACGCATCACTGATTAACAACTGAAGTAAATAGCATATTCTGGAGACTAGGTAAACTTGAATTGGAACTCAGGACAAGGAGGATTGCCATGATAAATATTTTATTAGGGTTTTTTCTTCTAAAAGCTTAAGTGGAATTGTCTAATTAAAAAAATGCTAATGTGAAAGTATAGCCTTTCTTTTTCCAAGAGGCATATCTTATTCCTTCTTATGTATCTTTCTCTTTTTGAGGGACGGACAATATAAGTTAACCGTATATCTTTTTAATATGAATAAAAAGCTTGGATTGCTTTTTTTTTAAAAAATGGGAATTTAAATAGGAGTATAACAGCAAGAGGAATGTATGACAAAAAAAGATATCACAAGGATGTTTTTGCTAAACCTAGATAAGCATTCAGCGAGATGTATTTCAATTTTATGTTGAGAAGCTTACACTTTTTTTAAAAGCCAAGAAAGAATACCTTGCTTTCTTCCTGCCTTACTTTAAACAGACGTGTACCTGCCTGGATAATCAAAACAAATATCATGAGGAATTCCGTTCCCAATTGCTATTCCTCTCATAACAAAACTCTTAAATACCTACTTAGTACATCGCCAGCATCCATAATCTTGCAGATAAGTAGACTAGTGTAATTCCAAATGAAAGATGATCCTATCGACTTAAATGTCTTGACAACAAAACACAAAGATAAGTCTGAGGACCATTGTAGTTTTAGACAAAACTGGATTTAAACTTTTTATACACACTCAATAGCCTGGATCTTGTGTCAAACAAGGCTCAAGAGCTATTACTGCTGGCCACACTGAAATATGTTAAATGCTTGCTTGATCTGTTTTACAGCCCCAAACCATGGACTCCTAGTACAATTATTATGGAAGCATGGCAAATTACCATAAATTGTCTCTCAGAATGTCTGCATTCATCTATGTTTTTTAAATTGCTTTCCAGAAAAAGGAAAGATTTAAATGAAACAAATATATCTACATTACATTAAAACATGGCTCGGTTTTAATACATGTGACCCACGATCACATAAAAATTCCCAGAACTTAAGTTTGATGGAGGGTTGGGAAATTCTTGATCCCTAACACAAACCTAAACTCTTTCCTCTTGTTTATGTTGTTAGAGAACTCAAATACTCACAATCATTTGCGTGATCAATGATATATGATATTTAATTCCTGTTTTTCCAGAAGCATGAAATCAGACTTAGTGGACATGTTTTAATCATTCTTAAGAGTGTTAGGAGGCAACTTGTGATAGCAGTCTTTGCTTGTGCTTTGCACAGTATGACCCCTGTATCTGTGGGGAATAAATTTTCGATATACTCTCGTGAGCTATATAAGATAAGACTACAGTATTTTAGAGATAAAGTTCAGCACTTTGGATAGCTCTTTGAAATCAGATTAAAATCTGGAGTAAATTCACCTCCTCACTAACATGAAACCTGCAACTGTTCTGCTGTCAGCCTTTTCTACTTTACAAGATTGAACTAAAAGTACTTCTTGATAACTCTGCCATATCTCTCAGACATTACTTGCAGTTGATACTAAAATGCTCATAGTGCAGAGGTGCCCATACTACAGACTCAATAAATTAATTATATACATATCCTGTTTGGAATGTGACTGGACTCTATGCAGAGTTATTTTTCCATGGTTAGTAGGTAGCACCGCAGGCAATGACAGAACAGACTGCTCTTTTAGATCAATTCAAATGTTCTATCCAGATTAGCTTCCTGTTTCTAGCAGTAGCCAGATACACAACTTTCTGGAACTCACTAACAGGATATACAGGCAATAACCACTTTTTGTCCCTACACTTGTCAGCACAACACTTCATGAAGGTACAATTATAACTCACAGTCATATATGCCTGGTAATGTAATGGGGCTCAGCATTCAAACACAAAACATAAGTGTATCGGCACACTCTTCAGGAGGATCTTATTCCCTATAAAGATGTCTTTTTTGCATGCAGTGTATAAAAAGGCAGCAAGGTAATTTTTAAAAACTAAATGTATATCCGAATAGATAATAGTCCTTTGTTTTAATTTACAAATGTGGGGAAACTCAAACTGCAAACATAACCACTCATGAAAAATGTGGGCATCTTCAAACATTAACAGCATTTTTGACCCTCAAGATCTACATATGTGAATGCTATTGATATGTAATAGACAGTTGGAGAGAAGACTTTTTATATTAAACCTACATTCTAGCCAATAACTGAAAGATTATTAAAAGGATTTCCAAAATAGTAAAGACTAAGCTTTACTCTTCTGAATTATCTCCTACATAAAATGCATAAAATAAATTGCTCAACCCAAAGAATGTTGTGTTTTTTAAGGTATCTTATAAGGTATCTAATCTGCAAGTTTTGCTTATATGTAGATTTACATGCATTATTCATTTCACATATTTAAAAGAATAATTTTGTGAGACATGAAAAGGTTGATTTTTCACCTGTATATTATGCATGTTTATTTACAAGTCAATTTTACATTGAAGTCTACTCCAGAAATCTGCATCCTTAAGAATCTTGCATCCTGTGTGAGCTGTCAACAAAATTGCTCCAGAACCATTCATTATAAGGGAGAAGACCTTGTGCTTACAATCTGAAGAGCTAATTCTCTGCTGCTCTAGACATTGAGCGCCCCACACAGCCATACAACCCAGAATATCAAAGCAGAAAATCTCACAATATCTGCTTTGAACTGGGTTATCTGAGTCCACACTGCCATATATTCCAGTTCAAAGCAGATGTGGTATTTTATTCAGCTGTGTGGAAGAGGCCTAACACACAATGGAGCAATGGATTCAAATGGCAGGAAAAGAGATTCCACATACTGCAGTTGAATAAATTCCCACATTATCTGCTTTGAATTGGAATATATGGCTGTGTGGACTCAGATGACCCAGCTCAAAGAAGATATTGTGGAATATCTGCCTTGATCTTCTGGGTTATATGGCTGTGTGGAAGGGCCCCAAGACGTTTTCTGGCTAGCAGTATTTTTTTTTAAAAAAAAAAACTCCAAATCCAGCACAGTAAATAAAGAATAATACTCAGAAAGCAGAGTAATTCCAGACTCTTGCTGTTGGAGGCAAGTGTGAATGTTGTAATTAATCACCTTGATTAGCGTTGAAACGGGAATTCCAAATATTAAACAATAAGGGCCAGCTAACACCTCCCAACAAAGGATTCCCCCAGGCAGGGAGCAGCCAGGCTTTAAAGCTGCTAGGCCATTCAATGTTAACCAAGATGGCCAATTGAAACATTCACCCTTGCCTCTAACAGACAAGAGTTTTTTTCTCCCACCCTGGATATTCCACAGATATATAAACCCCACTTGACTAGTTTCCAATATATCTCACAACCTCTGAGGATGCCTGCCATAGATGCAGGTGAAACGTCAGGAGATAATGCTTTTGGAACATGGCCCTAGAGGCCAGAAACCTTACAGCAACCCAGTGATTCCAGTTATGAAAGGTTTCAAAAACACAATACTGGTATGTTTCCTAGGATGATAAGCCAATAGTGAGAAGTTTGCTAGGACAATAAGTAAATACTGAGTCTTTTAGGATGATAAGCCAATAGTGAGAAGCTTCCTAGGATAATAAGACAATCCTAAGCCTTTTGGGACAGTAATTCAATACTAAGATGTTTCCTAGGATAAGCCAATAGTGAGACGCTTCCTAGGATAATAATCCAATAGTGAGAAGTTTTTTAGGATGATAAACCAATAATGATGTGTTTCCTAGGATAATAAGCCAACAGTGAGACGTTTCCTAGGATAATACAGTAGAGTCTCATTTATCCATGCCTCGCTTATCCAAGCTTCTGGATAATCCAAGCCATTTTTGTAGTCAATGTTTTCAATATATCATGATATTTTGGTGCTAAATTCGTAAATACAGTAATTACAACATAACATTACTGCGTATTGAACTACATGATGTTTTGGTGCTTAATTTGTAAAATCATAACCTAATTTGATGTTTAATAGGCTTTTCCTTAATCCCTCCTTATTATCCAAGATATTCGCTTATCCAAGCTTCTGCCTGCCCGTTTAGTTTGGATAAGTGAGACTCTACTGTAATCCAATACTGAGATGTTTCCCTAGAATGATAAGTCACTATGGTAAAGGTAAAGGTTTTCCCCTGACTTTAAGACTAGTCGTGTCGGACTCTGGGAGTTGGTGCTCAAATCCATTTCTAAGCTGAAGAGTCCGCATTGTCCGCAGACACCTACAAGGTCATTTGGCCGCCATGTCTGCATGGAGTGCAGTTATCTTCCCGCCGGAGCGGTACCTATTGATCTACTCACATTTGCATGTTTTCGAACTGCAAGGTTGGTAGAAACTGGGGCTAACAGCGGGAGCTCACCCCGCCCCCCGGATTCGAAACGCCGACCGAAAATTTCGGTCAGCAAGTTCAGCAGCTGAGAGGCTTTCCAACCCTGAGGCGCGTTTCCCTCAGCGCGCTCCTTGCCTGGGCGCGGGGCCTTCCTCCTCGGGGGCGCCTTCCTCGCCGATGTCGGGCAGCGTCAGGAAGGGCGGCGGCGGCTTTCCCGGCGGGGCGGCCCACCCGGCGGGCTCCCTGGAGGGCAAGCGGGGCGCCCGACCCGCCGAAGGAGCCATGGCTGGCGGCGGCGGCGGAGGAGGGCTGGAGGAAGAGGGCTTGAAGAGCTTGGCCAAGACGGAGCCCAGGTCGAGCACGGCCACCTTCATGGTCCCGAAGCGCCTTCGGACTTCCCTGGTGAGGCGAGAAGTGCGAAAGGAAGGCGAGGGCGGCCCTGCTTTCGGGGCCTGCCCTCTTGCCTCCTCCGAGGGGCGGCGGGAGGGAGGCGGTTGCTAAGCCAAACAAAAACGGAGCCAGCCGCAGGCGAGTAATTGGGCAACGGGCGGCAGGAGGAGAAGCAGCAGAAGCAGCGCCTCTCTTTCTCTCAAGAGGAATGTTTACCCTCAGAACCAAACACACTTAGCATTGCCAGGCATGGACAAACTTGGTCCCCTCCCTCCAGGTGTTTTGGACTTCAACTCCTACTATTCCTCACAGCCTCAGGCCCCTTCTTCCCCCCCCCCCCCCCTCAGCCGTTTCCTTGAGAAAAGGAAAAGGAAGGTTCCTGAGACTGTGAGGAATAGTGGAAGTCCAAAACACCTCAAGTTTGCTTATGCCTCATCTAAATTCTATATGGTAGCGTAGAAGGTACCTCAGTAGGAAGTCAATGTTGTCTCAGGCTGGATCTACACATCCCTATGTGATCTCAGATTATAGTAGAATCTCACGTATCCAAGATAAAGGGGCCGGCAGAACATTGGATAAGTGAAAATGTTGGGTAATGAGGGATTAAGAAAAAACCCTATTAAATATAACATTACATTATGATTTTACAAATTATGCACCAAAACATCATGTTTTACAACAAACTGACAGAAAAGGCAGTTCAATACACAATAATGTTATGTACTAATTACTGTATTTACAAATTTAGCACCAAAACATTGCAACATTTACTACAAAAAAATTGACTACTCAAAGGCAGACATTGGATAAATGAAGTTTGAATAACTGAGACTCTACTGTATTTTCTTATCCCAGATTATGTGGCAGTGCAGACTCATAATCAAAACAGATAATCAAGGATCCCATCCCGGGATATAGGGCAGTGGAGATCCAGCCTCCGGCCACTTCTGCACTACGATATAAAAGCCAGATTATCTCCTTAGAACTGGATTATGTGGCATTGTAGACACATATAATACAGTTCAAAGTGGATAATCTGGGGTCGCATCCTAGGATATAGGGCAGTGTAAATCCAGACTCAAGCCCTTCTACATTGCCATATAGTCCAAATGATTAAATCGGATAATCCAGATGATCTGCTTTGAACTGGATTATGTGAGTCTACACTGCCATTAAATCCTGTTCAAAGCATATAATCTGGATTTTACATATCACTGTAGAAGGGACCTTAGCAGGAAGGAAATGTGCCTCCAGCTGGATCTACACATCCTTATGTGATCTCAGGTTATCTGGCAGTACACTTATGTAATCCTATTCAAAGCAAATAATCAGGGATCGTATCCTGGGATATAGGGCAGTATAGACCCAGCCTCAGGCCCCATCTACAGTGCCATATAAAATCCAGATTATCCGCTTTGAACTGGATTACGTGGCAGTGTAGACTCATATAACCCAGTTCAAAGGAGATAATCGGGGATCACATCCTGGGATATAGGGCAGTGTAGATCCAGCCTTAGACCCCATCTACACTGCCATATAAAATCCCTAGATTATCTGGCAGTACAAACTCATATAATCCAGTTCAAATCAGATAATGTGGATTATCTGTTTTGATAATCTGGGGGCCCTTTCACACAGCTGAATAAAATCCCACATTTTCTGCTTTGAACAGAAATATATGGCAGTGTGGACTCGAATAACCCAATTCAAAGCAGATATTGTGGGATTTTCTGGCTTGATATTCTGGGTTATATGGCTATGTGGGAAGAGCCCTGAATTGTATGGCAGTGTAGAAGGGGCCTCAGTGGATGATTTGGGATCATTTTGAATACATTTCGCTTTTTCACTATATGCCATCAGTCTTTAGATTGGAGCTGTGAGTTAAAACATGTTTCAGGTTGGGTGAAGAAAGCTAGTGGCGCTCCATTTCTTCCTAGTTTTGTTTTACCCTTTAGAGATCTTTTCAATAGCCTTTCCTTTGAGGCCCCTTCAACATTGCCACACAATCCAGACTATCAAACGAGATAATCTGGATTTTATACAGCTGTGTGGAAGGGGTCTTGCATATACAGTAGGAGGCCTTCAGCATCCACCGGTCAAGAGTTTTCAAAACTGTTTCCGCAACACATTAGTATGTTGGCTGCAGTGTGTAGGTATGTCGCATGAATGTAAAGAGAGACCTAGAAATCTATGCTGCCATATTATTCATATTATCAGAGTAGATGATCTACATCTGTTTTGAACTGGATTATATGAGTCTACACTGTCATATAATCAAGTTCAAAGCAGATTATCTGGATTTTATAAGACACTGTAGAAGGGCCCCGAGTCTATGTGAAATAAACAGTACCAACTTGCATGCATTTTATGCGCCATACTAATCAACATTGGAGTCTGGAGAACAGGTGGAAATTAATGTGAAAAGGCCCTGTGACTTTACCCCAATTTTGCCTGTCCTGATCACCCTTCATCAAGTTGGCCACGCAACGTCGTTTCTCCTTTTTTATCTCTAGTAATTATCATCATCATTATCATTATTGGAAAGCTGTCTCTTGATCCCTTTCTTTGATACAATTTATGTATGTCTCTGTATCTCTCATAAGAGGTTGTTTTAACCTAAAGTTTGCTAATACAATTGAATTACAATGTTCTAGGGTTTTGTTCCAGGAGCATCCATGGATAACAAAATCCATGGATGCTCAAGTCCCTTTATTAATTTACAATAGCACAGTAAAATTATTCTCTTTATATAAAATGGCAAACAGCACAAATGACTACCAGGAAGGGCCTGAGAAACTGAAATGGGAAAAATATTTTCAAACCATAATTGAATCTGTGAATACAGAACCTGTGGATATGGAGGGACAATTGTACACATATCTGAATCTGAATTGTACACATATCTGAATCTGGAAATAACCCATACCAATAAGTTCAACAAGCAAACTAAAGCATAGTTCTCACAAAAGGCAGGTCAGAAAGTCAACATGTTTGAACGTATTGTGTTCTTTCTTACATTTTTTGAAATTCATGCTATCGATAGAAAATCTCTTTTAACCCGCTGTGCCGCATATTATTCTATGGGAAGGAATATTTTGATATAAAGGAACATTTAAGTATGTGGACCCTTAGCCTGAAATGCAAAACACATTGCATCAACTGAGTTAATCACCTACTTAGTAAATACATTATTGTGGCATGTAAAGCACTTGAAGGGATCAATTTGGCAAACATAGTTCCTAGTGGGCCTTATCATCATGATTTAGCTAAGTACCTTTATCAGAGAACCGAGATTGACTTCAACCTGTTTCTATGTTTACCACTGGTTTTTATAGGCAAGGATTATAAAGGTGGAAAGCAACTTAATGCCACACAATCTTTTTATGGCAGTATTCTGACGGGCAATGCATGCTGATCTCTTCTTCTAGGATCTCCTAGAGGTTCAAAATGCTGCCTTTGACCATTACATGGCTGTGTTGGGGTGAGGAAGGCAGAAAAACAAGTGATTCTCTAGAAGGGCAAAACTTAATCAGTATTCATTCTCCCCTCTAGGGATGAGTTCAGTAAATAATGAGATCTGCAGATAAAACAGCGATGTTAACATCTTCATAACTCTGTTTCAATTTGTGTCGTTCATTTGTGGCCATTAATTTAGTCTTAAAGTTCAGATGCAACCCTGACTGTTGTACCCTTCAGTTTCATCAGTTGTCCTAAGCCTTTGCTGTTTTCTTCTATAAAACATTGCCAGAATAGCTTACATCAATGAGGTTTTTCCCTCCAGTTTTCCCACCCCCTTCCTCTGCTTTCAAGTCTGCTTGAAAATTGGGTTTGTACTTCTGGCTTGCACTGTCTGTATATTTAGCCAGTCTTGCAGAGAGAGATGTACAGAAAGGAAAATGCATCTGGCAATATATTTGTACCACTTTGAGCCACTTGGTGTTTTTTTTCACTTAGGAAAAGCTTTAAGGGTGATCCAAAAGAGTTGAGGTTCTACTTTCCCCATCCCAGTGACAGAATGTGCATTTGTAAATCTGATGAGTAATTTTGCATGGCAAACAAGGTTAAAAAAAAGCACTAGCCATATAAATCTGAATTAAGTTTGCATCTTTTTATTTGATTTTCACTTGTCAATTGCTATTGTTGAATTAGGACTTCATCGGGTGGGTTTAGGGCTCCATGTTTATGCGCTTTGGAAATGGAATCCCTCAGGAGCCTCACGGAGGCCATCAAATGACGTAAGGTCACCTCTGGTGGGGCTCCATGGAGCTTCGTTTCCACAGCACATGGAAATGCAGCCCTACACCCATCTTCAGGAGTCGGGTGTTACCTGACTCCAGAGGAAGAAAAGTGGGGGAAAGATGGGCATCTACACGAAAAGGACATGGGATAGCTGGTCATCTCATGGAAGGGAAGGGAATAAGACGGTTCCCTCCTCTTTACCCTGTTTTAATCCTGCTCGTAGGATGAAGTCCTTAGACTCAACACAACACTGTACTAATCACCTTAATGTGAGAAAAACAAAATTTTACATTCGTGTCAAATGCCTATGTTTTCATCTACCAAACAGCTAGGTGTGGCCTGCATATAGCAAAATCTATCTCCATATTTTACTATTTGGAGCGAGCCTGGAGATCTTTATAATGAATTACTACAATGAGTACTTTGTATTGCCAGCCTTCTTGCGGTTAAGGACATAAGATTCTTGTGAAAGAGTAAATTACTATTTGTTTTTTATCTAATAGAACACCTCTCTAGGAATTTCTAGCTCTTCCAGCACAAATCGTATGGCCAGCTTCCACTGGAAGTTGACCAGAATCCTAATGGAGGACCTTGAGATTCCTAGAAAGGTTTTGTTTCTAGGAATCTCTTTGTTCTTCAGTATGACTGGAAGAAGTTAATCTTAAGGGTCATACTGGAGGAGCTAGAGAGTCCTAGAGAGAATATTTTAAATCTAATTCATGAATAATCAGGCCTGTCAAAACCTCAAATGTGGAAGGACAACTGTGCAAAAGTCTGTATTTGTCTGGCCATTCATATTGCCCACCTACATCATCAGCAGAGAGTAAAATAATGTACTCTACATAAAAGAGGTCTTTGGACACACTCACTATACAATTGAAGCCTAGTTCTCCGTGAAGCCAACTGTTTCTTCTACACATATAATTCCATCTCGAATTTTAAAAATTCTTTATGAAGTGTTAACTAGAGTATCCATAACACATTTCACTAAGATAGCTGAATTTTTGAAAGCTTTTGAAAATCATGAATTCAATATATTCATGGTATTTTAAAGAAGATTTGCAATACAGCACTGGAGAGACCTGTTGTCAAGAAAGAAAACTAGAATTTCCCTTGAGCCCCCAGAAATTAGTCGAAAGGTTCTTTAGATGACATGCTATTTGTTTTACTTGAATAGAGGGACATACAGGAGGATCTGTTAGCTTGTCTTTAAATAGGGAAAGTGTAATTTACCTGTGGAGAAACCTGTCATTACCACCTCGAAGCCTCCTCAGCTTTCATGGCTTAAACTAGACAGGAGAATTTGTCACTTAGACTGAAAAGAAGATCAGAAAGATGAGATGAAAGCATCACAATGAAGATAATCCAATTCCTGTAATTAAGGAATCATCACATACCAGTTCCTCTGTAAACAAGACAGTTTATTTTTACTTTGAAAATTCCCTTTGTAACCTTTCACCTATGCAAAAATTAGAAATGCTTGCTATATTTAGCTCTTCCCCCCAATGGTATTTTAAAATTACAGCACTAAAATACATACGTTTAAAAGTTCAATACCATCCAAATAGACATATCCCCATACATACATAATTTTGCATAATATTTCATATACAGTTGTGGCAAAAGTCTA
The DNA here is from genome assembly GCF_035594765.1 of Anolis carolinensis. Classification (NCBI taxonomy): domain Eukaryota; kingdom Metazoa; phylum Chordata; class Lepidosauria; order Squamata; family Anolidae; genus Anolis; species Anolis carolinensis. The sequence goes on along the minus strand of NC_085845.1, from coordinate 67,609,966 downwards.
CATTCCTCCAAACCAAATCCTACACTTTGAGATTAATATAGATTCAAATATACAACACTTCATTTGAATAGAAAGTACAAAAATATACAGATGTGCATTAGTAAAAAAAAAAAACCAATGATTGTTTCATGTCTGGAATTCCCCTGTTTCAATGCTAATCAAAGTGATTAATAATAACATTCACACTTGCCTCCAACAGACAAGAGTTCTTTCTCCCACCCTGAACCTTCTACTGATATATAAGCCTCCCTTTTAATATGTTTTTAGCATTATACCTGCAATAAAAACTTGGAATACTGATTGCAATTTATCTTTTCATACCATATAGTTTTTATAGTATTTCAGCCACAGAATTAAAAATGTGAAATAGTTTGCTATAATCCTTTAAATAACAATAACAATAAAATCATAATATCCTGCTGCTCGTCTGAAGTGCTATTTTTAACTGCTGGTAAAATGCATTTACGTGGTCTTTCTGAACTGGCCATTCCAAGATACAGCAAGATTTGAACATTGCTCTTCTCAAACAAAGTGCATGATTCAATTTGTAATCTGGAATATCATCTCGAAAAATTAATACGATGGAATCCCGACTTTGTTCAATGGCTTGCTGTATGGCATGATGCACTTTGAACCTAAAAAAACAAAAACAAAGAGACTAAGATCAATTTTTAATATTTTGATTACACGTATACATTTTGATTACACGTATACATTTTTAACTCCAAGTTTTTGTCTCCATTCATGACCCATCTGGCTCATGATGAGTCAAAGATGGAATATAGAAAATTTTCATATATTGATTCACCAACCAAATAAAAACTTACATAATGTATTTTGACTTAGCTTCATGACTTATTACTGCTGCATCTAACAACATTCCTTTCTTTTTGTGTGTTTGGTTTATTTTACTGTTGCTGATCCATCAGCACCTGATCTAGGGTTATTTCTGATTTCAAACTATAGATTCTTTATATCCAGCCAAACGGGGAATCACATAATAATATGGTTGTCACAATGCTACATAGCCAATCCAATTTGGTTATATAACAAAATATTAAGTCATTTTAATTTATGACATATTAATGAGATATTAATGTCATCCCAATTCAAGCATTAATAATTTATGGACAATATTATAATTCTTCTATTTCCTGAATAACAGTGTTAAGACTGTTCATCTTGGAAGAGTTTAAAAGCTTATGAGAATCCCAAAGAAATGCTTGCTAATATTTCAGGACTTTGTGTCTGTTTGCTCTGCAGACTTGCAAAGGGACTCACAGATGAATGGAATTCACAAAAGCCTGGCAAATATCAGTATATTGATCATAATTACTATATTTTACTAGACTTTTGAACCTGTTTTAATGTTTCTGATAATCTATTGTTTCAAGCTGCCTTTGATCAACTGTTGGGAGAAAGGGCGAATAAAATAAAATAAAACCCTGCTTGCAAACAGGAACGACAACTTCTACAAGAATGCCTGCTCAAATGCTGAACACCATTAGTGATCAAAACCCATTGGTCTGTAACTAAAAACATTCATGCTCTTTGGAGCACAATCCAAGGCCTATTGTAATGTAACTTCAATTTCTATCGGCTTAGATATAATTCAGGATTTCAAAAAGTATGGATTTTAATTTGGATCTCTGTTAGCATTTGAAAAGACACTAAGCAAGTTCAAGTAAAGGTTTCCCCTTGGCATTAAATCTAGCCGAGTCCAACTCTGGGGAATGGTGCTTATCTTCATTTCTAAACCGAAGAGCCAGCGTTGTTCATAAACACCTCCTAGGTCATGTGGCCAGCATGATTGATCTACTCACATTTACATGTTTTTGAACTGCTAGGTTGGCAGAAGCTGTGGGAGCTTACCCCGCCCCACAAATTCAAACTCCTGACCTTCCGGTTCGAATTACTTATGTAAAAACTTAGTGCCCAGAACTTTCCAGAACAAAAGGCTAATAATGTCATTGGCATTATTCAGAACATGCAAAGGGAGATCTCATAACAGTTTAGCTACTGAATCTAAAGATTTCTATTTTTCACAATAATAAATCATCAGATATTTTAAATTCTTTTGCACATAATACTTTGAATTGCTTGGCAGGGAACAATGGGAGTTTATAAGGTGAAAATTGTTTGAACCTTGAAGTTAAGATATGCCCCCCCCCCCAAAAAAAAAAGTAGTTACTGGAATGTTTTCAACTTACCTTCTGCACCAGGGATCTTTCAAGAGATGCTCAGTTACAACGAATATAATCTTCCTGCTCCTTTTTATGCTATCAACGATGGCTTCAAATTCAGAAATTCCAGCTTCAAAATCCCGCTCCTCTAAACAAAACCTAATTACTGGTTCATTATTTTCTTCAAGAGGAATAAAGTTCTTAGACACCCAATTCTTATCCTTTCTGGAATGAATGATGTAGGCATCATAATCAAACCACTGCTGTGGCCTGTCTATTTCTCTTTGGCCAAGGACTCGGTTAACAGTCACACTCCAAAAAAACTTTATTCTCCATCCTTGAAAGTGGATAAGTAGGACTACCGAGATGAAGATCAGTAGTATAGATATGCTCACAGTAAAGAATAGTAGAAATGGGGCACTATCACATGGTGAGATATCAAACTCAGCTACCATTTTACCATGGTATTTAGGAGGAGTGTTACATCGATAAGAATTCAGCCCCGGAACATATACTTTGCTACTATTAAGCCAGTGAACAAACCAAGCTATACTGTCACAAGTGCAATCAAATGGGTTGAGCCCTATATTTACTTCTTTCAGATGTGTGAAAACCTTACTGAACACTTGTTCATCCACACTTGTGATGAGGTTCTTCTCAAGGGACAAAAAGCTCAGCGATGTCAGTTCATCAAACACAAACTCCGGAAGCAAGTTAAACATGTTGTCTCTCAGATTCAAGCTTCTTAACAGAGGTAATCCGTGAAAAGCCTCATTTGGAACCTCATCAAAGCCGTTTGATTCTAGATCCAGCAGGCGTAGGTTTTGAAGACCTCTTAAGAACAGAACGGGGCCGCCCGGGTTGGCATGCTTCCAAAATCGGGCCAAATTATTATGCTGCAGATCAAGTATTTCAAGCTGGTGGAGTCCATCAAAAACATCATCTCCCATGTTGGCAATATTATTGTTAGCAACATCCAGGATTGTCAAATTACTTAACTTACGGAATGGCGAGGGAGAAAATTTAAGATTACTGCAACGTACCCTTCTCAGCCTTAGGGTTCTAAGACTAGGAATGGCACTGAAAGATTCACTGGTCAAATTCACTTGATAATTGTAAGATAAATAGAGAGTCTCAATCTTATTAAGACCTTGGAATTCCTGGCCTGTAAGTTTTTGCCTGATGCCATTCAACCCTAAATCCAGAGATTTCAGTTGCCCGAGCCATGAAAAGGCTCCAGACTTGATGGAAGTGATTCCACTTTTTGTAAGGTTAAGAAACTGCAGTGAAGAATTAGCAAGTGATGAAAATGTTGTACTTGTTACTGAGCTTATACTACACAGGCTTAAACTCAAGTTTTTTAAGTTGTCTAAACCTTTAAAGGTGTTTGAGGTAATCTCTAGAAATTTATTACTGTCCAATATAAGATCCTCTAAATGTTTCAGCCATTGCAAAGCAGAGTCAATTTTTCTGACATGAGCATTTTCCAAATTTAAATAATTCACATTGGAGAGCCCGTATAAGGAGTGAGGAAACAGATGTGTAATATTATTATTCATTAGATTCAAATTCTCTAACTGTGTAAAATAGACAAGAGAGTCATTTTCAATCACAGATAAGTCATTATCCGAGAGATCTAAAATGGTGAGGTTGGTATTATGCATTCCACTGAAGGTTGAGCTGGAAATCCGTGAAAGCTGCACCTGCCTCATTGAGAGATTCTGAATTCTTGTTCCAGACAATTCTGAAGAAAGTTTCGTTACACCATCTTGACCCAGTGGGATATTGTTCATGACAAGACCATATATATTTCCAATAGCACGGAAACAGTCTGAGTAAAACTAGAAAGCCAAAGAAAATATTTTTAACTGTTGCTCCTGTACATAGCAAGTGCTTCTTGGTATTCTTAGGTAGAGAACAACAGGTTTGTGGGAGTGGATCTAGTAATTTTACAGACTGGAGGATAATGGGAATGACATTATTCATATTAGCCCATTCTCTACAGCAACTTACCCCAACTCATTAACTTTCAATTGTAATGGGTTACAAGTCCTGTCATTTCTAGCAAGCAAAATTAGTGTAACCATAGAAGGGCACCATCTTGGGGAAGACTTCTCTAAGTCATTGTAATGCCAGTGACTGGGGCACTGCAACTCAAGTCATCACCTGAAGCAATGGTGAAGCATTATAAAAACTGCTACACCAGTCTGCCTTATGTGCAATAAGAGAATGGGTTGGATCCAGACACATGAAAGCTGACAGAAGCTCCTCAAGGTAGCATGTTCTTATGCCCTTCAAATATCAGGGTCCGCGGTTAAGGGAAAGGTCTGTGGCCTAAGAGGCCGATGGGACATGAAAGAATATTCAGGTTTAGCAAATGACAACCTGTGTGATTTCCTAGGGTTAGATGTAGAACCTGATGATAACATTACCTAGAAATTGGAGCTCCTGGTGGCGCAATGGGTTAAACTCTTGTGCCTGCAGGACTGCTGACTAACAGGTTGGCGATTCAAATCTGGGGAGAGGGGGGAAGCGCCCTCTGTCAGCTCCAGCTCGTCATGCAAGGACATGAGAGAAGTCTCCCATAGGGTGGTAAAATATCAAACATCGAGTTCCCTGGGCAATGTCCTTGCAGACGGCCAATTCTCTCAAACCAGAAATGACTTGCAGTTTTTCAAGTCACTCCTAACATGAAAAAAAATTACCTAGAAATGTACATTCATCAAGAACAGTATGATCCCTATCTCTGTGGGGGATACAATACAAACATGCTTATTTCTGATAATAGTGGACCACATTCAAATGAGTAACTCCCTAATATTTCTAGGTCCTCCAGTACGAGTCTGTAGCCAACATTCAGTGGAGGTACACCATAGAATTGTGAGAACCTAGTAAAGGGTTCTCAAACATGTAAAGCCGCAGAGCCCTTTTGGAAGAAAAAGTTTTTTGTGGAGTCCCAAGAAGTTTTTATATATTATATATAATGTATCAGGCATGAAAAACTTTTTGACCCAGGAGCTGCACTGCATTTTAAAATTTGACAGATGGGCCGGGCCACAGGCAGATGGATGGAGAGTGTGTAAACTAACTGAAAAAAACAGTGAACACATTCCTATGAACACTTCAACATATCTTGTTTGTAGTGTGAAAGAAGAAAAGTACTATACAATACCTCCTAGGAGCCCTATTCAGAGTTCTACACGATTTTACCCTCTGAATGTTTAGTTATTATTATTGTCCTGGTTTTAATTCTGTCGATGTGTTTTTATTGTTTTATGTAGTTATAGTGTTTTTAAATGATTGTTCTGTGTTTTAACTTGTGTTTTTGGGCTTGTCTCCATGTGAGCTGCCCTGAGTCTCTTCGGGGAGTGGAAGTGGGTTAGAAAAATAAAGTTGGTATTACAGTGTATTATTATTATGCAGTATTTAAAATGAGGAACAATTTTAACCAATAAAAACTTAACAGTATTTCAGTGGAAGACTCCAGCATTTGTAACAACAACAACAACAACAACAGGAGCAAGCCCTTCCATTCCCAGGAAGAGGACGAGGAGGAGCAAGGCTTTGCAATCCAGGCTGGACTTTGCAAGGCATTCCCAGCGACTAGGTCCAGGCATGTCTCGGTGAGGTAAGGAAGAGTGGTGGGCCCTGGGCCTCTAAAATATGCCCCTCGGCAGCTATAGTATCATGACACAGCTCTCCTGCCTAGAACTGGTGGTAGCAGGGCCACCGCCCACAGGTTTCCCCTCCGGGCCACCGCCATACGCAGAGCCTTGGGGAGAGCCTGGATCTCAAAGAAGGAGGAGGAGGAAAGGGGAAGAGAAGCAGCATGGCAGCAGCACCACGCACCCTTGGAGCAGGAGGAGAGAAGCACAGAGCCCCTCAGCATGCTTTGCAGAACCCCAAGGGCTCCATGGAGCACACTTTAAGAATTGATGACCTAGAGTGTACATTTTTTTAAAGACATTGGTAAGTGAAACCACAGATAACAGTTCCACAAATATGAGGGCTATACTGTACCTCCTACATAGTCACATACAGTAGAGTCTCACTTATCCAACGTAAACGGGCCAGCAGAATGTTGGATAAGCGAATATGTTGGATAATAAGGAGAGATTAAGGAAAAGCCAATTAAACATCAAATTAGGTTATGATTTTACAAATTAAGCACCAAAACTTATACAACAAATTTGACAGAAAAAGTAGTTCAATACACAGTAATGCTATGTGGTAATTACTGTATTTACGAATTTAGCACCAAAATATCACGATGTATTGAAAACATTGACTACAAAAATGCATTGGATAATCCAGAACGTTGGATAAGCGAGTGTTGGATAAGTAAGACTCTACTGTATAACTGTGGTTCTGTGAAAGCAGTGTTGCCTTTAAAATAAAATGGTATTCAGTCAAGCTTCCAGTCATACAGAAAATGACATGACAGCTCTGTTAATATTGTCTTCATCTACAAAGGACTTCATTACACAGGACAATATTATAGCATGTGTACTGTCAATTCAAATAAAACAATGTCCATTTACCAGGACTGCTAACCTGGCTGAATACTGCTTACCTCTTTTAGAGGGTTTGTTGACAAGTCCAGCTTGTTTAATGAAGAATTACTAAGAAAGTACAGGTCTTCTTTCTTTAATTCAGTAATTTTATTCTGAGATACCATAAGCTCTTGTAGACTCTCTAACTGTTGCTCAGATCCCAATTTTATAGACTTTAGTCCATTATGAGAAACATCCAGGAACTGCAAATTCTAAGAAAAAAAGTCAGGAAAAGGTAACAAAGTACTGTATATGCGTTGTAAGCTGAATCTTAAAAGTACAGCAGTACACAGTTATTGGAATGGGTTAGCAAAGCCTTTCAGATTATATCAGATTTGGTCAGTTAAAGGAAAACACCACTATTATACGTAGTTTCTAAGGGTCCTTCCAGACAGGCCCTATATCCCAGGATCCGATCCCAGGGATAAACGAAAAACTTGGGATCAGATTCTGGGATACAGGGCCTGTCTGGAAGGGCCCTAAGTGTAAATAATCATTCTTAAAACCATTGCAACTAATTAGTTAATAGTAAATTATACTATACAATAGCTAACATTACTACTTGTACTATACGAATATTGATTATAATTATGTTGACAAATGTACCAAATAATAATAAGCCTGACAAAAGAGAACACCTGGTAAGATTTTTTCCACTCCTAAGAAAGTGTGGCATATTTCACAGAAAATGGGAGCATATGCCAGAGGTGGACAAAGGCATTTGTGGATTTCACAGACACATATATAGATTTACGCTCCAACATCACTTCCAGGTTTGATTTTCAACATTTAAAAGTCTGATTCTCTTCATTTTTCCAGGATTTGGAGAATGGGGAAAGGAAAGAGACTTGAGTTACAGCTTTTTGTGTCTATTAAAGGACACATTTGAACTGAAATGTGTGTTTTTAATGGGGTCAAGGTTATGGGAGTCTCGGCGAGATTGAGGGCCACAAAATGAGATTCCAGGAGCCCATGCAATCTATAGGCCATAGTTCACTATATACTGTCACCCATTGATTTGCTTGTGCCCATTCTTAACTATCTATTCCCAGTGGATGCTTGTGCAGATAAATTAAAAATACAAAGACAAATACTGGACTATGTGTTGTCAAAAACTTTCATGGCTGGAATCACTGGATTGCTGTGAGTTTTCTGGGCTGATGGCCATGTTCCAGAAGCATTCTCCCCTGATGTTTTGCCCACATTATGGCAGGCATCCTCAAAGGTTGAGGGGTCTGTTAGAAACTAGGTAAGTGAGGTTTAAATATCTGTAGAATGTCCAGGATGGGAGACACATGTGCTTGAGGCACATGTGAATGTTGCAATTGGCCACCTTGATTAGTATTGAATAGCCTTGTAGTTTCAAAGCCTGGCTGGTTGCTCTCTTTGTTGGGAGGTGTTAGCTGGCCCTGAATGATTCTTGTCTGAAATCCCCGTTTCTGGTTGTTGTTCTTTATTTACTGTTCTGATTTTAGAGCTTTTTAATAATACTGGTAAGCCAGATTTTGTTCATTTTCACGGATTCTTCCTTTCTGTTGAATTTGTCCACATGCTTGTGGATTTCAATGGCTTCTCTGTGTAGTCTGACCTGGTAGTTGTTAGAGTGGTCCAGAATTTCTGTGTTCTCAGATAATATGCTATGTCCAGGTTGGTTCATCAGGTGCTTTGCATACAGCCCAGAAAACTCACAGCAACCCAAATACTGGGTTATTGCATATCTCCTTTCTATCACATTTTAATGCTCTTTTTGGAGGCCCTGACAGCACAATCGGCTTTTTGTACCCACAGATTCAACCATTCACGACATAAATCCATACACCCCCCCCCCCCCCCGCAAACCCAAATATCCAAATCGCATATAATGGGACTTGAATATCTATTGATTTTGGAACCCACAGTGGGTCCCAGTTGAAACCAAAGACACACTGCACTGTATTTGCTTCTGACTTTCTGAACGTTTTTGCTCTTCCTTTTATTCTGTGAAAATCATTTTAAGTTTTTCATTGTTGTTCTCATCACTGTTTATTCTCATTCTACAGAAGACTGTGGCATAATTTGTGGCAGAAGAATGAGAACAAAGCAAACAGCCCAAACTTGTATTCTAAACAACAGTTATGATGAACTTAGATTTCTGACCACCATTCTTCAGCAAAGCGAAATGTTAGGAACATACACAAGCAAGCAAAAAGCTAACAAATACACAATCTTCTGATCAAACGCATGCTGCCTGGCAATAAAAACAGATCTCAAATGGACAGGAAAAAAGGAGTTGACGGACAGAAATGGCACAGAGGATCCTGCCCTGGATGAGGGGGCCGGGCTGTGGCGCAGGCTGGTGAGCAGCCTGCTGCAATAAATCACTCTGACCATGAGGTCATGAGTTCGAGGCCAGCCAGTGGCGGGGGTGAGCACCCGTCAATTAAAAATAAAAAATAGCCCCTGCTCGTTGCTAACCTAGCAACCCGAAAGATAGTTGCATCTATCAAGTAGGAGATAAGGTACCACTTATAAAAAGTGGGGAGGCAAATTTAACTAATTTACAACGTTGGAATGAGGAAGTGTGGTCAGAGTGGATGATGAAGCAGCTGCTCCCCCCGTGGCCAGAATCGAACATCCCCTCAGGAGAAGGTTAAATTGCCTCTGCATCTGTCTCTGTCTCGGTTCTATGTGTATATGGGCATTGAATCTTTGCCCTATATGTGTATAATGTGATCCGCCCTGAGTCCCCTTCGGGGTGAGAAGGGCGGAATATAAATACTGTAAATAAAAATAAATAAATAAATCGCTTTGTGATGCAAAATCTACGTCAAGGGATGACACCAATGATTCTCACCTACAAAACAAAAAGCAAACACGATCTCTTACCTTCAGATATTTGAAAGGTTCATTTTTTACATCCAGTATGTTGGATCCCAAATTAAGCTCCCTCAGATTGTCACAGGAGGTAAAAGCTTTGTCTGGAAAGGCATGCAACTGATTATGTTCCAGATTCAAAACTTTTAACAAAGGCAAAGTCAAGCACAGCGGTGACTGCAGTTTAGAGATGGTGTTGAATCCTACGTCTAAGTAGATGAGCTGGCCATACTTGGTTAGGTTTGCAGGCGGCAGAGTTCTGAGCTGGTTGTGAGAAATATCCAAAGCTGTGATATTGCTGGGGAGATCGGAGGGGATTTGCACCAGCTTTAAATGGCTGCAGTCTGCCTTCTCCTCTGTGATTTTGCAAGCACTTGCGGCTGATCCACCATCAACACAGATGGCCAAAAGGGTAAAAGGCATGCATATCCAGCCAAGAGAAATCATCTTCATTTTTCTGAATAAGAAAGTTCAAACTTCACATAAATATAAGAAGGCAACTCAAAACATCAATGATAGGTACAAATAATAATGTAAGATAATAATATTGAAACCTAAATGAACAAATTACAGTATTAAAACAGGATTAAAGACAGGAATAAAAGTATATCAATATAATAATATTCACAATATAATATTAATGAGAACAGAAAATTTGAGAAAAAACATATCTTCCTACCCTCAACCGCCTAAAAACCCACTTGTATTAAACAGATGTGAGTAAAAATATTTGCCTTTAGGAAGTAGGTACCAAAACACACAGAGAGAGGTTTCTGAGATAATAAACTGTAAGCTGACTTCAGCATAGTAGGTTAACCACCAGCTGCAGTAAATCTTGCCAGTCAAAAGGTTGGCAGTTCGAAGCCCGGGTCAGGGTGAGCTCCTGACCTTTAGCCCAGCTTTCGCCTACCTAGAGATTCGAAAGCAAAAAATGTGAGTAGATTAATGCGTACTGCTTTTAAAAATCAAAAATGCCAGCGATTCATCAAAAAGGGGGGAAGTTTATGAACTAAGCTCTTCAGCAGGGAGATGGCCGGAACCAAGGACAAGCCTCCAAGACGACAAAATGGGAAAGATTTAATTGTACGAATGCTCCCCCAGCAACCACCGAAACCTGGGGTTCCAGGCTCAGCGATGAGTCCAGGAGAACTCCCATTCTGCGAACCTATGTCTTGAGGGGGGGGGGGGGTTTAACCCTGTCCAACACAAGCTGTAACCCTATACCCTGTTCGGCCTTGTGACTGACCAGGGGTACCTCTGTCTTTTCTGGATTCAATTTCAACTAGTTTGCCCTCATCCAGACCATCACAGCTGCCAAGCACCTGAGCAGCCCTGAACAGCCTCCTTAGCAGAGGCGGGAAGGAGTGATAGAGTTGGATATCATCTGTGTACAGATGACATTGAACTCCAAAACTCCGGATGATCTCTCCCAGCGGCTTCATGTAGATCAGTGGTTCTCAACCTGGGGTCCCCATATATTTTTGGCCTTCAACTCCCAGAAATCCTAACAGCTGGTAAACTGGCTGGGATTTCTGGAAGTTGTAGGCCAAAATCATCTGGGGACCCCAGGTTGAGAACCACTGGTGTAGATGTTAAACAACATGGGAGACAGTATTGTACCCTGAGGGACCCCACAGGACAATGGCTGTGGGGTCAAGCAGGTGTTCCTCAACAACACCTTTTGGGAACAGCCCTCCAGGAAGGACCGCAGCCATTGTAGAACAATACCTCCAAGACCCATTCCCACCAGGCGTTCTAGAAGGATACCGTGATCATTTTTATCCCACCTTTCTTATAGAGACTCATGGTGGCCAACAATGGTATGACGCAATACAACAGAATTTTAAAACAATGTGTGAGTTTGTGCATAGGTAAATGTAAAATTTTTCCCCTGAAGTTAAGTCTAGTCATGTCAGACTCTGGGGGTTGGTGTTCATCTCTATTTCTAAGCTGAAGAGCCAGCGTTGTCCGTAGTTACCTCCTAGGTCATGAGGCCAACATGACTCCATGGAACACAGTTACCTTCCCGCCGGAGCGGTACCTATTGATCTACTCACATTTGCATGTTTTCAAACTGCTAGGTTGGCAGAAGCTAGAGCTGACAGCAGGAACTCACTCCGCTCCCTGGATTCAAGCCACTGACCTTTTGGTCAGCAAATTCAGCAGCTCAGCGGTTTAATATGCTGCTCCACTGGGGGCTCTTGTGTTTGTGCATACACACACGATTTGCAGATTCAAATCCCTTGCCTATGTAATTGCAATAGTATTTTATTGTATTTTTACTTATACAGTAGAGTCTCACTTATCCAAGCTAAACGAGCCGGCAGAAGCTTGGATAAGCGAATATCTTGGATAATAAGGAGGGATTAAGGAAAAGCCTATTAAACATCAAATTAGGTTATGATTTTACAAATTAAGCACCAAAACATCATGTTATACAACAAATTTGACAGAAAAAGTAGTTCAATACGCAGTAATGTTATGTTGTAATTACTGTATTTACAAATTTAGCACCAAAATATCATGATATATTGAAAACATTGTCTACAAAAATGGTTTGGATAAACCAGAAGCTTGGGTAAGCGAGGCTTGGATAAGTGAGACTCTACTGTATATTAATAACGTCAGGGGAAACCTTTACCTTTTTATTGACACAAATATGTAATTGTTTCTTTGATTTTTAGATTTGTGTTTATGAATACACATGAATATGAAAATCAAAGAAACAATTAAATATTTGTGCCATTAATATTAAAAGTTAAAATACAACAAAATACTATTACAATTACATAGGCAACAACTTCCTCCTCACCACCATAGTTTTATTGTTACATTTTTATATCAGCAATACATTTTCTGGGGGTGCTGTTCCTTGCTTTCGATTTCGTTGTGCAACACCAGATCTCCCTTGGAATCTTTCTACCTGAAAGTCCAAAGTCCAAAAAGTTTTGACCCAGCCAAGTCACAAAGGATTATTAGTGTTAGAGCGAAGGTTATTCCTTCTCCCCACTCAGCTTGGTTTGCTTTCACCTCTCTTTCTACCCTGATCTTCTGCAACGGGACTAGTCGAAACGAAACCGATGTGTTGGATTTATTTATTTTTTACTGTTATTACCGTGCGCCTTCAAGTCCTTTCTGAACCAGAGCTCAAAAAGGCACGTCAACTGTACAAAGAAGCCTTGCAGGACCACCAAAGGGAGGAAGGGCTCTGTTAAGTCTCAAAAGCGTGTCGTCTCAACCGTCTCTTCCCCAATCGCCCCTAAAATATTGGCGTCACTAAAGCTGCAAAGCTATTCTACTCACAGCGGGTGATCCAGCTGGTGTGATCCCTTTTCTCCGACGCTGCTCTTTGCAAACTTTCTGTTGCAACCAAGTCTGGCTGAAATGAGCAGAATGGAGAGGCTTTGGCTGGAGAAGGCAGCAGAGGGGCTGGGCGCCCGCCTTGGCAAAGCAGGGAGGGCACCAGGAAAGAAACAGACAGCCACCTCTCCCTCTTACGTCTCTCGGGCTTCAGAGACGATCCCGAACTTCCTCTGGATCACTTCCTCTTCCTTTTGTTTTGCTCCCTGGGTGTTGATCCTCTCCGTTGATCCCCAGTTGATGGACGAAAATGAAAGCCTAAAGGAAAGCTTCAGATCCTGTCTGATCTGGGAAGCTAACTGTAGACTTGATGCAGTTTGGCCCCACTTCAATTGCCAATGGGAGTTCTAGTTTTACAGGATCTTCAAGTCGCCTCTGCCAACATTCCAGTGCTGTCATGTTGGGAGTTGTAGTTTTACAGGGTCTTCTAGCCTTCTTTACCAACATTCCAATACTATGCAATATTGGGAGTTGTAGTTTTCCAAGGGTCTTCAAGTTTTCTCTGCCAACATTCCAGTGCTATGGAATGTTGGAGTTCTAGTTTTACAGTGTCTTCAAGCTTCCTTTTGCCAACCTTCCAATGCTATGCAATATTGGGAGTTGTAGTTTTACAAGGGTCTTCAAGTTTTCTCTGCCAACATTCCAGTGCTATGTCATGTCAGGAATTCTAGTTTTACAAGTTCTTCAAGCCTTCTCTGTCAACATTCCAGTGCTGCAGAATATTGGGAGTTGTAGTTTTACAGGGCCTTCAAGCCTTCTCTGCTAACATTCCAGTGCTATGGAATGTTGGGAGTTTGTAGTTTTACAGGGTCTTCAAGTTTCCTCTTGCCTACCTTCCAATGCTATGCAATAGTGGGAGTTGTAGTTTTGCAAGGGTCTTCAAGTTTTCTCTGCCAACATTCCAATACTATGTAATATTGGGAGCTGTAGTTTTACAAAGATCTTGATGCTTTCTCTGCCAACATTCCAATGCCATGGAATGTTGGGAATCAAGGTTTTACAAGGTCTTCTTGCATTTTCTGCTAAGAATGTGGGTGCCTGGCCTAACTACAATTCCCAGTATTGAGGCATGGCTGTTAAAGTTGTATCAAACTGCATTATTTCTACGGAAACCTAGCTCTTAGGTTTTGGTTCAGGGCCTGAACTGGCAGCCCTAGATGTTTTCCATGGTCTTTACTCTTTAGCCTTCTCTGCTGAAGAGTGCTGATGCCCCGCCAAACTACAAATCCCATGAGCCCACAATATTGAGCCATGGTAGTTCAAGTGGTATCGAACTGTATTAATTCTATGGCATGGATGCATCCTGTATTCAATTTTTCTCAAAAACTAAGCAATTATTCTGTAGGAGATTTCCTCTAATTTTCTTGAGTACAGAATTATAATATCACTGAGATTTTGAATTTGCTTTCACTTGCAAATGTGAACATTGAAAAGTAATAGAGGGCAAACTTTCATTTTTATTTTTGATAAATTAATAGCAAACCTACCAAAAAAACCATTCAATTATTTATGTTAATTTGAAACTACTGGTATTAATATAAATGTGGAATTAGGTCTTTCGTTTCCTTGCCTTACTTACCACCTTAGATGGAGAAACAAAACTCGCCCTATATATATGGGGAAGTGTCTCTCTACAAAAGAGCTATTTTGGTGTGATGCAGTTTGTCTGTTTTCTCATAGAGTCGTAAACAGATTGAGGCTTTAATCTTGACTTGTAAAGGAATTTTTAAAGGTGATAATACACATTAATTGGATTATATTAGTCTACACTACCACATAATTCAGTCAGACCCGGCCCTAGGTATCTTTCAAGTGTAGGCGAACAGAATTTTGGCGCCCCCCCCTCCCCCCAAACCAATCACTGAAAAATAAAAGCGTTGGATAAGCGAAAATGTTGGATAATAAGGAAGGATAAAGGAAAAGCCTATAAAACATCAAATTACATTATGATTTTACAAATTAAGCACCAAAACATCATGTTTTACAACAAATAAATAGAAAAAGCAGTTCAATACATGGTAATGTTATGTAGGAATTACTATATTTGCGAATTTAGCACTAAACATTGAACAGGGATATAGGGCAGTGTGGACTTAGATAACCCAGATAGCCCTCAGTATAAAAAAAAACTCTAAAATCAGGACAATAAATAAAGAACGACACTCTGAAAACAGAAAAAAATCCAGACAGTAAACAATCAGGGACAGCTAACTCCTCCCAAAAAAAGATTCTCCCAGGCAAGAAGAAGCCAGGCCTTGAAGCCACAGGGCCATTAAATGCTAATCAAGGTGATTAATTACAACATTCACGCCTGCTTCAAAGAAAAGTTCTTTCTCCCACTCTGGACCTTCTACAGATATATAAACCCCACATACCTAGCTTCCAAGTTCCCACAGACCTCACAATCTCTGAAGGCCCCAAAGGTGGGCTCGTGTGGTGCGAAGGTGGGTCCGCGCCGGCCGGAAGGCCCAACATGGGCACCGGGAGGCCCAGCGCGGCCGCCGGAAGGCCCGAAAGAGAAGGAGGTGGAGAATGGTGCCCTCCTCCCAGGACGATGGTGCCCCCGGGACGATGGCGCCACAGGCAAGTGCCTATTTCGCCTTATGGTTGGACCGCCTCTGAATTCAGTTCAAAGCAGATAATCTGGATTGTATTTGACATTGTAGAAGGAGCCTGTCTTAACTCAGCCATTTTTATAGATGTGAAATAGAAAGAAGAGAACTTTATAAATGCAGGAAGATGCCTTAGTATTCAGTTGGTACCACTACACAAGTCAGGCTGGATCTACATTGCCATATAATCTAGATTATCAAAGCAGATAATCCACATTATCTGCTTTGAACTAGATTGTATGAGGCCCTGTCTACACTGCCATATAAAATCCAGATTATCCAGGAGAGATAAAGCGGGATATTATTAAATATAATAATAATAATAATAATAATAATAATAATAATAATAATAATCTAGACAGAATTTTGGAGCACAATACTCCTGACCTCACGATCGTGTTAAAAAACAAAGTATGGATTGTCAATGTTGCAATCCCAGGTGACAGCAGGATTGAGGAAAAACAACTAGAAAAGCTGTCACAATATGAGGATTTAAAGATCGACTTGCAAAGACTCTGGCACAAGCCATTTAAGATAGTCCCAGTGGTGATCGACACACTGGGTGCTGTGCCTAAAGACCTTGGCCTGCACTTAAACACAATATGTGCTGACAAAATTACCACCTGCCATCTGCAAAAGGCCACCTTACTGGGATGTGCACGCATTATTCGCCGATACATCACTCAGTCCTAGACACTTGGGAAGTGTCCGATGTGTGATCCAATACAACAGCCAGCAGAGTGTCTGCTGTGGACTCATCTTGTTGTGTTTCTAATAATAATAATAATAATAATAATAAGAAGAAGAAGAAGAAGAAGAAGAAGAACTGAATTATATGGCAGTGTAGATTTAGGCCCCTTTTATACTGCCATATAACCCAGATTATCGAAGCATATAATTCACATTCAACCCAATTCAAAGCAGATACTGTGGATTATCTACTTTGATAAACTGGACTATATGGCAGTGTAAAAGGGGCCTTAGATGGTGCTCTTGGCCCCTTCCACACAGCTGAATAAAATCCCACATTATCTGCTTTGAACTGGAATATATGGCAGTGTGGACTCATATAGCCCAGTTCAATGCAGATACTGTGGGATTTTCTGCCTTGATATTCTGGGTTATATGGCTGTATGGAAGGGCCCTTTGTTTCTTATAGTTTCTTATAGTTTACTGCCCTCCAGATTGGACTACAACTCCCATCAGCCTTATCATGCACGGCCACCAGGCAGAAATCATAGGGGTAGTTATTCAAGAACTAGAGATCCTATACTAGGGACAGCTGCCTTAAACAATTATTTAAATGTGTAAACCTACTTTGAAGAGAATTTTATGAGGCCCCTTCTACACTGTCATATAATCCAGATTATCAATGCAGATAATTCACATTAGCTGCTTTGAATTGGTTTATATGAGTTGACACTGCCATAATCCAGTTCAAATCAGATAATCGGGGTTTTATATGGCAGTGTAGAAGTGACCTATGAAATTTGCAGATATTCCCATATCTCCTGAAATATGATCCTCCTCCACCATATTTACAATCAGTTGGCCATTTGTCCCACAACCAGTGAACTAGCCAAGAGCAATGAAAAACTGAAATTGAAAAAACTATAATCATAGAATCATAAAGTTAGAAGAGATCTTGTGGGCCATCCAGTCCAACCCCCTGCCAAGAAACAGGAAAACCACATTCAAAACACCCCTGATAGATGGCCACCCAGCCCCTGTTTAAAAGCCTCCAAAGAAGGAGCCTCAATCACACTCCGGGGAAGAGAGTTCCACCGTTGAACAGCTATCACAATGAGGAAGTTCTTCCTAATGTTCAGGTGGAATCTCCTTTCCTGTAATTTGAAGCCGTTGTTCTACATCCTTGTCTTCAGGACAGCAGAAAACAAGCTTTCTCCCTCCTCTTTATAAATTCCCCTCACATATTTATACATGGCTATCATGTCTCCTCTCAGCAGAGCCGGCCCAAGGTATTTTTCAAGTGTAGGCGAACAGAATTTTGGCGCCCCCCCAAACTAATCACTGAAAAATAAAAGCGTTGGATAAGCGAAAATGTTGGATGATAAGGAAGTATAAAGGAAAAGCCTATAGAACATCAAATTACATTATGATTTTAAATATTAAGCACCAGAACATCATGTTTTACAACAAACAAATAGAAAAAGCAGTTCAATACATGGTAATGTTATGTAGGAATTACTATATTTGCAAATTTAGCACTAAATATTGAACAGGGATATAGGGCAGTGTGGACTTAGATAACCCAGATAGCCCTCAGTATTAAAAAAAAAAACCTCTAAAATCAGGACAATAAATAAAGAACAACACTCTGAAAACAGAAGAAATCCAGACAGTAAACAATCAGGGACAGCTAACTCCTCCCAAAAAAAGATTCTCCCAGGCAAGAAGAAGCCAGGCCTTGAAGCCACAGGGCCATTAAATGCTAATCAAGGTGATTAATTACAACATTCACACCTGCTTCAAAGAAAAGTTCTTTCTCCCACCCTGGACCTTCTACAGATATATAAACCCCACATACCTAGCTTCCAAGTTCCCACAGACCTCACAATCTCTGAAGGCCCCAAAGGTGGGCTTGCGTGGTGTGAAGGTGGGTCCGCGCCGGCCGGAAGGCCCGAAAGAGAAGGAGGTGGAGAGTGGTGCCCCCGGGACGATGGCGCCACAGGCAAATGCCTATTTCGCCTTATGGTTGGACCGCCTCTGCCTCTCAGCCTTCTCTTCTGCAGGCTAAACATGCCCAGCTCGTTAAGCCCTCATAGGGCTTATTCTCGAGACCTTTGATCATTTTAGTTACCCTCCTCTGGACACATTCCACTTGTCAACATCTCCCTTCAATTGCGGTGCCCAGAATTGGACATAGTATTCCAGGTGTGGTCTGACCAAGGCAGGATAGAGGGGTGGCATGACTTCCCTGGATCTAGACACTATACTCTAATAATATATAAGTAAAGGTAAAGGTTTTCCCCTGACATTAATTCTAGTCGTGTCCGACTCTGAGGTGCTCATCTCCATTTCTAAGCCAAAAAGCCGGTGTTGTTCGTAGACACCTCCAAGGTCATGACTGCATGGAGTGCCATTACCTTACCGCTGGGTTATCTGAGTCCACACTGCCATATATTTCAGTTCAAAGCAGATAATGTGGGATTTTATTCAGCTGTGTGGAACTGGCCATAGATAAATATGGAAGTTTGAGTATTTGAAGTTGTGTTCAGTGCTTCCACCTGCTGGTTGGTAGAGCATAGTATAAATTTGTGTAGTGTGTATGTGTGCCTTCAAGTCACCTGTGGGCTATGGCAACTGATTTTGTTTATTTTTTATTGTTTTAGTCTATTTTTGTATTTTATGGTATTGAATGTTTGCCTTTTAAGTTGTGAACCGCCCTGAGTACCTATGGGGAGTTAGGGCAGGATAGAAATAAAATTTTACTTTATAAATTTCATAGTGTTGTCTTAAGGGATACCCCAAGTTGACTGTGCCACCCAGTTCTTTTCTATGAAATATAGCCTTTAGCACCTGGAATTTTTGGATGGAACTAAATGGCAAGCAGTTATAGTCCAAACTCATTTCCAACTTCATATCAATCAAGCTGAGTCAAATTTCTTGGATGACATTTTTATGAGGACGTTTCTGATTATTTATTTTTTTTTGGGGGGGGGGGGTTCATCCCACCCCGAAAACAAGACGACACAATGCATGATATTCTCTAATTATCTTCCACCATTAGCTGATGATTATAGCAATATTTATTGATCTCTTCTGCATAATGCAAATACACCTTTTGGCCAATGCAAAAAGAATCCAGTCTCCCACACAGAGTTTTCAGATGTGTCTCTAAATTGGGCCCCTTCCACACTGTCATATAAAATCCAGATTATCTGCTTTGAACTAGGTTATATGGTAGTGTGGACTCATAATTCAGTTCAAAGCAGATAATGTGGATTATCTGCTTTGGTAATCTGGATTATATGGCAATGTGGAAGGGGCCTTGGTCAACAATCAGGCTGCTTAGCCACTGTCTCAGAAAGCAATATAAGGAAAATTCATATGGATGGAGAAAATGGCCTACTATACAGAAGCCAAAAGCTGGGTTGGGATGCGACAATGAGTAAACCACAGTCAAAATGTCTTCATTTGTTTAGCCACTTCCAGTTGCAATATTTTGCGTGGTGTGCATTTAGTGGATTATGGAGTCGTTCAAATTTTGAATTTCTAGACAAAGGACCTGTGTAGTCTGTTCATTCTCTATCTAAGTATGGACCAAATGCTTAGCTTCCAAAATCACACGAGTTTAGGTCAGTTCAGAAGGGTAATGGTATGCTATTAGCAACAAAAAAACATTAGCATGAAGCCATAAAAGCCTTTGACAACACATTGAACCATATTGTTTCTGGTTCAATGTGGTTCAATGTGTTATCGAAGGCTTTCATGGCTGGAATCACTGGGTTGCTGTGAGTTTTCTGGGCTGTATGATCATGTTCCAGAAGCATTCTCTCCTGACGTTTCACCCACATCTATGTTAGGCATCCTCAGAGGTTGTGAGGTGTGTTGGAAACTAGGCAATTGGGGTTTATATATCTGTGGAATGATGTCCAGGTTGGATGGAAGAACTCTTGTCTATTTGAGGCAGGTGTGAATGTTGCAATTGGCCAACTTGATTAGCACTGAATATCCTAGCAGCTTCAAAGCCTGGCTACTTCCTGCTTGGGGGAATCCTTTGTTGGAAGGTGTTATAAACCCCACTTGCCTAGTTTCTGGAACATGGTCATACTGCCCAGAAAACTCACGGCCACTCAATGTGGTTCAGAATGGGCATTACTTGAACTCTAAACACTATTTGAAGGACAGAAATAAGAATTTTGTATTGATATGGAAAACAAAAACAAAATGTATATTCATTCTGGAATATGTATAGATTGTATCTAGACGTACAGTTCTGTTATATTCTATTTCATTTGTATCTCTCATGCTGGATCTACACTGCCCTATATCCCAGGATCTGATCTCAGATTATCTGCTTTGGACTGGATTATATGAGTCTATACTGCCAGGTAATGTCGGATCAGATCCTGGGATGTAAGGCAGTGCAGATCCAGCCTCATTGTCTCGGAACAAAGCAGGCTGCAGCCAACTATTCTAAAGCCAACCCCTAGATGGCAATCTTAGCTTTGCAGAGAAGTTGAGTGTGCTGTATCTCAATTGTACAGTATAGTGACCATAAATATAGTTGGGGCCCTAAATATGCTAAAGGTACAATTTGATTTTGGAAGCTAAGTAAATTAAGTTCTGGTTAGTACTTGGACTGGGGACTGATGATGAATATCAGGTCCTATAGACTATGGCTCATCTACACTGCCATATAATTCAGTTTCTGAATGCAGATTAACCGCGGCCCCTTCTTCACAGCTGTATAAAATCCAGATTATCTGTTCTGAACTGGATTTTATGATAGTGTAGACTCAGATAATCCAGTTCAAAGCAGATAATCTGGATTATATGGCAGATAATCCAGTTCAAAGCAGATAATCTGGATTATATGGCAGAGTAGAAGGGGCCTACATTGAACTGGATTGTATGGCAGTGTAAGCTCATATAATCCAGTTTAATCATAGAATCATAGAATCATAGAGTTGGAAGTGACCTCGTGGGCATCAAGTCCCTGCCAAGAAGCAGGAAAATCCCATTCAAAACACCCCCGACAGATGGCCATCCAGCCTCTGCTTAAAAGCCTCCAAAGAAGGAGCCTCCACCACACTCTGGGGCAGAGAATTCCACAGCTGAACAGCTCTCACAATGAGGAAGTTCTTCCTAATATTCAGGCGGAATCTTCTTTCCTGTAGTTTGAAGTCATTGTTCCATGTCCTAGTCTCCAGGGCAGCAGAAAACAAGCTTGCTCCCTCCTCCCTATGACTTCCCCTCACATATTTATGCATGGCTATCATGTCTCTGCTCAGCCTTCTCTCCTGCAGGCTAAACATGCCCAGCTCTTTAAGCTGCTCCTCATAGGGCCTGTTAGGAATTGTGGGAGTTGAAGTCCAAAACACCTGGAGGGCCCAAGTTTGCCTATGCCTGTAGACACTATACTTCTATTGATGTAGGCCAAAATCCCATTGGCTTTTTTAGCCGCCGCATCACATTATTGGGTCATGTTCAACTTGTCCACAAGAACTCCAAAATCGTTTTCACATATACTGCCGTGGAACCAGGCGTCCCCCATTTAAGAAGTTAATCTGCATTCTGCAACTGGATTATGTGGCTATGTAGATCTAACCTTTATTTCAGAGGAAGGAACTGGAAAAACCACTTCTGAATTTTCCCTTCTATGAAAATGTTATGCAATTTGTGAGGTTACCATACGTCAACAAGAGACTTGAAGGCACATGCATATATGCATAGTAGGGGGAAGAGGCTGAACAAATGAGAGCTAGAATGGTGTCATGGTTTGAGCATTGGATTATAACTTTGGAGACCAAGGTTCCTTCTACACTGTCATATAAAATCCATATTATCTCCTTTGAACTAGATTGTATGGCAGTGTAGACTCATATAATCCAGTTGAAAGCAGATAATGTGGATTATCTGCTTTGATCAGATGGATTATATGGCAGCGTAGAAGGGACCTGAGTAACCTTGGGTGGATCACCCACACTCAGCCCCATGACAGAGTTGCCTTAGGCACACAACATCAACTACTGGACAAACCTAAGTCAGTATTTTGTTAAAACAAGACATTGGATGGGATCGATATGTTGCTGGCTGGACTGAATAAAGGTTTGCTACAAGAAAAAGTGTTCCAAGTGACTCTACTATATTGACATATTCCAACCTAGTTGATATTCCAAGTTTAATGAGAGGGATTTGTTTATGCATATGATTTTCAACCAATGCCACGATACCTGGCTGGAATCTTATGTACATTTAGGTCTAGAGCAAATACCATTTAATTCAGTATGCATTCCTCGTAAAAATATATTGGATCAGGAGGCAACTCTTCCAAGATTAAATTTCCCTCCCCTGTTCCGACAGTCTGGAGTGGTCAATGTGTTCTCCGGTGTGGCGCCTTTCTTGGAAACCAGATAGGAGCATGGAGGCAAGCAGACATTCTGGGCACAGCGAGGGACAGGGTGTTTAATTCTCTCCCTCTTTCCCCATGTATACATGGGCATGCACTAACTGAGAGAGAAATATACACAGACCTCTTTCCAGTCACCCGGAGCCAAATATTAGATGGAAAAATTGCACATTTTTCCCCAGCAGCACCACATGTATGTCAAGGGTGTCAGTGCATCATCCTAAACCCAACATTACAGTCTCATGTGCCACAGCATTTAATGTTTATTTAATAATGAAGCAGTGCTTCAGCTCTGAAGAGGCTACTCTGTTGTTGTTTAAGTTGGCAAAATTGAAGTTATTATTAACATTCCCTGTTGTTGTTTAAGTTGGCAAAATGTGAATTATTATTAACATCCCCCGTTGTTGTTTAAGTTGGCAAAATTCATATTATTATTATTATTAACATTCCCTCTCCATTGCCCTTAACAGTTGGGGAGAGGGCTCATTAATTTAATATAGCAAGGAAAAAATGATGGCTGGGCATCAAGCCCTGGAAGCAAAAGGACTAGCCATAGCAGAACAAGGGAGTGTCTATGAGTTAGTACCCATCAAATGGAATTCCAGTTCCTTTAGTGACCAATGTAGATGATGCCTTGGTTTAATACGTTTAGCACAGTTTCAACCACGTATTGAAGAAAGTGGTTATGCTGTGCAGATGATAAGATAAGAAACCCTGGAACCAGTTTGAGGCCCAAACCACAGAGTACAGATAAGCATCAAGGGCTTTCTTTCACATGCTTTTTTTTTGGGGCTTTATTGTCTGGCTGCCACAACGGCATTAAATGATCAGTGTAGATGAATGGTTCTCAACCTTCCTAATGCTGCAACCCCTTAATACAGTTCCTCATGTTGTGGTGACCCCCAACCATAAAATTATTTTCGTTGCTCCTTCATAACTGTAATTTTGCTACAGTTATAAATTGTAATGTAAATATTTAATATGCAGTATTTTGGTCACTAGACCAAATTTGGCACAAATTTGGCACTGATACCCCCAATACTGGTGGGGTTGCGGGGGATTGATTTTGTCATTTGGGAGTTGTAATTGCTGGGATTTATAGTTAGCCTATAATCAAAAACGTTCAGAACTCCACCAACAAAGGAATTGAACCAAACTTGGCACACAGAACTCCCATGACCAACAGAAAATACTCGAAGGGGTTGGTGGGCACTGACCTTGAGTTTTGGAGTTGTAGAGAGCACTGTGGACTTCAACAATGATGAATCTGGACCAATCTTGGCACAAATGTTTTCTTATGATCTTTGATGACCCCTCTGACACCCCCACAGGACCCCCCCCTCAGGGGTCCCAACCCCCAGGTTGTAGACTGAGTCCAAGGTATCTAGGACAATCTGCACCAGTAGCATGCATTGTGCAGCCCTCTAAGGCCCCTTCCACACTGCCATATAATATTCAGATTATCTACTTAATAAAGTTTTTTAAAAAAAATTGCGAAGGGAAGGAGTTATTATGCACTTCTGTTAAGAGGGATGACAGCTCTCTGCTAAGGATTGCTCATCGGCATGCCCCTTTTCACCATAGCAAGCTCCAAAACAGAACAGAGACTGTCATGGACCCTATCACATATTGTTCTGAGCCTTAACAGTGGGCCCTTAGCTTTATTTTGGCTAAATTCTTTATTTCTCCCCATGATTACAGATCTGCCCAATTTTATGATTGTTCTGTAGTTCTGTGACAAGCGGCAAGAGTGACGGCCACAAAGTTGTCTGATGACAGCCCTGACTCCCAGTAAATTTACAGTGGCTCCCCATAAAAAGTGTGATGAGATGATAAATCTTGGAATATGTTGCTGCTCCAATTTTGGAAAAGAATCAGAGCTCAAATACTTTTCGTTTTCTTTGTTCATGGAATCTGAAATAATGCCACTGACAGAAAAAAATGTTCTTTTTGCAGAGGAGCTTAGGCATCCCTTTGTTTGCTAGGAGGGGGAAAAATCAAGTGAAATTTTTCTATGTGAAGCAATGACCTTCATGTCATGGCCAAGGTCAGTGAGACCAACAGGAGAATGGATTTGCTTAGTTAGTGCCGGTCAGGCAATTTTCACATACTTGCATAGACAGCTTTTCTGACGTCTCCAGTTTTCCTCTTCCAACTTGTCAACACTTTGTTTGGGGGAGGAAGGGAGGGTAGCTGTCCACAAAAAATGCTTATTTTAATCAGAGTCTCCTTCAATGCTTCCGTGCACGTAGGGGGAGACTATATGTACTGCGGGGAACAGGATGATCTTGCTCCAAGGGAATAAATATAGGAACAGAACCTATATATATATACACACACACACACACACACACACACTGTCTTAGCACAAAAGCACAAGAACTCTGTTCTTGGAAAGATGCAGCCTTCTAGCACAACACAAGCACCAGTCAACCTGAGAATTTTATTACAGGAAATCTTCCCATGCTGTTGTTACTAAGGTCCCTTCTACACAGTGAGAGAAAATCCATATTGATCTGGATTATATGGCAGTGTGGACTCAGATAATCCAGCTCAAAGCAAATACTGTGGATTATCTGCCTTGATATTCTGGGTTAAATGGCTGTGTGAAGGGGCCCCATGTGTCGTCAAGTCGTTTCTAACTTACGATAACCCTAAGGTTATCCTCACATGAACCTTTCTGGAGATGAGAGGTCCAAGGTCACACAATGAGTTTCTATGGCTGAGCAGGTAATCCTGCTCTCCAGAATCATAGTTCAACTAACAAACCTCAAAGCAGCTCTTTCCTTTATCAATCTTTCGGCTACTTCCCAAGAACATTTACTTGTATAGCTGGGGAATGGGTAAGTAATCTTTGGGAAACCATAAGTGTACAGCATCCTCATTAAATCTCTAAAGAGTTTTAAAAATTAGCCACAAAACTGTCTACAGTTCAGTCCCTGTGTCTGCAAGGGATAGGTTCCAAGAACCCCCTTGGATACCTGAAACATGTCTAACACTATGTAACAAAATTTGAAAAAAAAAAACTGTTCCTAGTTTGAAAGTGTCGTTCCTGTTTAATTGTGTGGTACTTACTTTGCAAATAGTTGTCATATTCCAGAAACTTTGTTTTTGTGGCTGCCACAAACTATGTTGAATTGGTTGAGATTCTATAAAATATTCATTGAAAAACTCTAGCAAAATGTGTTACATAGTGTAATCGAACCCTATATTTTGCCTGTACCCGAGTCAAAAGCATACCATGGAGGACTAAGGGAGGCTCATTAACACTTTCAAGAAGGAATGTATTGTAATTTTTTGGAGATTGCAGTATTTTGTATTTGACTTAAAATTCCATGAGCAGTTCTAACTAAGCAAATGCATCAGATGAAGCATTGGCCCTCAATGCCCACAGATTCTTCATTCATGGATTATTTATTTACAGTATTTGTGCCCCATCCTTCTCATCCAAAGGAGACTCAGGGCAGCTTTATAGGACACATATAAGGCAAACATTCAATGCCAATTATATAATTAACAAGGATAAACAACACAAAAGAGGTAAAGGCAGTTTTCCCCATCTTATTTCCGGCTTTTTGGAGACTGTGCTTGACTCCATCCATGGAGACAGGGGCTGTCGCTCCATCTTCCATGCCGAGGAGCTTCCTCCTGCGCGATGTCCTTAAGGGTGCCTTTATTACCTCCCCACTGAAAGCGGTACCTATTTATCTACTTGCATTTCTGCTTTCGACCTGCTAGGTGGGCAGGTGAGCTGGGGCTAACAGCAGGTGCTCACCGCAACCCAGGCTCAAACTGCCAACCTTTCGATCAGCAGGATCTTTCTGCTGTGCTAAGCCTGGCTCCGGATTAAACCATCCACAGCTTGAAAATATCCTCCCTGCAAAAAAATTCAAAAAACCAAACCTTGAGTTTGCCATTTTATATAAAGGATATATAATGCCATTGTATATAACAAGACTTGATTTTTAGTATCCAAAGGGGATCCTGAAACCAAATCCCAGTGGATAGTATTTTTGTTTCCCAGTTAATTCTCAAATATGATACTGTGACCTGCCTCCAGCTGCAAGAAGAGGCAGATAAGAAATAACCTACTATTTTAGAGAAATTGAATGGAAGAAAGTTACTTCTTAAGCAATGTGATTAGAAAAATATCTGATTAATTCTGGGAGACTCAGGCAGTGTCCTTTTAACTAACTGTGTTTTTAGAATAACTTCACTAACGCTGAAATTGCCTAAGGTTATACTGAGGGTATTGGTGTTTGGAAGTGATGTCTATTTTTTTTTTACTCCAAGTAGTTTGAACCTGCTGTTTGAGTCAAAAGAAAGCCATGTGATGGACAGATTCCCCATCTGTGAGCACTTGTATTCTGAATTGCAATTTTAGACGTTGCTCAGGGAGATGCCGTGGTATTTCACAAACTGTATCTTCCATTGCAACGAGGTTAGACTTGATGAGTCTTCCTGACCCTGTCCTACTAATAGAGAAGCTGAATTGAGTAGGGATGCCAGCCATGTGCCACAGTCACTGTTTCCTAGGATAGATCGGGTGTTTTAAAGAATATTCTGGAAGACTTCCAGCAGAGGAAAATATCCTTAGCACCCTGGGTCAAAGTGACCCTGCTGACAGATCAACATTAAATACAGTGAGACTTGTTTGTGTGTGTGTGCTGATTGGGGGAAAAAACCTTCACAGGTACATTTCACAACTTGTATAATATTAGATAACCAGGCTGGGTTTAAGGGGGCCTTAAATCATTCTAAATCTATATATATAAAATGATAAAGTTGTTTGCGCAGTGACTATAACAACAAAACTAAACATCCCAGAAATACGAAATTTGGCAACACAATGCAAAAGGCTTGCCTCCAGGTTACAACAACACAACCACACCACAAAACCACAATCCAGACCCACAAAACTCACAACAACGCATCATGCGATAACAACACAACTAAACGCCCCAGAAATACAAAACTTGGCAACACAATGCAAAAGCCTTGCCTCCCAGTTGTAACAACACAACCACACCACAAAACCACACAGGACCCACAAAACTCACAACAATGCATCGTGACTATGACAACACAACTAAACGCCCCGTAAATACAAAACTTGGCAACACAACGCAAAAGCCTTCCCTCCAGGTTGTAACAACACAACCACACCAAAAAACCACAATTCGGACCCATAAAACTCACAACAATGCATCGTGACTATAACAGCACAACTAAACGCCCCAGAAATACGAAACTTGGCACACAACTAAACGCCCCAGAAATATAAAACTTAACAACACAACGCAAAAGCCTTGCCTCCCAGTTGTAACAACACAACCACACCACAAAACTACAATCCGGATCCACAAAACTCACAACAATGCATCGTGACTATAACAACACAACTAAACGTCCCAAAAATACGAAACTTGGCACACAACTAAACGCCCCAGAAATATAAAACTTGACAACACAACGCAAAAACCTTGCTTCCCGGTTGTAACAACACAATCACACCACAAAACCACAATCCGGACCCACAAAACTCACAACAATGCATCGTGACTATAACAACACAACTAAATGCCCCAGAAATACGAAACTTGGCACACAACTAAATGCCCCAGAAATACAAAACTTGACAACACAACACAAAAGCCTTTTCGCCCGGTTGTAACAACACAACTACACCACAAAACCACAATCCGGACCCACAAAACCACAATCCGGACCCACAAAACTCACAACAACGCATCGTGACTATAACACAACAAAACGCTCCAGAAATACAAAATTTGACAACACAACGCAAAAGCCTTGCCTCCCAATTGTAAGAACACAACCACAACACAAAACCACAATCTGGACCCACAAAACTCACAACAACGCATCATGACTATAACAACACAACTAAACGCCCCAGAAATACAAAACTTGGCAAAACAATGCAAAAGCCTTGCCTCCCGGTTGTAACAACACAACCACACCACAAAACCACACCGGACCCACAAAACTCACAACAATGCATCGTGACTATAACAACACAACTAAACACCCCAGAAATACAAAACTTGGCACACAACTAAACGACCCAGAAATACAAAACTTCGCAACACAACACAAAAGCCTTGCCTCTCAGTTATAACAACACAACCACACCACAAAACCACAATCCAGACCCACAAAACTCACAACAACGCATTGTGACTATAACAAATACAACATTTGACAACACAACTCATCCACCTCCCCAATCCCTACATTCACACTTGGCCTCCAAAAAAACAATTACAATAATAACAACGACAACAACAACAACAACAACAATAAGAATCAACACCATCACAGGCAAGAAAGAGCCAGGCACTGAGGCTGAGAGGCCAGTCAGTGCTACACTGGGCCTCCAAAAAACAATACAGTAGCATCTAACTTATCCAACCTTCATAATCACTACAACAACAATAATAATAAACACCTACACAGGCAAAACAAAAAAAAGACTATTGTACCACAATAAAAATATAAACCGCACTCAGCAGAATCAGACATTACAATTAACAACAAACCAAAGACAACAGGGATCTCAAGCAATTATCAATCAACACAAAAATTAAAGAAGGTAACAGACTTCAAATACTACTACTAATGTGAGTATAAAGAAGGGTGGAGGTCACAGCATCAATACAACCTAATGTAGACTGACCAACACCACCAGATTAAGCCACAGCAACGCGTGGCCGGGCACAGCTAGTTATTTTATATGTGTTGAAATGCTGGCATGGTGTCATGTTTTTGATGTCACAATGATGTCTTCGTCTGTCCTGGGTCCTGATTATTTCCTGCAATAGTAACCCTGAGCCTATTACTGTAGATTAAGAGTAACCAATCACACTAGGACAATGGAGGAGGAGGGAGAAGTTGGGGCTGACAGATCATTATGGGGTGAAATAGGCTTAGAATCTATCCACACTGTGGAATGAATGCAGTTTGGCACCTCTTTAACTGCTGTGGTTCAGTGCTATGGAATCCAGGGAATTGCCTTTAGCTTTCTCTGCCAAAGAGTGTTAGTGCCTTAATGAATTACAACTCTTAGGATTCCATAGCACTGAGCTATAGCAGTAAAAGTGGTGTCAAACAACATTAATTACCAGTGTAAATTCACTCATACAGTAGAGTCTCACTTATCCAACACTCGCTTATCCAACATTCTGGATTATCCAACGCATTTTTGTAGTCAATGTTTTCAACACATCATGATATTTTGGTGCTAAATTCGTAAATACAGTAATTACTACATAACATTACTGCGTATTGAACTACTTTTTCTGTCAAATTTGTTGTATAACATGATGTTTTGGTGCTTAATTTGTAAAATCATAACTTAATTTGGTGTTTAATAGGCTTCTCCTTAATCTCTCCTTGTTATCCAACATATTCGCTTATCCAACGTTCTGCCGGCCCGTTTACGTTGGATAAGCGAGACTCTACTGTACTTAGAAGAAAGAATGGACCATGGAGAAGATTCAGCTTTGGCAAGGGGTGGGAAGAAGATACAGAGTGTGCATCCCTTATCTAGAATTCCAAAATCCTAAACTATTTGTATGGGTGGCTGAGATAGTGATACTTGCTTTCTGATAATTATTATACATAAATTTGTTTTTTAAAAATGTGAATAAAATAACCTTTCAGCTGTATGTATAGTGAGCCCACCATATTTGCTGGGATTTGGAGCAAGCCCCCCCCCTCCCAAGAAAATAAGAAAACTGATTTTTAAAAAATGGTTGTTTTTTTACATGAGAGAATACCTCTCTAGGAATGTCTAGGTCCTCCACTAAAAGTTGGTCATAAAGTCACAATGGAGGACCTAGCACAGTGGTTCTCAAGCTGGGATCCCCAGATGTTTTTGGCCTACAACTCCCAGAAATCCCAGCCAGTTTACCAACTGTTAGGATTTCTGGGAGTTGAAAGCCAAAAACATCTAGGGACCGCAGGTTGAGAACCACTGGCCTAGCGGATCCTAGCAAGAATGTTTAAATCTAGTCTGCAAATAATCAAATCTCCAACAATCAAACGAATCCAAATGGCAAATCCATTAAAGTTGGCTCTTATCCGGATTCTCCCTCTTCATTTGTCATCACATGCATCAGTGGAGCCCCCGTATACCATAACCACAACAGTCTTTCCGGAGCAACCTGAAACCATTAATCTGATATTTCAGCAGGAGGACAATCCACTCCAGAATATAATGCAATCCTAATTTGGTATGAGTTTTCCTACTGACCAATATAATGTCCTTTTGTTTAGATTGAGCTTGAGTATATTCCCTTATGTGCAACCCTCCCCTGCAGCCAAGCAACAATTCAGAACTTTCAGAGGCTCATTGGCATCAGCCGCAAAAGAGAGATGAAGCTGCATATCATTGGTTTGCTGATGACACCCTGTCTTCAAACTCTGGTTTTCATTAAGCCTTTCAGCTTAGTCAGCTTCACACAAGAGATCTTATAAAATGTGGGACTGTTATATTTCTTGGACAGACCATTTCCCTGA
Organism: Anolis carolinensis; assembly: GCF_035594765.1. Classification (NCBI taxonomy): domain Eukaryota; kingdom Metazoa; phylum Chordata; class Lepidosauria; order Squamata; family Anolidae; genus Anolis; species Anolis carolinensis. The sequence continues at coordinate 67,578,765 of NC_085845.1, read as the reverse complement.
AAGAAACAGAATTGTCATCAGAACCCAGGAACATTTATGGCACTGTTTTAGTTGCAGAAGCATTTATGGCTCCATTTCCACATGGTGCGTATGCATTTTCTAACAGTTTCAATCAGGGGAAAACAATTCTTTCCAACACACACCATTCCACCCATGCATCCATCCATCCATTATAACACAGAGATATACACAGGCATCCATCTAGTTCATTTTATCTCTCCCAATTTGCTTTGAGGAAAGTTTACCATTCACATCACTGTGACTGTTCCAATACATAGCACCAGTATTGGAGAACAGCAGTTTTGGGTCAGGATGCCAGAGCATTGTTTGTTTGTGTGTGTGCTGCCAAATTGGTTTCAACCTATAGTGATCATATGACTAGAGACTTCATAGAAACTCTCTCATTAAGAGTCATGCTTTGGTCTTGAAAACTCAGGACAGTGGCATCTTTATCTGAGTCCATTTTCCTCTACTGCAAGCATTCTAGTCTACATCTAGACTACATCCCAATCTGCATACAGGCCCCAGGAATTGTAAATAAAGGTAAAGATTTTGCTCTGACATTAAGTTTAGTCAGGAGCCTTGGTGGTGAAGTGTGTTAAAGCACTGAGCTGCTGAACTTGCAGACCGAAAGGTCACAGGTTCAAATCCTAGGAGTGGAGTGAGCGCCTGCTGTTAGCTCCAGTTTCTGCCAACCTAGCAGTTTGAAAACATGCAAATGTGAGTAGATCAATAGGTACCGCTCTGGCGGGAAGGTAATGGTGCTCCATGCAGTCATGCTGGCCACATGACCTTGGAGGTGTCTACGGACAACGGCTCTTCGGCTTAGAAATGGAGATGAGCACCAACCCCCCGAGTCAGACATGACTGGACTTAATGTCAGGGGAAACCTTTACCTTTATCTTAAGTGTAGTCATGACCGACTCTGGGGGTTGGGGCCCATTTCCATTTCTAAGCTGAAGAGCCAGCGTTGACAGCTCCAAGGTCATGTGGCCGGCATGACTGCATAGAGTGCTGTTACCTTCCCACTAGAGCAGTACCTATTGATCTACTCACATTTTCATGTTTTTGAACTGCTAGGTTGGCAGAAGCTGGGGCTAAGAGCAGGAGCTCACTTCACTTCCTGGATTCGAACAGTCAACCTTTCGGTCAGCAAATTCAGCAGCTCAGTGGTTTAATCTGCTGTGCCACCAGGGGCTCCACCCACATCAGCATAACCACAGAGGTTTCCAAATCATCATAGATCTGCTTTGGAATCCGGACTCATCAAATTCATAGGACATCTGTAATATTAAGCATCCTAAGTAAAATAATAAAAAAAGAGCTTACAACCCATTTATTTTCTTAAGTGAAACAAAAGGCTTATATATAACACTGGGCAACACACATTTAAGTACCTCAAATGTTAGCCCTGTGTCTGGGTATATTTGACCTGATGATTCCAAATATTTCCCCTATCAGTTCTACTTTTTGTGATACAGAACATATGGCATCTACTTGTTGCCATCTGCTCACCCATAGAAATCATGATAACCATATCTGAGAAACTAGAGTTGATGTGGTCTGTCCAGTGCAATTTTCTAAATCAGTGTCCCAAATAACCCTAAAAGCAGGCCTGAAAACCAAGACACCAAGAAATTTTTCCTGGGCTATGTAATAGATCTGGTAAGGTAAAAATTTCATTACATCATTTCTGTTATTAAAATGTGTGAACCAGTTCACTGCAGAACATTTCCCCACCCTTGGCTTTGTAGTAACTAGAGGCAACAAGGTTCACAGTGGAGGGTTTGTAAGCTGTTCTTGAGCAATGCAATCAAAATTCCTTCCTTTTGTTCCAAGCTGGAGCACAGAACTGCGGTTGCATAATTAAGCTATTGAGCCAAGATTCTTGCAGAAAGAAAGGAGCTGTGCCTAAATGTTTCTGTTTTTCAGGCAGTCTGTAATGGCACCATCCCTTGTATAATCAGGTTCTGATGATTTACCTTAGATTCCTATTCCACAAATGCATTTTACAGGTAACTGTGGAAGGATGAAGACACTAAGCCAGTTACTTGCATTTTGGTATCCCTTTCATTCATGAACAAAACTAGTGTACCTCTCAGATTTGTGATGTCAATCTTGATCAGCCTTTAACATTTGGAAAAATTACTTTTCTGGACTACAATTCTGCTGGATTGTACTTGTCATGCCACGAGCAGGCAAAACATTACCTGCTGCCATGTCTCTTTAAGGTTCCAAAGGGGCGGAGCTTAGCCTTGGCTCCTGCCAGCCTGAAATGGCAGTTATTTTTTGTCAGTTAGAATTTTGTCAGTTGGTGAGGCTTTGGAAGGAAGTGTAGGAAGTAAAAGGATCACAGAAATTCACGTCACGTTGGAACTGTATTCAAATTAGATTAAAAAGCCATAGACTACAGCAATAGAGAAAGCCATGTCAACATTGCATTGAAGTCATCTCAAAGATACAAAGAATCCAATCATTCCAAGACTTTATACTCTGTGGCAATATCTATCCAGAACTGCATAGACTTAAAGATTTCTTTCCTCACAAGAGACTTCATAGTGGCAACAAGAGGAAAAGAGATCAATTTTGTCTATTAATAAAATATTTTGTTTCACCAAATACAGTCTCCAATCTGTCCTTCGTGCTATGGGTCCTTCCAGTTCATTTAGTTCAGCATGGAGGCAGAACAGTACTGCATAGTAAATTAATTTATTGCAATGCTTTTAATGTGATACTTGTATTGAAATGTTTTTAATGTGAGCCACTTTGAGTCCCCTTTGTGGAGAAAAAAAGCAGCATGTAAATAAACAACAACCACAACAATAATTTTACATCAAATGCCCATGATATCAGATTTTCACAAAACGTAAATACCCACTGTTGGAATTATCCTACACTAATACTATACACTTCCTATGCTGAATGCGACAATATGTAAAGCAATTGTCATCTCACTGTACATGGCACAAGCAGAATATACAATATACAATGTGCAATGAGCAACAACATACTACTTTAGGTAAATTATTGTATATCTTCAATGGTGCCACATGTGGAACTCTAGTTGTGTCATGATCAGTTGGAGATATCCATTCTGCATTGTCCAAAGCAGTGGTTCCCAACCTTTTTTTGATCAGGGACCACTTTGACCAGGGATCACTCCAATATTGGTACCAAATGGTTACAAATCAGTTTTTGGTCAATTTTAGATTCGGTTTGCTTATTTGGGGTGCTGATTCAGAAAACTGCATTGGATAGACCATATCAGCTCAAGTTTCTGATACAGAACATGTGCCATCCAGTAGTTGCCATCTGCTTGTCCACAGAAAACCAAATTTAATAATCTAGAGCTGATGTGGTCCATCCAATGCAATTTTCTGAATCAGCACCCCAAATAACCCCAGAAACAGGACTAAAAACGAAGACACCAAAGTGCCCCCATTTCCAGGCGCCACATGGAATGGTTCTGCTCAGGTAGAGTGAGGAGGAGGAGAAGCAGCAGTCAGGTGGTTTGTTGTCACGCCTTTCGTAGGTCATCAGCCTCTCCTCTCCTGATATCCCCATTGCCTCAGTACTATAAGAGGGTTTCGTGAGACCAGTCACTCTCATTGGAACAGTGTAGTAACAATGAGGCCATGGACCATATTTTAGTTCTTAGGGACCACTGGTGGTCCATAGACCACAGGTTGAGAACCACTGGTCCAAAGTAATGTAACTTGCACCTGCATGGGTCATGAGAAGGTTTCTGTTTGGCCACAGTTTGCTGCAAAGATGAAGGAAGGAAGGGTAATTAAAAAATGAAATATAAAAGAAATAAAATCCAGCCATAGCAATTCCCATGTGCATCAAGTTGATAATTCTCTCTCTCTCACACACACACATATTTTTAACAGAATCAATTTGATAGTACATTAACGTTATTAATTGCCGAGTAGCAGAAGAGTTGTGATAGGCATGGTTGCAACTCAGTTTTTACTGTATATCTATTGTTATGTTTATTGTTGTGTGCCTTCAAGTTGCCTCTGATTTATCTGCTGATCAGTGTAGTAGAAGTGGAAGGGTCATTCATGTGTAACTGCTGCCACTCCCTGCTGACCACAGAGTTCCTTGCCTGTTACTGTCACATCTGCTGAGATCAGATTATCACAAAACAGAAATATCCACAGGTGGACTTATCCTGATACATTAACTCTATGCACTTCCTATACTGTATTGTCGAAGGCTTTCATGGCCGGAATCACAGGGTTGTTATGTGTTTTCTGGGCTGTATAGCCATGTTCCAGAAGTATTCTCTCCTGACATAGATGTGGGTGAAACATCAGGAGAGAATATTTCTGGAACATGGCTATACAGCCCAGAAAACACACAACAACACCACTTCCTATATTGATTGCAATTGAGAATCCATACTATCAGCGTGGGGCTGTGGTGGCATGAAGAACAAAGCACAGTCCAGTGGTCTCAGCCCGGTTAGTCTGTCTGGATATCAAGATGATGTTGTAGAGGGTTCTACCCAATACCGGCTTTACTTCTAAAGATTTCCATGAAATATCACACTAATTATATTAAATACTAGCTGTGCCCGGCCACGCGTTGCTGTGGTGAAGTCTGGTGGTATGGGAAATAAAGTATTGAGGAATTGGTGGTAGTTAAGGTCAAGGGTAAAGGTTTTCCCCAGACATTAAGTCCAGTCATGTCTGACTCTGGAGGTTGGTGCTCATCTCCATTTCTAAGCCGAAGAACCAGCGTTGTCCGTAGACTCCTCCAAGGTCATGTGGGATGACTGCATGGAGCTGCGTTACCTTCCCGCCGGAGCAGTACCTATTGATGCACTCACATTTGCATGTTTTCGAACTTCTGGGTTGGCAGAAGCTGGGGCTAACAGTAGGGGCTCTCTCCGCTCCCCCAATTAAACCTGCAGCCTTTTGGTCCAGAAGTTCAGCAGCTCAGCGCTTTAACACGCTGCGCCATCAGGGGATATTATTTCCTAAAGGTCGTGAATATACAATATTTCTGTTTGGGGTTTTTTTTGTCTGTTGGAGGCAAGTATGAATGCTGCAATTAAGAAAAATGATTAGCATGTAATGGCCTTGCAGCTTTAAAGCCTGGCTGTTTCCTCCCTGAGTGAATTTTTTGTTGGGAGGTGTTAGCTGGCAGTAATTACTGTATTTTAGAATTTAGCACCAAAATATCATGATATATTGAAAGCATTGACTACAAAAATGCGTTGGATAATCCAGAACGTTGGATAAGCGAGTGTTGGATAAGTGAGACTCTACTGTAAATACTACATAGCATTACTGCGCATGGAACTACTTTTTCTGTCAAATTTGTTGTATAATATGATGTTTTGGTGCTTAATTTGTATAACGATTACCTAATTTGATGTTTAATTGGCTTTTCCTGAATCCCTTCTTATTATCCAACATATTCACTTATCCTGCCGGCCTGTTTACGTTGGATAAGTGAGACTCTACTGTATATTGATAATCTTAAATTATCTGCTGAGAACTGGATTATACGAGGCTCCTTCTTCACAGCTGTATAAAATGCACACTGAAGTGGATTATATGGCAGTGCGGAGTCAAGATAATCCAGTGCAAAGCAGATAATATAAGATTATAAATGGGTTATATAGCTGTGTGGAGGGGCCTTGAGTCTACACTGCCATATAATCCAGTGCAAATCTGATAATCTGTGGAAGAAGTCTAAGTGAGGCCTAAATCTGCCTGTCCCCTAACTGAAACCTGGCTGTCCCTTGGTTGCTAGGCAACCAAGTGGGCAGAGATTAGCCCTCTAAACTGGCAGCAATTGGATAAAAAAAATTATTGCTCTCCCTCTAATTAGGACTTTATTTTTCTTTTCTTTTTGTTGTATCAACCTTGAGGCGTGGATGATGGGTTGTGTTGTCAAATTTTGAGGTTGGGGGGCCTGTACTTTTTTTGTTTTGTGAATTGCCGTGATGCCATCACTCTTTTATATATATAGATAATAAGTGTGGATTCAAACCCTAGTCTCCAGAGTCATAGTCCAGTGCTCAAAGCCCTACACCATGCTGGCTTTCACTTGTACCATTAACACTGCATTACTCAGAGAAGGAGTTTTTTCCTTTAAATAACATTTGTCCCTCGTCCCCGTCCCGTTCCCCCCCAATGTTTCAGGCATATATAATATAATATTATGTCAACATAACTTAAATGAAAATGCATTACTTCAGGAACTCAAAAAGTGGGGTTTTTTTGGCATTCTTAAATTACTCTTTTCTTTCTTGGGAATACTCTTGAGCATGTTTTCCATGTTTTCTTTTCATAGCACTGCTTGTCAGAAGTTTGCATACATTTCCATTTGCAGCATTGAGTCTTGGAATGCTTTCCTTTGCTTGTCTCCTTTTTCCAAACCTTATTTGTGCTGTCTAACTACTTTTTTTCTCTTGCTATTTCTCATTCAGATGCATGTGTCATGTTTCCTAAACATGAAATTTTGTGACACAAGGTCTTGTGATAGACCTTCAGCCTGAGATATTTAATTTTATGGCCTAAATTCAATTATAAGACGTAACTAGATTAAATACATGGAATCAATGATACCGTGTCAACTTGATACTTATGTAACCTTTATTGATTTAGTGGTCTAATCTAATCTAACAATTGCATTTTAGCATGTGTGTGAAGCATACCTTCAGAGATAACATCCACATGTAGAGCTTTGGTTAGATGGATGGAAGTATCTGCCAGGATCTTCCTGGCAGATTAGCCAGGCAGATTCTGGTGTGTTCCCCATTGTTCAGCAGAAAGATGCTTTATGTGAAGAAAGCACTGCCTTGAAGCCTGTTGATTCAAAAGTGGAAATCATAGAGTTGTCCAGATATTGTTCAACTATAGATCCCATCAGTTAGATTGAAGAAATGCTGGTGCTGCAGTCCAACAACATCTGTCTGTATAATTCCCCTGTCTGCGTCATTTAGTAGAATAAGCTCACTGAATCCATTGTTGAATATTAAGACAACAGATAGATAAAACTAATTGATTCTGTGGGTCTCAAGTTATTGTCAGCTCTTAACTGCAATTTGTGAGGAAACCAAAGGAAGGAGGGGATGTGGGCCATTTTAAAAAAAGACACATTTAAAATGTACTGGTATTACCACTGTGCCCCAGGCATCTTTTCAGGCTTTCCTATTTTAAATGTCATATTACAATACTGTTATCTTCTTGATTTGTTAATCACCATATTCTTTCTTTCAGCTGTGTAAAATCTCCTTGGTTAATCTTATTTATGTATTCCTCTAAACCATTTTGGTAAAAACTCAATTGTTCATACTGGGTATATTATATGTCAAGGGGGAAGGAGGATTTGTCACGATTGGCAACTGCTCACTGCCTATTCAAATGCTGTAACATAGCAGTGGCAAGTGTATCATCTGAATAGCAGGGCAATGCATGTTCACACACATGAGATATGTGACCTTACTATTACCAGGTATTTCTTAGAAGCATTACTTATGATGTACTGAGATATGCCGCAGTTGCACAGCAGGTTAAACCGCTAAACTGAAGAACTTGCTGACTGGAAGGTCAGCAGTTTGAATCCATGGGATGGGGTGAGATCCCGTTGTTAGCCCCAACTTCTGCCAACCTAGCAGTTTCAAAACATGCAAATATGTCGACTTCGGTGCAGCCATATGATGGCCAGCAGAACTCTCTGAGTACTTTTAGTGACTGGGTAGAGCCCTTGGCTCCCTTCCTGGCTGTGGATTGAGGCAGAAAGAGACAACTCACGGGGCGCCAGCCAATGGTACAGTTGAGGCTCATTCCTCAAGAGCAGACCCCCTGGGCTACCCAGCACTAGGTGCCCAAGGAGTACAGCGGGTCACAAAAAGGGCGAGCTGCGTTCTCGGCTGGGACCAACAGCACTGTGGCTGTCAATCGCACATTTTAAAACTGAAGAAAAGGAAAAAATCAAAGAAATGTGAGATTAAGGAAAAATCTTGTTTATCATGTCTAGGCTCCTCAAGCCACTGACGATTAGTATCACTAGAAAAAGAATCCCGAGGGGGAAACGAAAAGAAATGCAGAAATAAAACTTATGTGCCTTAACAGCTTATATAAATTTAATCTATAATTCATGAGATTCCAAATGAACCAAGGAAGAGATTGGACTCAGAATTTGGAAGGAAACTTTGTATTGAGACTATAGAGACCTTAGTGGGGTAAATAACAAGGTAGAGGAAGGTGCTATTAAAAGAGATAAAGAGGGAGGAACAAAGAGACAGCTGACCTTGAGCGGCAGTTGTTTTGACTATGAAGCCCTTCTTCCTGCTTCGACAGGAAGGTAACGGCACTCCATACAGTCATCCCAGCCATATGATCTAGGAGACGTCTACAGAAAATGCTGGCTCTTCAGCCTAGAAATGGAGGTCTGCACCACCCCCAGAGTCAGACTCGACTAGACTTAATGTCAAGGGGAAACCTTTACCTTTACTTTATTGAGATAAGATGACTCAAAACAGCACATAGAACAGCAGCATTCAAACATGGCTGACTCCTGTATAAGAGAACAGAAATTGATAAAGAAACAGCTAAAGGAAGGTTGAAAATAAATGCCTGGCTGCCTCTAGCATCTGGGATGGCTTCCTCCCTTTGCCAAACGGTAGGACACTATGTTATCTGGACATAAATAACTGGGAAGGGTTGTTTCTCTACTACCAGGGTGCAGCAATTCATGTATAAATACCATGGATAGTAGCAACTTCATTAAATTGAAACTGGAGCTTTTCTTTTTGGATTACAGTGGTCATGTCAGAAGTGGGATTCTAGGAATTGTAATCCATAAAAGCAATTTTTCTGCTTAATACTCTTGACATACTATAGCAATTAGCTAGTAAGAAGACAAGAAGGTTTTAACCACAGGCCCAGATATCCAAGATTTCCAGCTCCTTTTTGTTTATGTGTACGTAACTAGTTGTGTACGAAACAACCATAGAAAGATTAGGCCAGCAAAAGTGTTGCCCAGTGTGATTTGATCAGCGGAGCTTAGTAAAAGGGCTCGTAGCTGTGGCATGAAAAGGTCAGTCTGAAAGCGATACAGGTCTATTTCAGGACACTCTTTCTTTTTAGCCAGGTTCACTAGAGCACTTGTGTTATGCAACACACTACAAACCCCTCAAAGAAAGACAAAGGCCACTCGCTACCTACTTGAATTTTGCTGCTCAAGCTTTACAGAAATGAAAAGCAAAGGTCACTACACAGTGAACCACAGTTCTATATCCTTTTGCTGTATGTTGCAGGTAGAAATTGCTGCAAACAGGGAAGTACTTACAACAGTGGTTCTCAACCTGGGGTCCCCAGATGTTTTTGGCCTTCAACTTCCAGAAATCCTAACAGTTGGTAAAATGGCTGGGATTTCTGGGAGTTGTAGGCCAAAAACACCGGGGATCCAGGTTGAGAACCACTGACTTACAATGAATACAGAAAATCCCATCAATCTCCATGTTCTGAAATCTCCATTTATGCCATTGAAAAGATAAATGAAAGCCTAGAAATTTCTGCAGTCTGATTAATTTGGGTAATTGCGGTAAAGTCATCCTTCCACATTCACTAGGGTTAGGGGAACAAGATCATCATGAAAATGAAAAACCAAATATATAAATTTGTTTATTTTCCTGTAAGAAGGCTTCTCAGGGAACTTCTGGATCCTCCAGTACATCTCTGTACTCAGTTTCTGCTGGAATCTGACCATAGAACCACACCAGAGAACCTGGAAATTCCCAGAAAAGTGTTATTTCAAGAAATTTTTAGTTTACCATAGGAATCTCTATGTTCTACTGGAGGACCTAGTAATTCCTTGAGATAACATTTTAATCAAACTCATGAATAACACTGTGTAACATAATTTTTGTTCCTGCATTATCAATGTCATTTCCTAATTGGTTCTATCATAAAACATGGGAAAAGTTTATTAAACTGCAAAAACTTTTTTGCAGGACATCCTGCAGCACATTTTACTATAGTTTTTCAATGAATATCTCAAAGAGATTATCAACCAATTCAGCATAGTTTATGGCAGCCACAAAAATGAAATTTCTGGAGTATAACAACTACTTTAAGAGTAAGTACTACACAATTAACCAGGAAAGAACACTTTCATACCAGGAACAGAACATATTTCAAATTTTGTTACATAGTGTAATCCAACCTGTAATAGTCAAACCTGCTAATTTGAAGAGTTAACTATATGTTCATTTGCCAGCATCCTTGTGCAGTATCTTTGTTGCTAACACAACAAAACCTTTGGAGAGCTCCTTAAAAATTAATGACATGGGCTCACAGAACCGTATCTCAAAACACCTTCTTAAAAGAGTGTCTTTACGGTGCTTCAAGACCATTTACTCAGACATGTACATACCAGCACCAAAGTATTTGGCTTACCCTTTTCTTTCTCATAACTTCCATTCTGTTTCCCTCTGTCCTGCAGTGTCCCACATGGAAGCATTTACAAAGACAACGCTAAAAACAGGAAACACAAAGTTGCCAAAATGCAAAGCTAAAGGTGATCAAAACATTTCTGCATCTTCATTTCTTGGACTGAGAATATTCAGAGCAATTATTCATATATGAACCTCTACTACTTGAACAGTGATTAACACATTGTTAATGAGCTTGAGGCTCTGACAGGGACTGCTCTTGAAGGATGGAGTGGCAGGATCTAGTTTCAGGCAAGCAGACTCTTTGCTCAGGTTCCACAGAGTCTTACACATCAAATCATCTCTTCAGGCAAGTGACAGACAGATTCTGTCTATGCTACCAGCCTTATAAGGGGACCATTTTCAGCACCTGTTTTGCTCAAGCACTTGCGTATTGGGACATAATGGAGACCATCTGCTTTTGGTTGAAGACACAGGTTAGGGGAGACATGGAGAGAAGCAAATCATTCTGTGCATTTATCTGGAAAGATGTCATATCAACACCTAACACAGCCTATCTAAGCATTGTCAGCTCTCCACATTTGCTGGTGATTGGAGCACAAGGCTACCATGGAAGTGAAAAACCACAAATTAAAATATTAGTATTTTTACTTGAGGGTGCCCCTCTTTAGGAATATCTGGGTCACATGTCCCAAATGCAAGGCCCACGGGCCAAATCCAGCCCACCATGTCATCTTATGTGGCCCACGAGGCTTTCAATGCAAAGGCAACATAATTACATTTATACAGTCTTACAACTACAACAGGCCCTTCGAAGGCAACCATAAGGCTGATGTGGCCTTCAGTGAAAAGGAGTTTGATAGGTCATCCAGCAAAATTTTATAGTCAGTGTCCACCAGAATACCTCTCTAGGAATCTCTAGGTCCTTTTGCAGTCCAAAAGTATTTTCCCCCAAGCTTTGAAAACATACAGCAGCTAATGGAGATGGATGGGGATTCTATCGTCAGGCCAAAGTACTCAGCAAAACATCTCAGTAATCAGCTGACCTAATCAAGCTATCTGGTCACATTTTTTTCAACAAGCCCTAAAAATAGTGTGCATACAAACATACACACATGAGAAATTGACTAAAATAAACCCTTCTGTCCCCATCTCTAAATACACCTTCAAATAAAAATATCTGAGATAATTTCTGGGGTAAGCATCCATCAGGAATGTGCCTTTGGATGCCCAATGTGCTTATATATATTTCGCACACTTTGGACAATCTCCAAACACAGCTCTTGGCTAGACATAGACATAACACCAGGACATGGGAGAAGAAGGCATCACTAATAGCACAGTACAACCCTGCCTATATGGACTATGAAGTAATTCTCCTCCTTTTATAATGTACACTGTAAGCCACTTTGAGCCTCATATTAGCAGAAAGGTGAGAAATGTTCAGCATGGCTCAAGACCAAGTCAACTCTTGATCTGTGACCTTATCAATAAAATTTATTCATTCAAAACCAGGTCAATTGCGTAGAATGGAAATTTGAAGTAGATTGGGACTCAGTTCATGTTCCATAGGAAATTGTTTTGATTTGGAGCATATCTTTTATTCTTCCCAAAACTCTTCAAGACAGTTTACAACATACTTGATCCAAACGTCATATCAGTGATGACACTAACCATGAAACATACAAAACCCCAAACAGGTGAGCAGCTATAAAGAAGTAATCAAGTAAATCTTCATCACCCACCAGGCCAGGTGAGAATAAAGGTCTTTTCTTTTTTTCCGATTTACCAAAATGTCCACAGTTGCTCACTAATACAAAAAGTTAGGGCACTTCCAGACAGCACCCAAATCCATGCCAAAGTGGGGTTTTTTAAAAAAAACAAAAAAACAAAACTCTGCTTTGGCACAGATTTGAGTCACTCCCCCAAAAAACCCAGATTTTCCCAGGGGAATGTCTAGATGGCCAGAATGGTACCCCCCCAACAAGCCTTACAAATAAAAAAAACAGAGCCACCATTAAGCTAGAGTTGGGCTCGAATCCTGTTTCATATGTTTCTTTCATGGTTTTGTACAACCACCTCCGGAACAAAAGAAGCAGTGAAACAAAACAAAAAAAGGAGGGACACTAGTCATTTGGTCAGATGATTTTTGGTGTTCAACTGTAGGCTCTGTGAACTGGGCCTATGAGCCATCAAGTGCTCAATGCTCATAGGCCCGGCAGGCAGGACCTGCAGTCGAGCGCCGGGCCCGCTCAGATGTAAGCCATGGCTGGCAGGCCTTGGAGCTTTTTATGGACCTTGGACAGAAAAGTTCATTTGTATAGGCGCCCGTTTCCGTAAGCAGCGGATGGAAACTGGGCCATAGGAATGGTACAAATAGAAACGGGTAGTGATTCCATACAAATGCACACCACTACATGCTCCATGAGTTCTCCTGGCATGTAGAAATGATGCACCAAGAGACTGGGGAAAGAGGAGAAGCGATTTTGATCCTGGCCTTCCTGTCTCCTCATTTTGGGAGGAGGGTGCCATGCCATCTCACACCTTTGGGTTCCAGGAGCTCAAAAGGTGCAAGATGGCAAATGGAGATCCACCTCCAGGTAGTCCCATTGAGTCCTCACAGGCCCAATACTCCATTAGCCCAGGGCCTTTCAGGCAGGCCCAGATCTAATGCGGTATCTAATTAATTCAGGACAAAGCAGGGTTTGCCTACATTGTCCCAAATTATTTCGCTTTTACCCGAGGCATTGTTTGGACACCTTCAGTAAAAGCGCAACAGGCCCCAAATTTTTGGGCTGTCTGGAAGGGCCCTTAGAGACTGCCATGAAGAGACTGCCTAGTGTTTTCTTGATGAGATTTGTTTGAAGAGGTATGCTTTGGCTTTCCTCTGAGGCTGAGTGAGTTATGACTTGCCTACGGTCACCCAATAGGTTTTAATGGATGAGCAGAGATTTGAACCTTGGCCTCCAGGGACATAGACCAATGTTCAAACCACAATACCACATTGCTTCTTATGTTCTGCTCAATAATGGTTTTAATATTCTAGAGGGGAAGACTGGTAGTGGTAGGCAGGTTGTTTTACAGGGAAGGCTTTTGTCAGTCCTGCTGAGGAAACCAGAAGAGCAGCTGAAAAATCCCCATAAATTCATACCGTTTCCACCCATTTTTGACCTTAAATCATAAGTTTTAAAGAACACACCTTCCAATTTTGCAAAACGTAATGAGCATTTTGTCTGAAATGGCAATCTGTGTCTTGGGGATTAATAGATATTTCTAAAGGTTACTTAAAAAAAACCAAAGATACAATTTACAGCCACCTGTTTGCAAACTAGAATCCATCTGATTGTTGCTAGATGGCAGCACACTCATTGAATAGGATAGCATACAAATCAAAGTAATTTTACTGTAGCCAAAAATCACATGTTTGTCTACATCTCTGCTTCTTTTTTTTTGGCAGAAACTGTGACTCTTAGCTTTGGCCAAACTGAACTGAAGTCTTCTGGGAAACTTTAAAATAGTTACCAAAGAACATTAGTCTTCCACAGACAAATGAAGATATATTAAATCTGTATTAAAATAATTCAAAAGGATTGTAAACAAAAATCAAGAATAATATTTGAAGCTGGACAAATATCAAACAGGTGCCATATTAAATCTGTATTAAAATAATTCAAAAGGATTGTAAACAAAAATCAAGAATAATATTTGAAGCTGGACAAATATCAAACAGGTGCCATATTAAGCCAGGGTTTACACAATTCTGTACACATAAAAGTGAGAAATAAGAACCCCTTAGAAGGACTGGCATGTGAGTAAATGTTTCATTCTCTGACTATCTAGAAATGTGCAAAGCAATTCGGAGGATTCAGTCTGCTCAGGTAATTCAAATTACCAGCCCTTCCTCATCTCCATATGCCCTGCTTAAAATGCATCTGCTGTCACTATGTCTGCCAGGTCATAGCCCAGAAAACCTGCCTCTCTCATTAATATCTCAGCAGCTGCAGAGAAAATGAGGATGCGGTCCCAGCTTCTCTCCAATTCCCTTTAGGCTCCCATCATTCATTCCATCCTCCTATAGATAGATGGTGGGTCAAACATTCATTTGTAAAAGCTGTTAAAAAGACAACCAAAGGGAATCTATACAGTGTATCCTGATCAGCACTGCCCTTTTATGTCCTTAGGGTCCAACTATACACCGGATGCTCATTTGATTTCTAGATCATTTTTTTTCTTCCCAAAAGACAGGTGTGGAGGCTGCAATCTACTGCAGAAGTAGAAGGATGCTCTTAACCCTTTCCCAGGCAAAACATTTTCGGCAGCAGAAAAAAATCAAGAATTCCTTGGCCTTCTCACAGTGATGATGAGTCCCCTGTATTTGCTGCAGACCAAAACAACCTGTAGGGTTTCTGTTTTCGCAGGGAGAGTGGCAATTGCTTTTTGATCCCCACATAGTCCGGTGGAACCCGAGATCTTTTGCACCCGGCCCAAGCTAAGTTAATTGGTTTGCAACAAGCTCCTGTCAAAAACTGCAGCTGAACCTCACCAGACCTTTGAGCAACACCTTTTCATCCTTTTTATTCCCCTTCCTGTTTTTGTAGAAAATCGTTGAAAAAGAGTTCTGTAAAACCTGAAAACCAGCTCCTGTTTTGTAAAGTTTCAGAGTAAGTATTTGAAAACATACATATACCAAACTTGCAATTAATACTGTGTAGGAATAATTTAGGCACCTTCTACACTGCCATATAATCCATCCACATTATCTGCTTTGAACTGGATTATTTGAGTCTACAGTGCCATATAATCCAGTTCAAAGCAGACAACCTGGATTTTATATTTAAAAAATACCAGAATCAAGACAGTCAATAAGAAACACCACTCAGAAATAGAGGAACTCCAGACAGCAAACAATCAAGTGCTAGTTGACACTTCTCAAACAAAGGATGCCTTCAGGCAACAGAGGTAAGGCTACCTCTATGGAGATACTCTCACTGACTAAAGTTACAGTTTCATGGATACTCAATGCTATTCAAGCTTGCTAATTGCAACATTCACACTTGCTTTAAACCAGTGGTTCTCAACCTGTGGGTCCCCAGATGTTTTGGGCTTCAACTCCCAGAAATCCTAACAGCTGGTAAACTGGCTGGAATTTCTGGGAGTTGTGGGCCAAAACACCTGGGGCCCAGGTTGAGAACCACTGCTTTAAACAGACAAGGGTGCTTTCTCCCACCCTGGACATTCCACAGATTTAGGGCCCTTCCACACAGTCATATAAACCAGATCATCAAGGCAGAAACTCCCACAATATCTGCTTTGAACTGAGTTATTGAGTCCACACTGCCATATATTCCAGTTCAAAGCAATTTGGGATTTTATTCAGCTGTGTGGCCATATATACACTCTCCTTTACTCACTGCCTTGGATTTTTGCTTATGCTGCTGTGCTGGATGCCCTCCTCTTCCTTCTCCTCTGTCTCTCATGCCAGGAAGACATAGTGTTGTGGATGAGTCTCTGAGTATAGTAACAACAGAGAGTTGGAGAGTAGGCAGGCAGAAAGGTCTACTCGGGAACAAGATCCTATAGAAGAGCAACAGCAGGAGAGGATTCGGCAAATACTTACTGAACCCACTGATGAAGTCTTTTGAAGGGTTTGATGGGGATGCTGGGTTTGACAATGAAGCAGTTTCTATGAGAAGTGCTGGGAGTGACACTGATGAGGTTGTGGATGAGCTGGATTGGACAAAGGTAGCAGAAGTGGGTGAGGAGCCTACAAGTAGTGGCACATTCAGAAGATCTATTGGGAATGAAACTTGGAGGGAAGATGATTTGTCTGCTGTTTGGGAGGATGTAAGTAGAAGCAAGAGAAGGGCCGCTTGGCAGGCAAGGCAAAGAGCAGTTCGGGCAGCACAACTGGCAGCTGAGCGTGAGGTGTTGTCTGATTCTAGTTTGGAGGAGAATGCAGGAGCAGCTGAGGGTGGGGCGTTGGCTGATTGCAACTCAGAAGAAGGTTTGTAATAAAAGGAGGGCTGGTTGCAATAGGGACCTTGCGACTGGCAAAGTATATGCTCGGTTGTATGTTGTGCTGGGTCGTGATTCCTGAACTTTGTGGATTCTTTGGGATTTGCTACTGTTCTTGGTTTGGACCTCGGATCGCTTCTGGACATCGTGTTCACTCTTGTACCCTGACTTTGGATTGGACGTTGAAGCTGCTGCTGTATTCTGTTTGCTGTGGATGACCTCTGGACCGGCTTGACTACAATTTTACTTCATCTTGGAACGTGTTCACTGAAACTTCTGCCGGGTATTTTGGTTAGTGGGTTGGGATTTTTTAGGATTTTGGGACTCTGTTTTACCTCCTTTTTGACCGGTTGGTCTGTGCTTGTTTTTGAATACTATTTTGCTGCTGTTAAGCATTTTTGATTCTTTTGAGCTGTTTCTTCATTAAACTATTGTTATTTTGTACTTGGGACTGACTTCGTGGTATCTGTATCTTGACACATATCCAGGGCCCCTCTTCTTCCTCCTTCACACCTCTTACTCTAGAGTAAGAGTCTGCAGCAGCAGCAATGACCCAAGTCCACATGTCCAAGAGCCAAGGAGGAGGGAGAGGGTAAGAGGCGTGAAAGAGGAAGAGGAGGGGGACTGGAGGAAGGTGCCCAGCACAGCAACAGCTGCAAGCAACAACCCAAGGCAGTAGCTTCAAGACAGACCATACCATTGCCAAAAATAATGGTTAGGGGAGGGAAATTCCTCCCTCTATTGCCACCAGTTAAAGAAAAAACGATATTGTGGGGCTAGGCACTAGGTTGTGTATGTGGTGTGTGGAGCAGCTTTGACATTTGACAGGGAAAAAAAATGGTGTCCTGCCCTGCCTCCTTCCCACTGCTGCTCCTGGAGAAGTTAGAGGGTGGGGCCAGTGGGGAAGGTTTTAAGGAGATTTTATTTATAAAAAGGAAAAAAATCCCTAAAACCAGGGGATGACCCAAATGTTAGAAAACTTGGTGGGTTAAGAGTGGTAGGTGAGCCCTCTAGCCCTAAAACAGAGGGGAAGGGGAGCCCAGTGGTGGCAATGGGACAAACATTTTCGTATTTTCGGATGTGGAACAAAAACACCCATTTGGAAAGGCACCCATTTCAGGAGGCATGCAAAAATGAAAATGAAACAAATAGAAATTGATAGTGATTCTATACAAATCCACAAGCCTAGTAGAAAGTACGTACTAAGGAATTGTAAACTATATTTTGTTTCTAACACAATGATCATCTTGTTAAATGAGGCTTCATCACAATTATATTTGCCAGCTCAGTTGAAGGTTCTGGTTTGCATCTTGAGACAAAGATGCAGGAAAGACAGCTTGACTAACACATTCTTCCGCACACATTACAGCAGGTGGCAACATACAGCTGTTGCCAAAGGCTGTTTTTGTGGTTTTCACTTGTTCCTTTTTTCTGGCTGAAGGAAAGAAGGAAAAGGGGATATTGGTGCTGCTAACACTGTTTAATATCAAAAATACCCAGTTTAAAAAAAAAAACAGAGGTGGAGGACCAGACAGACAGTCCCATAGGGCTTTGTTTTGGGGTTTTTTTTTTGTATTTGTGCCTATCTTTGTAGCTCTTAAAAGGTCCTAAGTTTAAAATATTGGTCCTTGGATACACCAACATTTCCTACCCTTGGTTTAAAGATATTAAACCATATCCCCTGATGGCCTTTGACTTCTGAGATGCCATTATTCAAAAAGAAAGCTTCAGTTAAAAAAAATACAGTACTGTACAAGGATTTGGCCAAGGCAGATATGAAGGAAATGTAAAGATATATTATGAATAACAAAATCTGGATGCTCCATGCCATTGTCATTCTAATTTTTATCTTTGGTTATGAAAACTGATAGGAAGAGAATTGTTTTGATAAGACCAATTGGCTGATCAATTAAAATTATTTCGTATTCTGAAAGGAAGGGAACGAACTCATTTGAAACGTGGTGTTGGAGGAGATATTCTGGACTGCCAAAAAGACAAATCAGTGGGTCTTAGAAGCCAAGATGACTAAACTAAAATTGTAATTATTTGGAAATATTATGAGAAGAAATGACTCACTAGAAAAGACAATGGGAAAACAGGAAGATTGCACTATGAGTGGATAGATTCAATCAAGAAACCCACAGCTCTGAGTCTGCAAGAGTCGATTAGGTCTGTTGATGACAAGCTATTTTGGAGGTCTCCCAGAATAATAATAATAATAATAATAATAATAATAATAATAATAATAATAATAACCTTATTTATAATCTGACCTCTCTCCCCAAAGGGACTCAGAGTGGTTTACAAGAATAACAAAACTGGCAAATATTCAGTGCCCAAAACAGATAATAGATAAATAACAGTCAAGACAAGGCAAGACATGACATAAAATAAACTCAATATGACTTATCAATAGCCAAAACCGAGGGTCAAACTAAATAAACATATTAAGTGCAAGAAGTCAAACCAATTAAAACAACATATTAGAAGTAAAATATAATATATCGCATCAGCAGGCTACGGTGAGTATCCAATATCCAGGTAAGGGTCTTTTTAGGTTATGCTAATCTTCATCCTCCTCTCCATAAGCAAGATTACACAGCTTTTTAAAGGAGAGGAGAGAGGGGACCATTTTTAGTTCTTTAGGGAAGGAGTTCCAGAGGTGAGATGTGGCCACAGAGAAAGCCCACTCTCTCGTTCCCACCAACCACGCTTGAGATGGAGATGGGACCGAGAGCAGGGCCTCCTTCTCAAACATCAATGCTCATGTTGGTTGTATGCAGGGATGCGGTTTTTCAAATAGTCTGGGCCTGAACCATTTAGGGCTTTATAGGTGACAACCAGCACTTTGGATTTAGCCCAGAAGTGGACTGGCAATCAGTGGAGCTGCCATAACATGGGAGTGGTTTTCTCCCTGTATGGTGCTCCAGTTAGTAACCTGGCTGCCGATCTCTGAACTAGTTGCAGCTTCTGAACTATCTTCAAAAGCAGCCACACATGGAGAACATTGCCGTGGTCCAAGTAACCAAGGTGTGGGCTACCATGGCCAGATCTGCTGTCTCAAGGTATGGGTGCAGCTAGTGCACAAGTTTTAATTATGTGAAGGCGCCCCTAACCACCACCAACACCTAGGGTTCCAGGGTCAGTGATGAATCCAGGATCACCCCTAGACTGAGAACCTGTGTCTTCAGGGGGATTGTGACCCCATCCAACACAGGTTGTAATCCCACACCCTGGTATACCTTCAGACTAACCAGGAGTACCTTTGTTTTGTTTGGATTTACCTTCAACTTATTAGCCCTCATCCAGTCCATCACTGATGACAGGCACGGGTTTAGGGGCAGGACGGCATCCTTGACATTCGGTGGAAAGTAGTAATAGAGTTGGCTGCTGTCAGCCTAAATTTGACAGTAAACTCCAAAACTCCGGATGGTCTCTCCCAGCAGTTTCATGAGCATGGGGAACAGAATTGAACCCTGAGTGGCCCCACAAACCTGTGGCCAGGGAGTCAAACAGGAGTCCCCCAGTATCACCATCTGGGTACGGCCCTCCAGGAACGACCAGAGCCATGCAAAACAGT
The DNA here is from genome assembly GCF_035594765.1 of Anolis carolinensis. Lineage (NCBI taxonomy): Eukaryota > Metazoa > Chordata > Lepidosauria > Squamata > Anolidae > Anolis > Anolis carolinensis. The sequence continues at coordinate 67,558,750 of NC_085845.1, read as the reverse complement.
GCCACCCAGTTCCATCTCAGAGAAACAAACCAGAAGAATACCATGATCTATGGTATCGAAAGCCGCTGAGAGGCTTTAAGTACCATCTACACTACAGAATTAATGCAATTTTACACCACTTTATCTGCCATGGTTCAACCTGGAAAACCAAGGATCAGTCAAGTGGCCTTTAACCAAAGACAGTTTTGTGTACAGTCATCCCTCCATGCCCACAGATTCTGCAGCCACAGATTCCATACATGGTTTGAACATTTTTGTAAATCCCAAAGTCAAACCTTTATTTTGCTATTTTATATGAGGGAAATCATTTTACTGTGCGATTGTATATCATGGGAACTGCACATTCACAGATGTTTGCGCGTGTTCTGGAACCAAACCCCAGTAGCCTACTGTATTAATAACAGTCAAGGCCTGGGTGGAATTTAGCTGTGTCAAAAGATTCTTTCTTAAGGAATTAACAAGGACTTTCATAATGTCTTATTTTTGGAAAAAGAAAGGTGCTTCTACTGGGAGTTAAGAAGCAGATGTTTAATAATTAAGATATGACAGCAGCTGAAATAATTTGTGCATCAACACAGATTGGTGAGGCTGGCTAAGAATGGAGAACACTGTTTGCTACTATATACTGCCTAGCAAAAGGACTGTCTAGGGCAGTGGTTCTCAACCTGTGGGTCCCCAGATGTTTTGGCCTTCAACACCCAGAAATCCTAATAACTGGTAAACTGGCTGGGATTTATGGGAGCTGTAGGCCAAAACACCTAGAGACCCACAGGTTGAGAACCACTGATCTAGGCACCCTACTAAACGGCCATACAAAACCCAAAATATCTGCATTGAACTGGATTATATGGCAGTGTAGATTTATATAACTCAGTTCAAAGCAGATAATGTGGATTATCTGTTTAGATAATCAGGATTTTATGGCAGTATTGAAGGAGCCTCAGGCTGGATCTACACTGCCCTATATTCCAGGACCAGATTCCAGATTGTCTGTTTTGAACTGGATTATATGAGTCTATACTGCCATATAATCCAGTTCAAAGATGATAATCTGGATTTCATATGGCAGTTTAGAAGGGGCTTAGGAAGAAAGCAATGGAGGCACACACCTATCATTTTCACACTGCTTTACACATTTGAAAATTAACCTATTTTCCTAATCTCTGCTAACATCTCAGTCTTTAAAATTAGGAAAACGGGTTTTTTTTACATTCAAACATTCTAGCAGTGACTACTACAAAATAAGTGTCCCAAATATAATGTTTCCAGAAAGAGAAACAAAATAGAGGTTAGAAAGGTATCTATTGTTCTTCAATTCCCCAAATGCCCCAGTATGGAAGGTTTGTTCTCATTTATTCATTTAGGAACCTCTAGCAATGCTTACTGGGAAATAGGTATACAAGATAAAAAGTGTATCTTGGAATAATAATAATAATACTGTAGAGTCTCACTTATCCAACATAAACGGGCCAGCAGAATGTTGGATAAGTGAATATGTTGGATAATAAGGAGAGATTAAGAAAAAGCCTATTAAACATCAAATTAGGTTATGATTTTACAAATTAAGCACCAAAACATCATGTTATACAACACATTTAACAGAAAAAGTAGTTCAATACACAGTAATGCTATGTAGTAATTACTGTATTTACGAATTTAGCACCAAAATATCACGATGTATTGAAAACATTGACTACAAAAATGCCTTAGATAATCCAGAACGTTGGATAAGCGAGTGTTGGATAAGTGAGACTCTACTGTACCACCAATGAAGCAGAGGTCGCAAACATGGTTTTGACTACAACTCCCAGAACCCCCTAGTCAAACTGAACCATTTAGGTCCCTTCCACACAGCCCTAAATCCCAGAATATCAAGGCAGAAAACGGCACAATTTCTGCTTTGAACTGGATTATGAGTCCACACTGTTATATATTCCAGTTCAATCAGATAATGTGGGGGTTTTTTTCAGCTGTGCGGAAGGGCCTAAGACAGAGCTTTCCAAACATTTCATGTTGATGACACACTTTTTAGACATGTGTCATTTCACAACACAGTAATTCAGTTTTATTAGCAAACTATAGATTAAACCAACCACTTATATGAGATACAGACACATACATAAATTGTAATAATGAAATGTAAGGTAACACAAAACATCTCATGAAAACATTTCATATATATATTTAAAATATATGATTTGCAAGATAATAACATACATTTTCAAGATTTTTGTCATTTCTTGTTACGTTTGCGCAAAACACCTACTCACTGCAGACAGCACAGTAATGTCTCATGACACACAGTTTGGAAAGCTCTGCATTAAGAAGTAATTTGGGAAGGAACATGCATATGTTAAATCTGTCTACAATAGAGACTGGTACATTTAAACATTTTTGCATAGACTACTAGAGAGCCATTCCACTTACTAAAATCTGCTCAAACTGTGTATAGTTGCAAGCATCAAACAACACAAAATGTATGTACATAATTAAAATGATGCAGCATTCCAATAAATGAAAAACTTTTTCACATTTTCTTTTAACCAGCAAGTGTGTATAATATTGGGATTAAATTTTGGAGACCTGACCAAAAAAGTAGTATGTTAGCAACCTTGGTGCCTGTGTAATGCTGTGTGGTTCTGCATGACAAAATGACAAAAACATTCTGTCTGGCAGCTAAAGGGCATGGTAAGAAGAAGTGACTGCAGGGCAGAGTTAGCTCAGATGTGTTACACTCAAGGAAAAAGGGAAACATGGACTGACAACATCAAGTTTACTTGAAGTTTTCTTAATATGTCTGGATGTTGGAACTAGCTGTACTAAATTCAGCAGCTGAAGTGTTTAGAAGACAATTGACATACAGATACTGCATAAAACACTTGAGAGATTCTACCACAATGCCAAGCAATTGAACCAAGGCAAGGCAGAATGAAAGTTAGAAATCTGGCAGTGCAAATAAAGAAATGATCAAATGTTGTTCATCAACAACAAGTTGGTCAGATTTAAAAATATTTTCAAGTCTTTTCATTTTTTAGGACAACCAGATTGGCCTTCAAATGCCACCTCATTTTCCAGGCCATGAGATGAACGGGGTACAACATCATATCATTGACTAATCTGACTAATGTAGGTGAACAACAATTTCCCCAAATCAAGGTGAATTCCCCCAAAGTCCTCCAGTTTAGTTTTGTTGTTGTTGTTGTTGTTGTTGTTCATGGGGGTTCTGTGTGCCACGTTAGGTCCAGATCCATCGTTGGTGGGGTTCAGAGTACTCTTTGATTGCAGGTGAACTATACATCCAAGTATCCACAACTCCCAAATGTCAACATCAATTCTCCCTCCAAACCCCACCAGTATTAAAATTTGGGCATATCGGGTGTGCGTGCCAAGTTTGGTCCAGATCCACTGTTGTTTGGGTTCACAAAGCTCTCTGGATGTAGGTGAACTACAACTCCTATAATTCAGGTCAATTCTGCCCCCCTCCCCCCCCCCTGCCCAACCTCTGCAGTGTTTTTCATTGGTCATGGGGGTTATCTGTTTCTGTGAGAGCTTTTTATATAAACAGATTTTGCTTTGACTTCTGTTTTAGGGCAGGAGTGAGCAAATCGGCTATATGTAGATCTTGGGACCCCATATCACAGTCCTTTAAGACCCTCTCACACACACACCCTTAAATGCCCCCAATCTCACAAATGGCTCAAAACCATTGTCCCCAAATACCTGAGAACCCACTAAAAAAGCAACTAAAATTAGGCCACCATCAAAATCGGATGTGACAGAACTATTTCTCGACACATCGAGTATGGAAATTGGGATGTCCCCTTACACAGTTGCTCACCCTTGTTTTAGAAGTAGTGCTTCAAACATTCATACATTTAATAGAATAGTCATGTTACCAGTCATCATTAAAGGCAGCAATCCTCCTCCCCCCTTATGTGTGTGAATGAATGGATTCAGTGTATTTTATTTCCATTCCACATTTATAAGATTGTACTTTGAGGCGGCAGATCAGCAATGTTTAACTGGGGTTAAGACCTGTCGAATAGAGTAGTTACTTCCCAAGAAACATGCATGGATCCTTCTGGTTAACCAGAAGTGATAAACAATGTAAATAAGTGAGGTGAATTTACAAGACACATAGTCATGTCTTTGTTTTTATTTGAGTTGTTTTGGCTTCTGCATTATCACAACTGGAACTAAACACAGCATGTATGAAAGCTTACCTTTTGGACAATGCAAGATGCCTTTTATTTGTTGACTAGCTTGAGGACCTGGCAGTGCCCAGATTATTAGAAGAAGGTGTTGTTGAAGGCTTTCATGGCCAGAATCACAAAGTTGATGTGTGTTTTCCAGGCTGTATGGCTATGCTCCAGAAATATTCTCTCCTGATGTTTCGCCCACATCTATGGCAGGCATCCTCAGAGGTTGTGAGGTATATTGGAAGAAGGCATTGTTTGTTTTGGGATGTTAGGTAATATCACAGATGTTTAGTCCAGATCCATCGTTGGCTGGGTTCAATGCTGTCTGGATATGGGTGAACTACAATTACCAAATTCCCAGGGCACTAACCCCCAAACCCTGCCAGTATTCACAGTTGGACATGTTGGGTCTGTGTGCCAAGTTTAGTCCAGATATATCATAGGCTGGGTTCAGGGCTCTCTGGATAAGGGTGAACTACAACTCCCAGAGTCCCAGGGCAAGCACCCCCAAATCCTGCCAGTATTCACAGTTGGCCATGTTGGGTCTGTGTGCCAAGTTTAGTCCTGATCCATTGTCGGCTGAGTTCAGGGCTCTCTGGATAAGGAGGAACTACAACTCCCAGATCCGAAGTCAATCACCCCCAAACCAAGCCTGTATGCACAATTGGCTATGTTGGGTATGTGTGCCAAGTTTGATCCAGATCTGACATGAGCTGGGTTCAGTGCTTTCTGGATGCAGGTGAACTATAACTCCCAAAATCAAGTTCCATTCCCACAAATCTCTGCAGTATGTTCAGTTGGTCATGGGGCTTCTCTGTGCCAAGTTTGGTCCCAGTCAATAGTTGATAGGAGTAACAATATCAGTGAAGGTACTGCAAGTCCCATTATCCATGGCAAGTTTGGTCCAGATCCATTGTTGGTTGTGTTAACAGTGCTCTCTGGATGTAGGTCAAGTACAACTCTTGTAAATCATGGTGAATTCTCCTCAAACTTCTTGTTCAGTTGTCGATCAATTCCTCTGTTAAGTGTGTCCTTTGGAAAGGGTAAGAAAGGGTTAAGGGAGAGGCAGTGGGTGGAGTCATGCAAATTAAGGAACCCTGGGATGTCCATTCTGGAGGGAAAACAGAACATCTAGGATGAAATTGTTCCTGCATGAAAGTCTTCACTTGGATGGGGGCAGAATGGTGTTTGTGGAGGACACTGGCAGGGTTTGGGCTACATGTTCATGGCGCTCACTATAAACTGCATGTCAGTAGAGGGAAGGCCATTGGTGTCTTCTGCTCAGTGGAAACTATAGCTTGTTTGTGGAGGTGGGAGGCTGTGTGTGTAAGTGGACACCTCCTCCACATACACACATACACAATATTCATTTTTATTATGTGTATGACTGGATGTATACATTTGCTCCCACTTCATTCCAAGACCACTTGTTGGGATTTAATAAGATTTCTTTCTTTTCTAACGGATAAGCCAATCTTATAGACTTTAATCAAACTACAATTAATAAATCCCCTTCTTAGAAACGAAGGAATGAATCAAATAGAGATTCTCTAAATAATACGCACACACAACTACATTTCAGATGTGTTTATCTACAGTACTTATATTTATTTGTACTATTCTATTAAAGAGGGTTTTTTAAAAAGACGACCTAGGATTGCATTTAAAAAACAATGCCTGCTGAATCTCCAACTGGTAATAACCAGGCTATTTTTGCTGAAGCAATGTTCTGCACAGCACCTGCTGAAATGGATTAGCTCCCCTCATTTAACCGTTTCCTTTGGCATCTTTAAAATAGCATCCTTAATATAGTCTACTCCCTGTTTTTCATTTAAGGATGATTATGCTAACTCTCCTTAGAACGGATCACTTCAGCACTGTGGCTAATCCTATTCCGTTGACTTCTTTTCCGGAGTACAAATACAAAGCTTTCTATTGTGAAGTTATTGGTACAGTTAGTTTGCCCTTGTTCAGATCATTTGCAACCTTGGAAAATTAAATATTAATTGCGTCCACTGGAGTTTATTTCAAAGGGGAGGAGGGAAGCAGTATTTTTAACCATCTCCTTCAGGCTGGCTAATGTCCCAAGAGCTGCTAATTCTCTCCAAGATAGACAGACACATATCCCTTGGGAAGCATGTCGAACACACAGAAGGTTAAGGCCAGATGAGCCTGGCGGTGCTCATCTAATCATATCGAAGAAACGACAAAGATCAGACAAATCTATAGTCTTGGAGAACATTGTCTTCCCAAATTTTTGCACGAACTGAACATCCATGTTCCCCATCCTTTGACTAACTGGCAAAGACTGCCAGGTGGATCAGATTGCTGAGAAGGATGCGTACTGTGTCCAAAACAGATAGCATCTTAATAATAATAATAATAATAATAATAATAATAATAATAATAATAATAATAATATGTAAGAAAATTGCACAGACAGACTACAAACAGAGGCACAACTATGTGGCCCAAATGATTCATTGGAACTTATGCGTCAAGTACCACCTCCCAGCAGCAAAGAACTGGTGGGATCACAAACCTGCAAAAGTATTGGAAAATGAGCACGCAAAGATACTGTGGGACTTCCGAATCCAGACTGACAAAGTTCTGGAACACAACACAGTTGGGGAAAAGAAAAAGGTTTGGATTATTGATGTTGCCATCCCAGGTGACAGTCGCATTGACGAAAAACAACAGGAAAAACTCATGATTGAACTTCAAAGACTATGGCAGAAACCAGTGCAGGTGGTCTCGGTGGTGATGGGCACATTGGGTGCTGTGCCAAAAGATCTCAGCCGGCATTTGGAAACAATAGACATTGACAAAATTACAATCTGCCAGCTGCAAAAGGCCACCCTGCTGGGATCTGCGCGCATCATCCGAAAATACATCACACAGTCCTAGAAACTTGGGAAGTGTTCTACTTGTGATTTTGTGATATGAAATCCAGCATATCTATCTTGTTTGCTGTGTCATAATAAAATAATAATAATAATAATAATAATAAACAACTTTATTTCTGTTCTGCCCTATCTCCCTGAGGGGACTCCGGGTGGATTCCAACATACAATAGCAAACATTCAATGCCTTAACTTATTTCATACTCGCACAGCTACGGGTGAACCAGTTCGCAGCAAGGTTTTTTCAACAGTTGGAATGCTCTCAACTCAAAGTACCAACTTTTTTTTCTCCTTAAACCAAAATCCTGCTCTCATGCAAGGAGTACAGGATTTACTGTTATAAACGCAACTGTGAAGTTGAAAGGGGATTTTTGTTTTTCTTTAGCGTGTTTTATTTCAAATCCTGTGCTAACTGCTTGATCATAACAGTGTCATTTTGATCCCTTGCCCCCGTGACTACAACCACACGCTGCTTGATCTGGAGAATCTGGAGTTTGCTTTCAACTTGAGTAACAAAAAGAGGAGGAAAATAAAACCCCATTTTTCCAAGTACACGACTAAAGAAAATCTGTAGAAGAGGAGGAGATTAGAAAATAAACGACACAGTTCCTTCACAACAAAGGCTGTGCCAACCAAGTGCTGAACAGTATAGTTGACCATTTGAGTTCCAGGATATTAATGGTTCCTTCAATCTGACACAGATTGAATCAAACAATAGGAAATATGAGTAGCTAGGTAAAGGTTTTCCCCTGACATTAAGTCTATCATGTGTGACTGAGGGTTGGTGCTCATCTCAATTTCTAAGCCGAAGAGCCAGCATTGTCCGTAGACACCTCCAAGGTCATGTGGCCAGCATGACTGCATGGAGCACCGTTACCTTCCCACCAGAGTGGTATCTTTTGATCTACTTACATTTGCATGTTTTCGAACTTCTAGGTTGGCAGAAGCTGGGGCTAACAGCAGGAACCCAGCCTGCTCCCCGGGTTTGAACCGGCAGTCTTTCGGTCAGCAAGTTCAGCAGCTCAGTGGTTTAACCCACTGCGCCACCAGGGGCTCCATATGAGTGGGTACTATTCCATTATCTGGGTTGAGGTCACAAGGGGGCACTAGAGAGAGTGGGGGCGGGGTTGAAGGAAGAAAACATTTCCCCATTTTTGTTATTTCACCTTCCCATGTCATACATGAGGATTGTTTCCATGACAGGGACATGTGTGGGGGGAATAACAGGAAACAAGGGGAAATGGTTTTACTCCTTCAACTCACCCCACCCCTGTAAAATGCACTGTCCTTCTTTCTTTAGCATCCCCTTGTGACCTCCATCCAGATAATTAAACAATACTGAAATATAATTTACTGGCTTGGGAAAAATAATGTAATACCACCGCCACGTATATGGGCATTTAGGATCCTAAATTATGGGTTCAAATTACAGGAAAGGAGATTCCATCTGAATATGAATATGAGGAAGAACTTCCTGATTCTAAGTCCAGTTTGACCATGGAAAATACTTGGATTGGTTTGGACTCTGAGGCTCCTTCTTTGGAGCCTTTTAACCAAGACTGGATGGCCATCTGTCAGGGGTGTTTTGATCATGCTTTCCCTGTATGGGGTTGGACTGGATGCCCCCAGGTCTCTTCCAGCTCTATGAGTCTATGATTCTCTTATAGTTCAGCCAATGATTGTGACTGATGTCACTGGCGATGATGGTTTTGCTGAACCTGAGATTTCAAGTCCTACCTTTCCTAGCTTTGCTGAAAGGCCTGAAGTTTCAAGTCTTGAAAAAGAACTGTATGTTTCTCCTGTAGATTCTGAAGGTCAAATTCCTGAAGAGGGCCCAGGATAGCCTTTCTTTGGGGAACTGTTTTCTGAGGATGAATTGTCAGGTGCAGAGGTTAATGAGCTAGTAGATAGAAGACAAAACTTCTATAAACTTAGGGAGAGTTCCCAAGCTTGCCCGAAGGTCATTGTGTCTATTAGAAAAGAAAGAAAATAGGCCCTTATCTGGTTGTTAAGGTTTTCTTGTTGGTTCCTTGGTCAGGAAAAGCTTTATATAAGACAAGGAAAGGATATTAGATTAGTCTGGGCAACGACAAAGTTTCATAAACATCCTGCCTCAAGTTTTTGCCAAGGGAATTTCTAGTTTCATGTACCAAGTTTGCCAAGTTCCTGTTTCCAAATTCAAGGGATTATTCTGGGATTTTATGTATTGGATTTTCATGCTGTCTTGTTTATCTGGATTTTACTTCATTGGATCCTGTGTTTTTACCTTTGGATCTTGAAGCTCATGGGCTATCTTCTGTCTTTGGACTATACTGTTTTTACCACTTTTACTGCTTTGCTTTAATATATCCTTCAATAAACTGCTTGCTGATTTTACTGAATTGGTTTGGTGTTTAAGTACAGAGGTGTTCCTGCTCTGGGGTACAGCAGATTCATAATGATCTCTTCAACTAAAACCCCACAGGGTCCCTGGTGGGTAATTACACCTGCAAGCTTTATAGCAGGTGAAGAACATATTTGCATGACAGCTGCTTGTCCTGGCTTAGGAACTGGGAGCATGCAAGCAATCTAAAATAAGGACATACACCTGGAAAAGGCAGATACCTCCCTTTCATTTCAGCAATCCAACCCTATTAACACTGACCACTGAATGAAGTTCAAAGCTAGATTCAAACTGTGATAGCCAGACAACAAACTCTCACAAAAGCACACAAAAGAATGGTGTGCATTACTGCTCCATGGTTTGTGTAATCATCCAGACCTCAAACTGGTTTCAAGATATCCTATGTGATCATCTGCACAGCAAAACCATTTCAAAACTGGTTTTAAATTGAATTAAATGGTCAATAGGGCATCTGATTAAGTGTGTAAAATCAGCCTAGAATTGCTGGAGGTGGTTTGTGTGTAGCGTTATCAGAATGACTACTAGAAAAAGATCCTGTAGCTTTCATAGCTGTGTAGAAGAAGAAATTTCAACAAAGGTAGGTTGTTACCTGAGTGTATGCCAAACTACATTTGCTGAAATGCTCTCTTCCACACAGTCCTTAAGGGTACAGGAGCCCAATCCAGTTTTCAGTTCTGTAATTCTACTTGCGTTTGTTCTAATGAAATCAACTGCTTAAGTAGTTTGTTAATGGTGCTGCAATAGGCATAGATCCACTTAAATGACTCAGTTCACAAAGATATATAATCCAGTTTCCATAGGAATGATTGATACCACTGTCGGGAATTCACATCTAAGTCTTTCCAGCTCCACAGAACACACACATAGTTTTGAAGGCACAGAACAACAATGTCATCCTATGAACACAGTTACAAAGGAGTCACAATTGATTTTAGAACAATGGGTATATTGTAGAAGAGAAAACTATTTGCATGCCATCGCTGAACAGCACATTGTCTTACCTGTACAGCAAAACCCAGATAAGAAAGTGAGAGAGGGAAGACCTGAATATATTTTAGTCCTTATTTGTTTATCTCCACCTTCATATGTGTTCATTAGCAGCAACTCCATCTGGCTCCGAAAGAGATACTGGTGATATAGCTAAGAGCACTCTTCCAGTGGATTGACTTAAGACATTTCACTGTTGGAGCCAAATGAGTTGGATTTTTTTCCCCTGCCTTACTAATAGACATGTGCGTGGAATTAGTTCCTACTGTTTCTACCATTTATTTTGTGTCTTCTGTTTCTTTGGGAGCATGAAATGGGAAGCCCTACCCTGCATGAAAATTTGGCTTTTGTCTGCAGCCAAATTTGCCTCCTTGGAAAAAGAGTGTTTGTATGGATACCGTCCATCCATCTCGCCCTTGGTCGTCCTCTCTTCCTTTTTCCTTTCATTTTCCACAGCATCATGATCTTCTCCAAGTTTTCCTGTCTTCTCATGATGTGACCAAAATACTTCAACTTTGCCTCTAATATCCTCCAGCGAGCAGTCGGGCATTATTTCCTGGAGGATGGACTGGTTGGATCTTCTTGCGGTCCAAGGCACTCTCAGGATTTTCCTCCAACACCAGAGTTCAAAAGCATCTATCTTCCTTCGCTCAGCCTTCCTTATGGTCCAGCTCTCGCATCCATAGGTTACTATGGGGAATACCATTGCTTTGACTATGCGGACCTTCGTTGCCAGTTTGATGTCTCTGCTTTTCAGTATTTTATCAAGGTTGGCCATTGCTCTCCTCCCAAGAAGTAAACGTCTTCTGATTTCCTGGCTGCAGTCTGCATCTGCAGTGATCCTCGCACCTAGAAAATCACCTAGTGATCACTTAGTGATCTCCGCCTGCAGCTAAGCGCCTCTTATTCTTGAGTAAGAGAAACTCATTTGCATGCACTAGCAGGCATGTGCACTTTCTGGGCCTGCTGGCATGCCACACACTCTCTTTCCAAGGACAGTGTGTGCGTGGTGTGGTGTGGTTTGGCGGCAGGCATGGAAAGTGTGCACACTTGCCAGTGCCTGCAGCTGAGTGCCTCTTGCTCGAGAGTAAAAACAGCAGGTGCTAGGTAAGAAAAACAGAAGCCGGGACACAAAACGGGGCAAAGTTTTCCCCGAAAGCACAAGCCTACTTACTAATTCACCCTACTGTACTATACTGATATAATTCTAAGCCATTGTTATCAACTATAGACTGCTGTCAGCTGTCTTCTTATGCAGTGTACAAAAGACACAGAAATCGTCAACTCTAGAACACAGAAGAAAATCTTCACTAACTTCTCAAAGAAGGCAATGAGTAATTTTAGCATTTTCTTCCCACTGTACCTTTTTTTAAAAAAAAACAAAACTATATGCAATTCAAAACCTCTTCTGAGCAAAATCAAACATGGTTGTTTTGCACAGAAAGCAACACTGTTCCATTTGGGAAACAGTATCTGCAGAGAATGCTGTTTCTGCATAAAGTAACATTGTGCAATTTTTGCACACAATACACCCCAAAAGCAAACTTTTTTGCACAGAAAATGCTGTTGTTTGTACATATACAGCCATCTCCTTGTATTCACATATTCAACAATTTAATGAAAAAGGCAGTGGCATACCTGAAACTGGAGACAGAACAAGCAATGCAACCTCACTCTTTCGTCATAACCTCGAGCCCTTTACAAGTACGTGTATAATGTAAGAACAGGTTAATAGTAAATATATGGCTTGCCGCTGAAAACCTGATCTTCAGGGGAGGAAAAAAAACTTGTACAGTCAGTGCTTAGTACCACAAATTCAACCATTGAAGGCTTGAATTTTTTAAAAAAAATTGAAAAATCATTCCTTGATTTTGCTACTTTAAGGATATAAGGAGCACCATTTTAGCCATTGTATGTAATGGAACTTAAATGTCTACAGTGGACCCTGGAATCAAGTCCCAGCCGATAGCCCCACTATACAAGTTGTGGATATTTGCTTGGTGCAGGTAAACCAAAGTTTTTTTCCCCTTTCTTTTTAAAGGCTATAGTCCGGTACTCACGCAGCTGGGGGCATGCCATATTGAAAGCATAAGTATGGGCACAATAATATTCTGTGGTTTATTGGATTGAAATTTGCTTCTGAATAAATATGCGCCCGGTGGTGCAGTGGATTAAACCACTAAGCTGCTGAACTTGCTGACTGAAATGTTGGTGGTTAGAATCTGGGGAGCAGGGTGAGCTCCTGCTGTTAGCCCCAGCTTCTGCCAACCTAGTAGCTCAAAACATTTAAATGTGAGTAGATCAATAGCTACCGCTCCGGCTGGAAGGTAACGGCACTCCATGCAGTCATGCCAGCCACATGACCTTGGAGGTGTCTACAGACAACACTGCCTCTTCAGCTTAGAAATGGAGATGAGCACCAACCCACAGGTTCAGGAAGGACTAAATTTAATGTCAGGGGAAACCTTTACCTTTACCTTAAATATGTCAAGAATTAGGCCAAAAGCTACTGAGTACACTTTTATGTTTATTCAAAAACAGGGTTCACTAAGGTGTAGTATTAGAAAACAATATCATATCCTTAAACTGTCCTGAAGTGACAGCAACAGTCCCAATTAATCCTCTGCTGTCCTACTTTTCAGCTGCTTTTAAAATATTCCAGTTTCTCTCTCCTCCTCCCACGTTCTTGCTTTGTCCTCTACTAAATTCAATGACAGTAAACTGATTACAAAGTGCAACAGCATATAGTCAGCTTGGAATGGAGAAGAGGGGGGAAAGAAATTTCGCCCTTCTCGGAAACCAATGGCAAACGCAAACTGCTGCTGCCTCTCCTAATTCATGTGATCTTTGTTAATAAGTCTAAACATCCATTGGTGCTTGGTGATACAGATCCCAGTTTACGTGATTTTTTTTTATCATGTCAAAAGTGACTTGAGAACATACTGCACGTCACTTCTGGTGTGAGAGAATTGGCCATCTAGAGAGACGTTACTCAGGGGACGCCCATATGTGTTCCCATCTTGCTGGGAGGCTTCTCTCATGTCCCCCAAGCTAGAGCTGACAGAGGGGAGCTCAGTAAATCTTGCAAATTTGAACTGGCAACCTTCAGGTCAGCAACCCAACCTTCAGGTCAGCACTCCAGCCAGCTCAAGGATTTAACCCATTGTGCCACTGCGGCTCCTATCTATGAAATGTTAGACATTCCCGGTGGCACAATGTGTTAAACCGCTGAGCTGCTGTACTTGCTGACCAAAAGGTCAGCAGTTCGAATCTGGGGAGAGGGGTGAGTTACCACTGTTAGCCACAGCTTCTGCCAACTTAGCAGTTCGAAAACATGCAAATGTGAGTAGATCAATAGGTACTGCTCTGGTGGGATAGTAACAGCACTCCATGTGGTCATGCCAGCCACATGACCTAGGAGCTGTCTGTGGACAACACTGGCTCTTCGATTTAGAAATGAAGATGAGCACCAACCCCCAGAGTCGGACACAGCCAGACTTAATGTCAGGGGGAAACATTTGCCCCTTACTACGGTGTGTGTGGACATTTGCCTTGATATTCAGACTGAGGGAGTACAGTCAGCCCTCCACATTGAACTCTTGCAGATTTGATTATTCATGGAATTGACTAAATTATCTTCTCTAGGAATCTTTAAGTGCTCCAGTGTAACTCTTAGACAACTTCCACTGGAAGCTGATCACAGAGTCATGGTGGAGGACCTAGGGATTTCTAGAGAGAATGTCTCTCTAGGAATCTTTAAGTACTCTAGTATGATCCAGTGGAAATTGACCATAAGATTATAATGGAGAAAATAGATACCCTTAGAGAGGTGCTTTCTCATGTGAAAAAAACAGCAATTTCCAATCTCTGTTTGTCTTGGAACATTTTTTCCCCATAGAGAAGTTCAGTGTATTGTTGAATCCAGCTGTGAAAGCCTTTGACAAAATAGCAATTGTTTTGCACTTTTATGAGGATTCTTTGCTTCTAACCTACCGTATGTGGAAAGCTGACTGTAGTCTGTTCCCACAATGATCAAGAGTTTCCAATTTACTTTGGATTCCTTTTTCTCCCACTGTCCTTTCCCAATAAAGCAAAAAAAAAAAAACAGGATGAGTGTGTGTGTGTGTGGGGGGGGGGGGGGCGAGAGTGAATGCCATATTCCATCAATTTCTTCCTGAAAACTAAAGTGCTACATTGGTGTTTGCTTATATAAATCCTCCTTCCCCATCACCCCCACTTGGTAAGGGTAAATCAGTAACTATGGTAACAGTTCTCATCCTAACTGCATGCTGGGTACCGAAAAATAACTATCTATAGATATATGTAATTAAATGTCATATGTTTGAAAAGATGCCATCCTCAGAAGTTTCTCTTCGGGCAGACTCTGACATTGGCGAACCAGCTCCGTAACTCGCTGCCGTGAGCCGTATGGCATAATAAACGCATCCACTTTCAGTTCCTTCCTGAATCTAATCCTATTCACTCAGAACCTATACCCACTGCATTTAATGGCCGTGGCTTCCTATATCCAGGAAATACTGCAGGCTTAGATTATTATGTGCCTTTGACATGACTGCTAGCTTTGTTTGTGATTCCCCACACTCCTCCCCCAGGTTAGGTCTCCTCCTGCATCTTTAAAAGATGCACAGCCAGCAGAATTTGGCAGGTGAAGGGCTTTCCCCCCTCACTTTCTGCCTGCTGCCTAATGATTTGTTGGTGTTGTTAAGTGCCGTTGTGTCAGCTCCAACTTATGGCAACCCTATGACTGCCAAGCACTCAGCATTTGAGGGGAATTATGGTTTAGACTCACTGTCTAAAGATACCGGGTCATCATTTCCTTCAAATGTTCAAAGCCTGAAAATAACTCAGGGTGCATCAACTCTGTGGAATTAATGAAGTTTGACACCACTTTAACATCCCATGGCTCAGTACTAAGGAATCCTACGTGTTGTAGTTTGGTGAGACACCCTCACTCTCTGACTTATTATTTTATTGTATGGCACAGCAAACAAGATAGATATGCTGGATTTCGTATCACAAAATCACAAGTCAAATACTTCCCAAGTGTCTAGGACTGTGTTGTTATATTATTATTATTATTATTATTATTATTATTATTATTATTATTATTATTATTATTATATTTCTTGCCCGCCTCTCCTCATGGCTCGAGGTGGGTTACAGCATTACTAAAACATAAAGCAACACATAAATTATTTTAAAACACTCCATAAAATATGCATATAAATACATACCTCCATAAAATACGTATCAAAATACTCAAAACAAAAGCCAGGCGCACAGTGGATTGTACAGGAGAGGGCAATCCTTTAGGTAACCTGGACCCAAACCATGTAGGGCTTTAAAGGTCAAAACCAACACCTTGTACTTTGCCCGGAAACTAATTGGCAGCCAATGGAGTGACTTTAGGATAGGTGCAATATTCTCACTCCTAGATGTTCCCTTAACCAGTCAGGCTGCTGTATTTTGGTTCAGCTGGAGTTTCCAAACTTGATACAAGGATAGTCCAATGTAAAGCATGATGTCCAACCTTGAGGTTACCATTGTGTGCACTACCATCTTCAGGTCCTCCAAATCTAGGAAGGGGCACAGTTGGTGAATCAGCCGAAGCTGATAGCAAGCATTTTCACATCTACCTGGACTGACATTTGGAGAGACGGATCCAGGAGCACTCTCAAGCTGCAAACACAGCCTTTTAGAGCAGTGGTTCTCAACCTATGTGCCATGGCCCAGCAGAACAAAAATCTGGTCTGTGAACCTCCTTCCTCTTTATTTATTTATTTTAATTTAATAATTTCATTTCCGCTCCTCTGCAGAGCTGACCATTGCATTAGATAGTCCACATCATCTCCAGATAATTAAATATGGTTTTCTGTAGGCGAGCAGATGGCGACTACTGGATGGCATATGTTCTGTATCAGAAACTAGAACTGATGTGGTCTATCCAATGCAATTTTCTGAATCAGCACACCAAATAACCAAACCGAATCTAAAGTTGACCAAAAACTGATTCGTAGCCCTTTTGGTACTAATGTTAGAGAGTGGTCCCTGGTCATAGTGGACCCTGATCAAAAAAAAGGTTGGGAACCACTATTTTAGAGAGAATGTAACCCCATCCAGAACTGGTTGACACACCTCCATCCCCAGATTAGGACCCTTGATGGCTAGCACCTCTGTTTTTAATTTCAATTTGTTATTCCTCATCCAGCTCATTACCACCTGCAGGCATTTATTCAGAGGAGACACTCTATCCTTAGCTGAAGTTGTTTTTGAAGGCATGGAGAAATATATTTGGGTGCCATCAGCATACAGATAACACCCAGCCCCATGCCTACAGATAATCTCTCCCAGTGGTTTCATGTAAGTTAAAAAGCATTGGGAATAGAATGGCACCTTGTGGAATACCACATAACAGCTCCTTTTTTGAGTAGCACCTATCCCCAAGTGCCACCATCTGGAACCTGCCTGAGAGGTACAACCGGAATCACTGCAACACAGTGCCTAATGGCACTGTATTAAAAAGTCAAGGCAACCTTGTCTTACCGCTGCAGAGAAATGATGACCCAGAGCTACCATCCTCCTGTAACTTGCCTCCAACACTGCAGCATTTTCAAATGATGGACCTGGTGTTTCCCCAGGAGACTGCCAATATTTATTCATTGTCTGAATACTTTAGCATACTTTAATTGCTTCCTAGCTCTTCCAGTTTCTCCTGGACAATCTGCAGGGCACAATCAGCAATAAATCCCATTATGGAAAGCCTGGTTTCCCTTTTGTTAGGGCGAAGTTGTCACCATGGTAATACTGTAATGCCTCTGGAACAGTTGGAGCTCCTTGCTGCTGTCATCTTGTTCTCAGTAGGACATTTTATGTGCTTCCAGTGCTGAATTGTTACAGCAGTCTTCCACCTCCAACCCACTTCCCATCTTAAGGATTTGTGGTTGCTATTATGTGCTTCCAAGATGACTCTCACAACAATTCCATGCAAGGATTTTCTTGGCAAGATTTATGCCAAGGAGTTTTGTTATTCTCCTCCTCTGAGGCTGAGAGAACATTTCTTAATCAAAACCTAGTAGGTTTCTATAGCTAAATGGAGATTTGAACCCTGTTCTCCCTGAGTCCCAGTCCAACATTCAAATTACTGCTTCTGCCTAATAAGGGGATGAGCAGGTTGCATATTTTCTTCCCATTAGTCGACACTTACACCAGGCAATATATTTTAAATGCTGGGAGGAGAGAGACAGAGAAAGAGGAGAGAGAGAGAATATATCACACAGTAGGGTATATACCCAGCATTGCCCAAGTGTCAGAGGGGTTGCTGCTTGCCTACTTTCTCCCTTCTCCAGCTCTGAGAAGGACTACCTCCCAATGACTCCATGGCAACATACTGGCAACAGTGGCCAGGCTCTCTTTGTGACTCTTTACTTCCTTCCTCCCTTCCCCTCATACACACATTTGCTTTTCTTTCCCAGTGACATCACAGAGGGCCACTTCACCTAGCAACAGCCAATACGTCACCTAGCAACAGCCAATTCAGTGACATTACAGAGAACCACATCACCTGGCAACAACAGCCTTTGTGGCACAAACATTCAGACTTACTTTTTTATATATAGATGGAGATACATAGGCAGACTGGAATATATAGTGAAAAATTTACATCTTAGAAGTGATGAAAGGAAAGCCAGCGAGCAGGAAGTAAATGTGGCATTTGGTGTCATGGGAGACTTGCGAATTGCATTGCAGTGGTGCAATTTCTGGCACTTTGTCTTCCATACAGCACCATGCTGGAGCTTTGTAAAGGACATATTAATATCCAAGCAAAGGAGTTGTATTTACTTCTGGCAGCTGACGTGATGTCTGGAGACAGCTATGCAATTGCTAAGGGCTTATGGAGTGTATTATGAGAGCCATGCATCTTAAGGTTTTCTCTTGCTGCTGTCACCCATTCTTCATTGGCAAACAGGTGGATTACTGCATGGTAGGCCTTCATTATTTTCAAAATCTATAACATTGAAAGCTTGTTGTGACCTTTCCTGATATCTGCAGGAGAAAGTGTGTTGTTTCTATATAAGTTAGAGGACAAGTGAAAGCGGCAGGAATTTAATTTTCATTTAATCTACAAGAATTAGATCTTTTTATGAATTAAAACAAGGAAATGAGACCAAAACTGGAGGGGTGGGAGAGATGACTCATTAGTGTTGTGACTGCTTCTCTCTATACCAGTCTCTTTAGCATCACAATTTCTCTCTAGAAGTGCCAGTTTTGCATTGCATGCATGTAGTTCCCATGAAACGGCTATACCCCGCTTCATTGACGGAGAATCAGCCATCAACCATACAGCCATACACCAAAGCTTCCCTTTGCCGCCCCCCCCCCCCCCCAATGCACAGAAAGCCTATTTACCATTGCTGGAAGCTGCTGTCATCCTAGATCACCCTCACTGATGATGGGTGCTTCCACACATGACTTAAACATGAGTTTAAAAACCCACTTAGGGGCAGGTTTAAGTCCACCACCACCACTCCCAAAAAAACCTGGGCTTTCTGGAGGGGTATCGACATGTCATCACAAAACAATCAGTATGGCATGCAGCTACCCCGAAACCACCCAAAACAACCCCTTAAAAGTATTAAAAACTTACCTGGCCACTACTAGCACAGCTGGTAAATCACCAGCAGTAATAAGATCTACCAACTGAAAGGTGGCCAGTTCAAAGCCTGGTCAGGGTGAACACTTGACCATCAAGCCCAGCTCACTGTTTACCAAAGCAGTTTGAAAACAGCTTAGAGCTGTAAGTAGAGAAATGAGGTACTGCTAATTAGCAGGGGAGGTATTTTATGACACCATAAAGAACAAGAGCAGAAATGTCCTGACCAAAAGGAAGGTGGAAGGAGGAAGTCCTGATGGCTCTTCATCACAGAGAACAGAGCAATAGCACCACCTGTGACTGAATCCAAACTCAACCTCCAAGGCAATGAAACTGGACTTTGAGACAACATACTTCCTTTCAGTCTGTTCTGCTTTGTTCTGTCTGTCCAAATGGCATTGAAGGTTTGCCATGTATGTGTACTGTGATCCGCCCTGAGTCCACTTGGGGAGATAGGGCGGAATATAAATAAAGTGCAGTAGTAGTAGTAGTAGTAGTAGTAGTTGTTGTTGTTGTTATTATTATTATTATTATTATTATTATTATTATTATTATTATTATCTTCCTCCTGGTGCAAGGAAATGACACACCAGGAGATGGGGAGCTCCCCCCCCCCCCCCACGGGGTCTTCTGCTGCATCATTTCCTCATGCCAGGAGGGTGTGAGGAAGAAGTTAATGGAACCAGGTAAGTTTTAAAAAACTTTATTTTGAGGTTTTGAGGAAAGGGGTGGGCGCCCTCTCAGTTTTTTTTGGCTCCTGGAGTCCGGCAAACTGAGATGACTGAGTGAATTGGGCCCAAGGATCACGAGATGTGGTTCCTGGACCCAATCTACACTGAGCCAACATCTGGTAAAACCCGGATCTGGTAAGACACAGGAAAGTCTGCTTTGTTCTGAATCAATTTGGTTTTACCGAAGGTGTCATTTGGAAACCTCTGGTAAAACCAAGATAGGTCTTGGTTTTAAGGCCTGTCTGGAGGGGCCCAGTGATGCAGTTGGGCTTTTCAGTGGGAAGCTCCCTCCTCTGGGAGTCCTGGGAGTCTGGAACCACTGTCATGACACCATCTGCGATGACACATGGCAAACCTAGATGGCAGTCCCCACTGCCAGAGCACCTGCAAAGATTTGGATCTTCCTAGAAGATCTGGATCTTTGCTTGTCCCAGAGTTAAACCACTTTAGTATGGGTGCTAATGGTTACACTGCATTATCTAGCAGTGTATTTGGGGCCTTATACTTAATTGCCATGAGCTATGTAAGCCCATATACATTAAAAAGTGGGGGAACATATGAAATATTTGGAATCCTCACCAAGTAAAGAAATGATGTGATGCAGGAGAATTTATTTTGTGTCAAGACATTGAACTCTGACCAATATGTACAGAAGAGTTACTTCAATTTCTTCCTATGGAAAGGTGCTCTTTGTAACTCATGAATGATGCAGAAATGCTTGATGCTGTGGATTTAAAATTGTAAATTACAATTGATCCTGGATGTCACAAAAATAGAGGTCAAGAACCCATCTAAACCACAAAATACCGGATCAATCATATTCTTTGAAATTAAGACTTTCCCAAAAAAGTGAATACTTAGCAATTTATACTGATAGATGCTGGCAAATAATGCAACCAGTCTTCCTGTATCTCTAAACTGGCACCACGTCTACTTTTGTATCAGTGTTTCCACAAGGGAAAAGGCATTCCTCAAGTGAATTATCCAACGTTTGTGGTTTTCCACCCCTACTGCTTTCCAGAGTTCATTCCATGAATGACAGCTGGATGCTATTTGGAGGCTATGTGATCAGGGAAGTGGTCATTGGGTCTGTGGAGATTCAGTGGTTATAGAATCAGAAAAGTAATGGAATAATAACCATTAGAACATGTGGAGAACACTGTGTGGGATGAGTTGAATAAAGTGAGAGATTTCTACTGGAGGGTGTCCTATAGATTTGGTTCCCATCTCTGAGCTATCTCATTGTGTATGTGTAAATATTCCAATATCTGGCGGGGAAACTCCAGAATCCCAAGCACTTCATTGGGGACTTCACTGAGTTAAACCATGTGCTGCTAAACTGCTGACCTGAAGGTTGGCAGTTCGAATCTGTGGGACGAGGTGAGCTCCCACTGTTAGCCTTAACCCCTGCCAACCTAGCATGTAAAAACATGTAAATGTGAGTAGATTAATAAGCACCACTTCGGCGGGAAAGGCACAAAGACACTCCAAGCAGTTATGCCGGTTTCACAACCAGGAGGTGACAACGCAGGCTCCTCAGCTTAGGAATGGAGAAGAGTATCTCCCCCAGAGCCAGAGATGAACACTACCTCCAAGAGCAGGAAATGAAAGGAGAAGCCTTGCCCTTTGTTTGTGTATGTGTCGCATTGTATAGCAACAAGGCATTGAATGTTTGTTTATATCTGTTTATATATACTGTAATCCACTCAGAGTACCCTCAGGGAGAAGGAGGGAATATAAATAAGGTGCTGCTGCTGCTGCTGCTGTTGTTGGTGTTGTTGTTGTTGTTGTTGTTATTATTATTATTATTTTCTAGTCTTAAGCATTTTGGACAAGAAATACTTAACTTGTGTATTGCATATGTGTCAAGGAAGGATCAGGACATGCAAAAGTATTCATGTAACAAAGTAATTGATGCCCCCAATGGTGCAGTGGGTTAAACCCTTGTGCCGGCAGGACTGATGACCTAAAGATAGCCAGTTTGAATCCAACTCAGGGAGAGCATGGATGAGCTCCCTCTATCAGCTCCAGCTCCATGTGGGGACATGAGAAAAGCCTCCCACAAGGATGGTAAAAATATCAAAACAGCTGGGCATCTCCTGGGCAGTGTCCTTGCAGATGGCCAGTTCTCTCTCACCAGAAGTGACTTGCAGTTTCTCAAGTTGCTCCTGACACACACACACAAATTTGACGTTAAAATGTAAAGTTATCTTGACTCAGTGGAATACAAAACAAATGTCTTGTCAGATTGTCCAATTCCTATCTGAGAGAGTGGTTTACATCTCCAGAGATATCTCTTTATTACAGTTTGTATCACATTTTTCTGCACTAGGAAATTTAACAGGTCTTACCAGTGTTGCAGATGATCATTTCATTGATTATTTGAATGAAATACAGGCTTGATTGGAAATATCTACATTCCTTAAAGTGCATTGGACACCAAATTCCATGCAAAGGTGACCTGAAACAGCAAATATATGGCAAACAAAGCCAATATTTGCAGACTAGTCTCAAATGTGCACCACAATGTTTGAAATGTCAACTTAAGTATGAATATCAAGTAGTGTCAGAAGCAGTTCATACACATGAATTCTATATCAATAAATAAATGAACACTGACTCAAGGCATTGGTCCAGGAGCTACCTCACATAGTTAATGAGAGACTTTCGCAAAAGAGTCATGGATTTATCATCTGGCAAAGAAACAAAGAATTATTTTATAAAAGTCAGATCCTGCCAATATACTGAGTAAGGCCCCTTCCACACAGCTGAATAAAATCCCACATATTCTGCTTTGAACTGGAATATATGACAGCATGGACTCATACAAACCAGTCCAAAGCAGATATTGTTGGATTTCCTATCTTGATACTCTGGGTTATTTGGCTGTGTAGAAGGGCCCTAAGAAGGACAATTCCAGCAGCATATCTTAAGAGGTATTGCACTAGAACTCTCATCATTTCTCATCACTATCTATACTGACCAAGTTTGCTGAGAGTTGCAACAATGGGTTGTTGTGTGTTTTCTAGGCTGTATGGCCATGTTCCAGAAGTATTCTCTCCTGACGTTTCACCCACATCTATGGCAGGCATCCTCAGAGGATGCCTACCATAGATAGGGGTGAAATGTCAGGAGAGAATACTTCTGGAACATGGCCATACAGCCCAGAAAACACACAACAACCCTGTGATTCTGGCCATGGAAGCCTTTGACAAGTTGCAACAATATTTGGAAGACCATGGACAGTGTAAACTCTTATTCTGCTGCATTGAACTGCATTATATGAGTCTATACTGACCATGTATTCCAGTTTCGAACTGCATTATTTGACTGTGTAGATGGGTCCCATCTATCTACATGCCCTATCTTCAGGCATGTAGAATAGTGACAAAACACTGGACATGAATATGTAGCAAACAGCCTGTTCTGTGTCCCTAAGCTACTTGCTGTAGCATATGCAGCTAATGTTAGGATAAAGTCCTGTTACTAATCTGGTCAGGGTCTATATGTGGAATTGTCATTGTGTCCTTCACCTTAGACAGCAAAGCATCTTGGGCCAAGCCTGAGAAATAACTGTTTCATGGAACTAACTGTTTAAACCATTTTAAGCTTGTAACTTAAAATCAAGTTCCATGTTACAATAATCACATTTTTAAAACGTGCTTAAAACTGGCAATTCCCCCCCCCCCCAAAATGATACCTTCATTAAAGAAGAAGCTTTGATTCTAAGGTTGATAGTCCCCCCACCCCCAAAGAACTGCCCCACAACTGTCCTTTGGTTTTGGTGTTGGGTACCTTCAAGTTGATTCCAACTTATGTCACCCAAAAGGCATTTCTGTCACAAAATTTGTACATAGGAGGTTTGCCATTGCCTTTCTTTGACACTGTGACTATCCAAAGTCAGCCAAATGGATTTCTAAACCAAACAAAGATTCAAACCCTGGTTTTTAAATATCCTAATCCAACACAAACTGCTGTGTGCCCCTCTTCAGAAGATTTCACTTCACTTTTTATCCCTGTGGTAATTGAATTTTGAAAAATTTGGCTTCTTGTGGAAACAAGGATTGGTGATAAAGAAGTATTGAAGGAAGCAGCGGAAGTCATTTCGGAACCACTGTCAATCATCTTTGAGAGTTCTTGGAGAACAGGACAAGTCCCAGCAGATTGGAGGAGGGCAAATGTGGTCCCTATCTTCAAGAAGGGAAAAAAGGACAACCCAAACAATTACTGTCCAGGCAGCCTCATGTTGATACCAGGTAAGATTCTGGAAAAGATCATTAAGGAAGTGGTCTGTAAACAATTAGAAAGGAATGCAGTCATCGCTCATAGTCAACACGGATTTATCAAAAACAAGTCATGCTAGACTAATCTGATCTCTTTTTTGAAAGAGTTACTAGCTGGGTAGATGAAGGCAATGCTGAGGATATAGTGTATCTGTATTTCAGTAAGGCCTTCAACAAGGTCTCCCATGACCTTCTGGCAAATGTGGGCTAGGCAAATCTACAGTTAGGTGGATCTGTAATTGGCTAAGTGAACAAAACCAAAGGGTGCTCACCATTCAGCCTGGAAAGAAGTCACAAGTGGAGTGCCACAGGGTTCCGTCCTGGGCCAGGTTCTGTTCAACAGCTTTATTAATGACTTAGATGAAGGGTTAGAAGGCATGATAATCAAGTTTGCGGACAACACCAAACTGGGAGGGTTAGCCAATACTCCAGAAGACAGGAGCAGAATTCAAAACGATCTTAACAGATTAGAGGGATGGGCCAAAACTAAAAAAAAGAAGTTGAACAGGGACAAATGCAAGATACTCCACTTAGGCAGAAAAAATGAAATGCAAAGTTACAGACTGGGGAACGCCTGGCTTGACAGCAGTACGTGTGCAAAAGCTCTTGCATCCTCGTGGACCACAAGTTAAACATGAGCCTACAATGTGATGCAGCAGCAAAAAAAGCCAATGGGATTTTGGCCTCCATAATTAGGATCATAGTGTCTAGATCCAGGGAAGTCATGCTACCCCTCTATTCTGCCTTGGTCAGACCACACCTGGAATACCTTGTCCAATTCTGGGCATCACAATTGAAGGGAGATGTTGACAAGTGGAATATGTCCAGAGGAGGGCGACTAAAATGATCAAGGGCCTGGAGAACAAGCCCTATGAGGAGTGGCTGAAAAAGCTGAGCATGTTTAGTCTGCAGAAGAGAAGGCTGAGAGGAGACATGATAGCCATGTATAAATATGTGAAGGGAAGTCATAGGGAGGAGGGAGCAAGCTTGTTTTCTGCTGCCCTGGGACAATGGCTTCAAACTACAGGAAAGGAGATTCCACCTGAACATCAGGAAGAACTTCCTCACTGTGAGGGCTGTTCGACAGTGGAACTCTTTGCCCTGGAGTGTGGTGGAGGCTCCTTCTTTGGAGGCTTTTAAGCAGAGGGTGGATGGCCATCTGTCGGGGGTGATTTGAATGTGATTTTCTGTTTCTTGCAGGGAGTTGGAGTCAATGGCCCACAAGATCTCTTCCCATGATAATAATTCTTCCAGGAGTGAACTTTCTTTCTGAAGGCTAGATTTCTCTCACTTCCTGTTGACTCATCCCCATTCTTAACTATGAGTCATTTGTAAGTCAGATGTTTGTAACTCGGGGACTGCCTGTATATTTTCATCCATAATCATAGTTACATTTATGATGTTTGTACCTCAAGACCTGCCTGTACTACATAAAAGTCTTCAAGAACTAATAGGAAAGGAGATATGGCATTTTTCAAAATCAGAAACTGATATGGTTCCAGATCTTGGTTAGAAACATTACTGGAAATAAGGACCTACATCTGTTTTTCTGTATTCTTAATTTTAAAAATAGGCCAGTTTAAGCATGTCTCTTATAATGTGTTTTTATCTCATGCATTTTTCTATTTGTACTTACTAGCAACTTCATGGTTGGTCAGTTCTTGATGTAATAAGCAATCTTCAAATGTTTCATTTTTAATGTATCCTATAAAAATAGCAACTATTCTGTGCTAGTTCATATATCAGAGTGAATATAGTCAATTTGTGGGGTGATTTGAACATCAGTTTCTGTGCTGCAGCTAAAATTAAGCCATACATATCAGAATATTACTAAACATCTGTTCTAAAAATTAAACATCTTGCATTTAACATACAATTTATTGGGCAGAAAAACAACATATGCCTTTCAAGAAGAGTTGCAATCATGGGAGCTGGGTATGAGACAACGTGGCCAGATAAAAGTATTACACAAATAGGATATACAAGGATTAAGTGGTAACAAATTGCAGAGAAAGTAAATCTCAAGAGAGTGGGTAAGCAAAGGGTTTAGGAAGAAGAGAAGAAAGTGGCTTGATGGATAGGCTCTGTGGAAATATCAAGTGGCATAATAGAAGACATGGGAGGAAACACAGAAACTACCGAGGCCTGATAACCGTATCAGACTGAATAGGAAAGAAAATAAAGGAAGACAAAGTACAAAGATCAGAGGGGAGAATAATGGCATAGCTGAAAGCAGACAGGTTTGGATACTGAAACAGAATGAGAGGAAGTTTAAAACTGATGGGAAAGGATGTTCTTGAAAAATGTGCATTGTCATATAAGCTAGCATCCTCCTGGATGCTAACGTAGTGAACTGTGGTGGCCTGTATATGCTCAGTCTGCAGAAACGTCTGCAGGTGCAGAAGGACAGTGGATTTTGAATCATCAGCTTTTGTGACTGGAAAACAGTATGAAACTATTTGTTATTTTCCAAAAAATGAATACATGGAAGGGCTAACTTTGAAATTGAAGTAATGCCTTCACTCAGTTGGAGCTTTCCATGGTGCTGCAACTACTGGTCTACCTTGCTCCCAGTAATTTTGTGCTTCCAAACTAGTGCAAAAATGAGCTATAAAGTAGATTGCCTCTTTGAAACTGTATCTGA
Source organism: Anolis carolinensis (assembly GCF_035594765.1). NCBI lineage: Eukaryota > Metazoa > Chordata > Lepidosauria > Squamata > Anolidae > Anolis > Anolis carolinensis. The sequence goes on along the minus strand of NC_085845.1, from coordinate 67,531,928 downwards.
GATAGTGGTGCCAATAATTTTTCAGCAAAAAGCTGAAGGTTTGCCACAAATTGTTGATTTAAATAGTTAGGTAAAGGTAAAGGTTTTTTCCTGATATTAAGTCTAATCGTGCCCGACTCTGGAGGGTGGTGCTCATCTCCATTTCTAAGCCTAAGAGCTGGTGTTGTCTGCAGACACCTCCAAGGTCATGTGGCTGGCATGACTGCATGGAGCGCTGTTACCTTCCTGTTGGAGCGGTGCCTATTGATCTACTCACATTTGCATGTTTTTAAACTGCTAGGTTGGCAGAAGCTGGGGCTAACAGTGGGAGCTCACCTCACTCCCCAGATTTGAACCTCCGACCTTTCAGTCAGCAAGTTCAGCAGCTCAGCCGTTTAACCCACTGCACCACTGGGGGCTCCTTTAAATAGTTACAAGACAACAAAAACACAGTTTGTCTGCTGCAGATAAAAAATGAATGAAGGCAAAGCCAACCAGGAACTGTGAATTTGTTTTGGAACACTATAAAAAGCAAACTACATTGTGAGCCCTTTGCAGCACTCATTGGTCCTTATCAATGAACAAACTAAAACTGCTTTTGTCAGAAACTAATTCACACTATTTTAACAGACACCTGTTCAGTGATAGATTTTCATTTTTGTGCTATAGAAAAACCTTAAACAGGGCAATGGTTCAAAAACAAAAGAATTTACTAATAATGGAAGCACTAGTATAGCCTATTTCTACTCAGCACAGGAGACAGGAATCCTATTTTTTTAATGAAAATATGTAGGGCAGTGTTGATTGGAAGTGAGGCTATAAAATGGTACAAACCAAGTAAGTACATAACTCTTAGCTTTGAAAATAACTTTTTGTTTGTGTGCTAGCATTGCAGTCTTCTACTAATCCACAGAGGTCAGGCTTGTTGAGTTCAGTGGCACTTGTTCTCAAGTGAGGATGCCATCACATGATCATCATCATCATCATCATCATCATCATCATCATCATCATCATCTTTATATCCCGCCACCATCTCCCAAAGGGACTCGGGTGGCTTACAAAAACACACAATGGTGCCATACAACAAATAAAATGCAATACAACAACATATAAATTCAATAACACATTACATAATAAAGGTATATTGAGAGTGTATAGTCATAATGATAATTGTTTTGGACTTCCATGTGTCTAGGGGGACTGTCCAGTTATCTTATCTTACAAACAACTGCAAAACTATAAGTCTAGATATTATTGAGAAATCAGCCAACCCCAATTATGAATTATATCAAACATATCACTTGTATTAATCTATTGGCGTGACTCCATTTGAAATACAAGAGGTGCGCTTTGATTTTGCCTTTCAGTAATGTCTATGTGAATGGACTCTAGGATGTTGTCTGACATACTAGGCAGACCCCAGGAAATGATCCTTAAAATCTCCATAATCCCTTCACAATACATTGGGAGACATGAGGGGAGCTCGTAATGAGTTTGCAATAGAACGCCTAGATCCGTTTTTCTGCTTTCCTTGATATAATCTGGTGTAAAAAGGAGCCATGGTGATTCAGCGGGTTAAACCACTAAGCTGCAGAACTTGCTGACCAGAAGGTCAGCAATTCGAATCAGCAGGACAGGGTGAGCTCCCATTGTTAGCCCCAGCTTCTGTCAACCTAGCAGTTTGAAAACGTGCAAATGTGAGTAGATCAATAAGTACTGCTTTAGCAGGAAGGTAATGGCACTCCATGCAGTCATGCCAGCCACATGAACTAGGAGGCATCTAAGGACAACGCCAGCTCTTCTGCTTAGAAATAAAGATGAGCATCACCCCCCCAGAGTCAGACTCAACTAAACTTAATGTCAAGGGGAAACCTTTATTTTTACTATCAGAAGAAAAGATCTACCTCCCCTGCCTCAAGCCAGTTTCATCTTCTCAACACCCAATGAACTGATCATCACCTTCAAGTTGCAGTGAGTAAGTCCATTGTGTACCCTGGACTTACTCCATTGTGCCCAATGGAGCCAAATCATTAAGGCCATCACAGACTCATTAAAGATTGCCACACCTCATTCCTTTCTGATTGTGCCTCTCTCAGAGGCAGAGCAATAAATAAACTGACACTTCAAATACTCCAATGACCGTTTATTAAATTTCTTCCTTCCATAAATAACCAAACAGTGATGATATCAGACAAAGCCCTGAGCCACTCAGGGCACAGATTCCAGCCGGATAGTTTTTCAGCCAATCAGGGACAGAGGTGGTTTTTTTGAATAGCTGTCAAAATGAATAAAACCGCTCTGCATTAGCTATTTTGGCATATCAGTACTTTGGAGTGCTTTCTCTGCAGACATCCTCTATGGCCATTGAGAAAATAATATCTGATTTTGCCTTCAAAACCATCTGTGTCTCATTCGGACTTATGGAAAGTTGGGGACACTGAGCCTCCGAACTCACGGGTTCTTGCAGTAACTGAAATTCCTTAACATCAAATCCTGTAATCCATGAGATGGTTTCTCAGAGGCCATAAGGCAATGGATATCTTTCCTACTTGGATTAGAAATATATTTCCACCCTAAAATTTGACTTCAGGTTCCTCATCCCACCCCTCTCTACAGTATTTACCTCTGTGCTGGAATTCAGACATCAGTAGAAACAAAAATAGGAGATGGCTTTTAGTGGACTGATTAGAGGAGGTTTTCAATTAGTAGTTTCTAAAGCCCTTCTGATCCCTAGATATGTACCTGACTTGGCAGGCAAGGGTACATGGCGTGCAGAGAAATTGTGTTTAGGGAGGAAGGAAAACAATGTTTTCTCCCTTTAGGTAATATAATTTTCCCCACTTTAGATTTCTTTCACTAGTAGGATTTTTCATCTTCCGCACACATAGCATGCAGCGAAATTGTTTTAAGGAGGAAGGAAAACATTTAAAATTCTTTCCCCTTGGGCAATATAACTTCCCATACTTTAGATTTCTTGAACTAATAGGATTTCTCATCTTTCCCCCACTAACTTTTCCTTTATGAAATGTATAGCACTATAAATGTGTGTTCATCTTAACAAACAATAATAATGGTGTTGGTAAAGTAGAGAGAAAGGAGTAAGTAAAGGTAAAGGTTTTCCCCTGACATTAAGTCTAGTCGTATCCAACTCTAGGGGTTGGTGCTCATCTCCATTTCTAAGCCAAAGAGTTGGTTTTGTCCGTAGACAGCTCCTAGATCATGTGGCCAGCATGAGTGTATGGAGCGCTGTTACGTTCCTGCTGGAGCAGTACCTATTGATCTACTCACATTTGCATGTTTTCAAACTGCTAGGTTGGCAGAAGCTGGGGCTAACAGTGGAGCTCACCCTGCTCCCCGGATTTGAACCACCAATCTTTCAGTCAGCAAGTTCAGCAGCTAAGCAGTTTAACCCACTGTGCCACTGGGGGCTCCCAAGAAAGGAGTAAGATCAACAATATGCAAGACCCTGTTTCATTCAGGTCCAATTTTTCTTGCAAAACCAGGTCCACTCCCCAGTTGAAGTACAGACTTGGAAATGTTACATTTTTAATTACACTAACAGTGGCCATGCTGACTGGGGAATTTTGGAATGTGTAGTCAAAAACTAATTTTTCTACACTTAGTTTTAATTGTATCTCTTTTTCTTCACCCAGGGTTGAGACAGTTTCATCCCTAATAAAACTTCTCACTGTAACTGACTATAGCAACTTTATCATGACATTATAAAAATGTCAAGGGGAAACTATTCACTTAATGGGAATGACAGTCCTTTGTATTAGTTGTTGCTTAATTACGGCTGTATGCCAGCAAGGAAAGGTGAAAAATAATGATTAGAAACGAAGTGCAACTGCTTCATTGCCCCTCATTTTCCAAATTAAAAAGCAATGAGAAGATGCAGCAGTACAAATACAGAATTTGGACATTTTATACAGACAAAATCGGTTCATTGTGAAATAACATACTCTTGGACCAATTTCCTGTAACTTGCATTCATCAAATCAACGACAAGATCAAGTGTGGAAACATCATTTTTAATAGAATTGATTTTATGGAGTGAAACAATCCTCATTGCTTCCATCCGATTGTCACTTTAACAAACAAGATCTAACAGCAAATTAATATATATCCAGCAGTGCTTTGTAGAGTTGTGCACAGAATTCATTCCTCCTGTTTCCTTAATTTATTTTGTTTCTTCGAGAGCACAGAACAGGAAGGCCCCTCTGCAACGGAAATCAGCTCAAAACGAAGGCAAGCAGGAGAGAGTCCTGGCTCCTATTCTGCTTTTCAGCATCACAGAATAAGAAGCGCTTGGCTGCAGGCCCTGGCAGATGTGGGCACTCCTGCATGCCAGGGCCTGCAGACAAGTGCCTCTTACTCTAGAATAAGAGGTGCTTGGCTGGAGGCCCTGGCAGGCATGGGCTCTCTGGGACTGCATGCCAGATGCCACACACACATTCTCTTTCCAAGGAAAATGAATGTGTGTCATGCAGGAGCATCCACACTTGTCAGGGCCTGCAGCCGAGCACCTCCTCTAGAGTAGAAACAGCAAGTAAGAAGCACACACATGGAGGGTGAGTCTGGATGGGACCCCCCCCCCCCAAATGGGCCAATAGAAAACAGATCTTTAGGCACCGGAGAGCAAAAACAGATATCTGCCCTCCCGATTTCAGGAGGCTCCCAAAAAAACAGATCGGGGTCACCCACCGAAAGCCAGGACACAGAACGGGTCAGGGTTTGCCCTCAATGCACAACCTTAACACCTTGTATAACTCTCCAGTTTTATAAATACTGTTTACAAAGCTAAACCCAAGTAGCTTAGTGAATCTGATTTAAGTCTTCAAAGATCATCTTGCAAAACTTTAAGCTCTCGGCCATTTAACAGCAACAAGAGCATAATAAATGCTCTTGTTGTTGCCATTTGCCCTCAAGTCACCTTTGACTTATACTGACCCTGTCAATGAGAGATCTCCAGGAATCATCAGCTGCCCTGCTCAGATCCTGCTTTGAGTTCCCTGGTTCAATTAATCCACATGTAATGTGCTTTTCTTTTTCCCCTGTTGCCTTCCACCTTACCAATATTAGCAATATTGTCTTTTCTCACAATGTGTCCAAAATATCAGTCAGACAGCACTAAAGTATCAGAGAACACAAAAGATCAGGGAAAACAAAGGAGAGGTAGGCCTTGACAGGAATGAAAATAATATTTGCAACTGTTCATTCCCCTCTCAAAAATCAGGTTTCCTTATAGTAAAAAGATTCCATTGGGAAGAATAATAGACCAGTAAGAATTTTCCACAATTTTCTTCATTAAATTTCCTAAAACTGCCACATATGTGATGGATGCCAGTTTCTGATGTACCAATAACTAGCTGCTAGTGGTCATACTGGCTGGGCATCTGGAGCTACTTTCATTCTAGTTAAGTGCTTCTAACATAGCCAAGAAGACTGTATGCTCTGGATCAAGTAACACATATTAGTAGTACTGTAATTGCTCAAAGAACTGAACGAGTTCCTTTACTTTATACATTCAAAACACACCAAGTGATCATAGGCCTTCTCATGTTTAAAAGCAGAGCACACAAGTCTAAGGCCATCCTATCCTTGATGTAAGATGAGAAAGGGTCTATCAAACAGTGCGATGTGGAAATGGAGATTACTCTCAATGCTGTGGTTGATTCAAAATAAACCTCTGGATTTGTAATCCTGTTCATAAGTTATAAAATTACCTCTCCTGCTACTGTATTGTGGTGGTGGTGGTGGTGGTGGTGGTGGGGAGCCCAGAAGAAGTATTGTGATTTTTGGAGAACATCAGCACAGGAAATTAGTTCCAGGCAGAAAATCATATATATTGTATAGAAGCAGCTACAGCACTTCTATAATCATGGCAATGTACAACAAACACAATGTATGCCCTCATTTTACTCCTTGCAAATGCATTTAAGAACATTTTCTAGAAGACTTCCTGTATATATTCGAATATAAGCCAACCCAAATATAAGCTGAGGTGTTTAACTTTACCACAAAAAACTGGGAAAACTTATTGACTCAAGTATAAGACGAGGGTGTGAAATGTAGCAGCTACTGGTAAATTTCAAAAATAAAAATAGTTACCATAAAATTACATTAATTTAGGCATCAGTAGGTTAAAGGTTTTTGAGTACTTACATAAAACTAATTTAAGGTAATAATAAGACTTAAATAAGATAAGAGTGTCCAACTCTGATTACCTATATACTAAAGTATAAGCCGGCCCGAATGTAAGCCGGCCAAAACCCTCACGCAAGTATAAGTCGAGGGGGGCCTTTTCAGCCCTAAAAAAGGGTTGAAAACCCCAGCTTGTATTCGAGTATATACAGTAACTCCTTCTCTGTACTGGCTATATATATCTGCAGGTGCGTCTCATCTTGACACAAAATCTGAATCCATATATGACATTGTGTTGCACCCCTAGGCTGCAGAGGCACCTCAAAACCACACTGGAGCCCCAGAATATAAGTAAAGCAAGCTGTTTATTGAAGATTATATGCAAGCAATAGCAATTCAGAGTTCAAAGTCAATGCAATAAGGCTTAAGTCCACAAGGTACAAACTACTTGAGAATCTTGAAGCAAGAGTCTATGAAAGTCTCACAAAAGGTCAAAGTCCAAACAGGATATCAAAATTAGTCTAAACAAGATATCAAAATTAGTCCAAGGCAAAGAAGCAAACTGGAATGCAGGAATCAAAGCACCAAGGAACAGGATCAATTCTGGAACACAAGGCAGGATCTTTACTGGAGCAGGAAATCCAAACTGCAAATTTACAGGAACAATAACTTGATAATCCAAAAATCCCAAAGAGCAAGGACAAAGACTGGAACAAAACTGAAGGCACAAGGCTGTATAAATTGACATGAAAGTATATAGGAACATGGAACAGGATTCTTGAAGCATGAAACAGGATCTCTCTCTCGATGAGCAAAGTTACCACCTCTGAATCTCTCACAGAAGCAGCTCTTTTGAGGGTGAGCTCAAGGCTTCTTCCCGTGAGAAGTCTGCTCATTATTCTTTCTCAATAACAGTCTCTTGCTGCACTTGGAAACTTCCCTTTCTCTTATCTGCTGATATATTGCTATCTTTCTGTCAAGCTCATTAGCCTTATCACAACTAGAATTCCAGTTAGAATGCCCATCTGGCAAAGGAAGGTCCGACCTTGACTCCTTCAAGGAATGTGGTTCAAGCTGCCAGCTTGAAACCATTGTGTGCCTGTTCCCAGAATTCTCCAAATCAAACCCTGGCTGGCTTGGGACAGCAGTTTCCTCTAACTCTAGCTGCATAGGAATCTCAGACCCAAACCCAGAGGCCTTTGACAAGTCAGGCGCAGGAACAATCACAGAGTCAGAAGCAGGGACAATCACAGGCTGAACAGGCCCAAGCTCAGGCTCCCCTCACAGCTCAGGTGACATTGTGACATCTTTAGATTCACAAAAGGATTCCTGATTGGCTTTGAAGGACCTTTAATGGGAGTATGAGGGGGGCATTCAAAGTGACACTGAAGCAACTGATACAATGAGTGGCAAAAATGTATGGAAGGAAAAAAAACATTTTGTTGACTTTTTTGGAGAAAACCTCTAACTTTTTCCCAAAACCAGCTTTTCAAACTAAAATATTTGTTCAAAAGCATTTAGTGAAACTTTAAAGCAGAGCTTTGAAATATTACATGTTTTAACTATGGAAGCTGGCTGGATGTTCTGAGAGCTGTAGTCAAATAAAAACCGTTCCAAAAATATGTTTTATATGAGGTCTCAGCTATTTAAAGTGAGCTGATCTGGGAGTTTGTGAATCAATGTGGAACTGTGTATCACTGCAGAACTAAAGTGGCATTTGAATGGGCTGATCCACAGAAGCATTCTATTTAGTAGATTTTCTTTAATCCCAACAATTGTATTACTGTTTTCTTGAGTGTACCCTTCCAGGACACATGCCACTTGGTTTCTGCTTTCATTCTTTTCTTACCAGGAAATGCCAGGGATACTTTACAAAGTAGAGATGGCAATATTTTGAATGGAAGAGGTTTTTTAAAAAAAACCCAACCCATTGAATAATGTTGGATCAGTTACAAAGCCCATTGACTGAATATAGTATACGTCTTTCACATCAGTTGCACACCATTTCACTCCAGTTACATCCTGAAGAGGTGTCTGAGGTACGGCAGAGTTATTGTCCTCACGGAGTTACCCAGGGTTCAGAGATAGTGCTGCTTCTGTGCTACCGTAAGTCGATCTTCTTTTGCTTCCATTAATTCCACCAGCAAACAGGAATCGATTCTCCTTCGAACGGTGGGAACTGGCTTGACTTCAGATTTTTATCTGACCCACTTTTGTGTTTTTAAAATGTGCTGACTAAAACACTGAGAGAGATTGTCTTTGGGTGATAGAAGAAACTATTTTTTTTTCTTTTACTGTTTGTGATTCATTTATTTTTTAACAAGGGTAAAATAATTGCAAGCATATATTCTGACAGCTCATTAGTATTTGAAAGGATGATTTTCCACCATGATGGTGAAATCTTGGATGAAGAGGCTATAAGCAATTGCTGATATTCATCAAGATTATATATTATCTATAGCAGTGGTTCTCAACCTTCCTAATGCCGTGACCCCTTAATACAGTTCCTCATGTTGTGCTGACCCCTAACCATATTTTTTTTCCATTGCTACTTCATAATAGTAATTTTGCTACTGTTATGAATCATAATGTAAATATCTGCTATGCAGGATGTATTTCACTGGACCAAATTTGGCACAAATACCCGATACATCCAAATTTGAATACTCGTGGGGTTGGGTGGAGGGTTGATTTTGTCATTTGGGAGTTGTACTTGATGGATCTGGACCAAACTTGGCACAAATATTCAATATGCCCGAATGTGAACAATGGTGGAGTTTGGGGAAAACAGAAGTTGTAGTTTCTGGAATGTATAGTTCACCTACAATCAAAGAGCCCCTTGCACCCCGCCAACAATAGAACTGAGCCAAACTTCTCACACAGAACCCCCATGACCAACAGAAAATACTGGTCTTTGGCAACCCCTGTAGCACTCCCCTTGCAACCCCCCAGGTTCCTGACCCCCAGGTTGAGAAACACTGATCTATAATATCAGGACCAGCATACCCTTGAAGAGTATTTTAAGCCACAGGAGTTATTGAGCTCATATCCTTCTTCTTGAGTTAGAACCATAGAATCATAGAGTTGAAAGAAACCACATGGGTTATGCAGTCCAACTCCAGCCATATGTGTGTGTGTGTGTGTGTGTGTGTGTGTGTGTGTGTGTGTGTGTGTAAGCTTTGGATAGCAAAGGGAAGGGTTAACGCCAGCCTGGTGCTTGTTTTGCTCTCTGTGCCCCTGTTCAGAAGATTTCACCTCATTTTCTGTGCCTGTAATAACTGGATTTTGAAAATTTTGCCTTGTTGTGAAAACAAGGATTGGTGAGAAAGTTTCAGTTGAGACACCTTTTCCCCATGACAACTCTTCTAGGAGAGAATTTCCCTTTCTAGGGGAAGATTTCTCTCACTTACAGTTGTCTCAACTCCATTCTTAACTATGAGTCATTTGTGAGTCGGATGTTTGTAACTCAGAAACTGCATGTACCATGACTCCACTGTGACATAGACAAATCTTTCTGGAATCTGTAGCCTGGTGAAGCCCTTGACCTCTCAGGCTGAGCTTTGTAAATAGTATTTTCTAAGCTGCATAACATCTTGTCATGGCAGTTAAAGTGGAATATACCAGTATCATTCTGTAGTGTGAAAGGTTCCTGGACTACATAGGCCTTTGACCCAACTCAGCAAAGCTGATCATATAATATACATGGGGGTGCAATGAAACTGAGAACAGGTCACTGGACTATTTAATGTCTTCAGCCAGAAGTGAAGCACTCCCTTGACTAGTCAGCATATTTTGTGACCCATGCCAACAAATACAGCTTACAAGGCTGCTATTTAGTGTGTCTTTTTAAGGTAGCTAACAACCTTGTTTGCTCACTTTTAGCTCAAGGCCCATGTGAAAAATAAGTATTTTGCCGCAGCATAATGTGTTAACATGAAGGGTAAAAGAAGTGAAAACAGCAACTCTGTAGTAAACAGATTCCTTGGTTAAGGGTTTAGCAAACATATTGGGATGAATTGCTGTTTTTTCCACTACAGTCTGTTTTGCTCAGACAAGGTTGTATTTTCACTTGTTGGTACAGCTCAGGTCAGACCAGAGGGTATCATGCCAGAAAATACTACTTGATATCTTGCTTATTCCAGATGGTATCTGTTCATTCTGAGGGTATAAAAAGAACAACCAGACAGTAATGCAACCAGGAGAAAAGCATTTCATTTTTAATATGCAAACTATCCAAACCTGAGTGTCTTGTTTTTGTTTCTCTTCTGGGCAGGGGATGGAAAATACTTATCCCTCTGTCCACCAAATAAATATACACTGAATCAACTGAGACAGCCTGACTGAAGGCTAGGTTAACATAGTAAGTGGTTCCTACTACTTTTGCTGCATGTGTACCTTCTAGTAAGAGGCTGGGGCTGAACTTTTGAGGAAGCATCTAATGTGTTCTTACTAGTTGGGTGTGGGCATCAGGCTGAATTGTGCTGTTACCCAATGCATCTGCTTCTCCCAGAAAACTGACCATCTTTATTATGGGGTAGATGATGTTGGCCAAGTTTTAGCTGAATTCTTACTTTATGCCACCTGAAGTGGTTCTTGATGGCTATGTCAATCCCTGACACAATTTCCAGTAATGAGAGATGTCTTCCCCTCTCCTTTATTTGGAATGAAAGAAGAAAAAAAATCTGAAATAAGAATCACTACCTAGGCCAACCTCAACGCTATCTCACTAAAGATTTATGGAATAAGACAGTTTTTGTCTCCCCATATGCTTTTGAGAATAGCCATTATGTAGCTTCTCCCTACCCAGCTAGGTGGATTAAAGAAACATGGAAGAAGACAGGATGGAGGGGTGTGCTTAGGAGGTTAATGTGATTTGTGGGGGATACTGCTGAATGTGCTGTGTTTCAGCCCACTTTCCTGGGTTGCCAGAGAAACCAGAGACATAACTGCTGCAGAAGCGGGAGGTGAACCAAAGGAGATAATAGGCAGCAAGAACAGGGAGGCTGGGAAGTCACGTAGAAGGAGGTAGATGAAGGAGACAAAACACAGCACGTCTAGGGCGATACACCAAGATTGGGAACGTCCCCCACATGCACACACGCAGATTTTCAGAAAGGAAGCTTCTACCAATCATGGATGTTGCCCACAAATGTTATTGAGTTGTAAAATGTCATTATTGTTATCTCACTTGTTCAGTCATTTTCGACTCTTCGTGACCTCGTGGACCAGTCCACGCCAGAGCTCCCTGTCAGCCGTCACCGCCCCCAGTTCCTTCAAGGTCAAGCCAGTCACTTCAAGGATACCGTCCATCTATCTCGCCCTTGGTCGTCCTCTCTTCCTTTTTCCTTCCAATTTCCCCAGCATCATGATCTTCTCCAAGCTTTCCTGTCTTCTCATGATGTGACCAAAATACTTCATCTTTGCCTCTAATATCCTTCCCTCCAGTGAGCAGTCGGGCATTATTTCCTGGAGGATGGACTGGTTGGATCTTCTTGCGGTCCAAGGCACTCTCAGGATTTTCCTCCAACACCAGAGTTCAAAAGCATCTATCTTCCTTCGCTCAGCCTTCCTTATGGTCCAGCTCTCGCATCCATAGGTTGCTATGGGGAATACCATTGCTTTGACTATGCGGACCTTCGTTGCCAGTTTGATGTCTCTGCTTTTCAGTATTTTATCGAGGTTGGCCACTGCTCTCCTCCCAAGAAGTTGGATGTTGCCCACAAATTGTATTGAGTTGTAACATGTAGCACACCAAAATGGAATATCTTCCAAGCTAATAAATTGAATTTATTCCAGTTGGGATCATCACTAAGCAGAGTGAGACAGTTGCCCTAAGCAAACAATACTTTAGGGTGGGATCCGGCACCAAGATGTTACAGGCCAGTGTGTGCCACACAACCAGTCTGGGGCTCCTTAAAATATTCTGATACTCCATTGGAAATGCCATCTTTCTATTGCTACTATTGAAATAAGGCTCAGTTGCCAATCTAATTATATTTTGTACAGGGTGCAGAAATCAGCACCAACATGTTCAGAGTAATTAGGTTAATTACACTTTAAAATTAGCCTAACACCTAATTAGTCTACACTTTAATTATACTTTTAAAATATTTAAGTCTACATGTAAGGGAGCTGTTAAAATGTAGTTTTAGAACAATTTTCTGGGAATTATACAGGAGATTGTGTTTTCATACAAGCATAACTCCATGAAAAAATACGAGACTTTTTACACTTATGACAGCTATTCAGACTCCCCACACTGCCTCCTGATTGGCTGAGAAACAGGGCCAGCTAGGATCCACACAGGGAATGGCCAGAGGTTTTTCTGATGTCACAGATGATGACATGGATATGCAGATGATTCCTTGATTGACTTAAGTGTCCAGTTCTGAGGAAACAAAGATGCAAGACCCGGAAAACAAAAGGTGACAATCTCAGATAACCAGAGGCTTGACTGTCTGTTCAGAAGACTAATGTATTCATATCTGTTTCAGCCTTCTCTTCCATGGGAATGGCAAGCCTCCAGTCTTAGTCAAACAGGTAAACATCCTAAGCCCATCTTGATGACAAAGGGATCATCTCTCTTATACACATATACAAAAGGATCTGATATTATCTGATTTGGGAGATCGCTGGAGGGACCTTTCTTATTGTGAGTGATCTCCGTTCCCAGAAGCTTATGTAAACCGAGGGCACTGGGGAAGCAGATGTCTTCAGACTACATTTGATACAAGTTTATACATTTAGAAATTGATACAGTGCACAATCAATACAAGTTACACAAGAAATATTTTAATACATTTATTAAAGGGTTTAGCTTTGATACAGTTCAGGATACAGTTGCTAGTGGGTCCTCCCGGAGCCTCCAGCAGCTTCGACATTGCAGAACTTCAAAAGAATGGAAAAGTTTTTAAAACTAAAGGAAAAATCTTATTTTTGCTCAAAGTTTTATTATTGCTCATTAACTCTTGAAGAGGGGAGATGCCATGGCTCTACAACAGTTTTACTCATGCACTAATCAGCTGTATGTTGATTATTCTCCCTCATCTCTCTCTCTCTCATACACACACAATTTTCTCCTCACTAACTTGCCCAATCTTCTTGGCATTTTATTCAGGGATGTTCATGAATGATGCAGAAGTTACACCTTGAATTATAGAAATGGGACAGCCTTCCCATTTGCCATGTTTTGTTTATGCTTCTAGGCTATTGCTTGTTTGCCCACTCAGTCAAGTAGCAATTATCTCCATATTCCCTCCTTTTGCAAGTTGCTCTGCAAGCATGGTATCAAAATAGTGAGGAGGGGGACTAGCTTGCTGCTGGATTGATTGCTTTCTTAAAAATGGTGTTGGATTGGGATTTTGTCCAAATTGAATTATTTATGATTTCCTGCCCCTTTCTCAAGAACCTTTCTCCTGGGTTGTTGTGCATTTTCCGGGCTATATGGCCATGTTCCAGAAGCATTCTCTCCTTTCTTCAGTTTCTGCATCTTTCTTGGGATACAGTCAACCCTCTATACCCACTGATTCTGTATTTATAATTTCACTATGCACAATTTGAAAATGTTCTTTAAAAACCTACAAAGCATACTATCATTTTTGCCATTTTATATAAGGGACACAATTTTACCATTGATTTTGGTATCTATGGGGGGTGTTCCTAGAACCAAACCTCAGCAGATACTAAGGACCCATTGTTTATATTTGGTTTAAACTTCACTCATTCCTCAGGTGGGAAAGAACTGAGAGAATTTTCAGAAGTTCATGTAGCTCTTTCATTTCTCCAAGTTCAAAATGGAAGAGGGGGTGGAATAAAATTAAGGACAGTTTTTCACCTTTATTTGGGCATATTCAAAGGCCAACCTGGAATGAATATAACATTCCCTTATATAAAATGTGTATTTAATGTATATCTGTTAGCTTTACAGCACAAACATAATGTACTACCACTTTTCACTATCTTTTCTATCTCACATGAAATTGGGAAGTTGCCATCTTTTTTTTTACCTTGGGCAACAAAATGCTTACTCTGATCTCAGGTATAAAATAGCACAAAGTATTTCTGAAGAGTAAATCAAAATCCTAGGAGTTTAAACACCAGGATCAGGAAAGAGTGAATCGGTGAATGAGCTACTACTACAGTTTAAAAACCCCGGTGGCTTCAGTAGTTTTGTGATGATTCATCAGTATTTGGGATGGTTCTTTTGCACTGTGAATGTCCAAGTGAGGAGTACATAAACTATCAGAAATGAAACAATCCCAGGAGACAGAATTTCTTTTCAGCTGCAAACCTAGCATATGCATATCTTATTGTCAGATTTGAAATACATATGCATGAGGGGATGTTTAACACATGGCTAGATGCCTTCTTATTTCTGGAAAGTACGTGCCACATTACTGCTGTGGCACGTACTTTCAAAGAGAACATTTAATTCTCAGCCTGTTGAAATTTCTTTTTTAAAAAAGAATGGATTTACATGTTTAGAAGGGAGCCATTCAAAATGGAAACTGTCACAAAACAGTTCAGAAACCCCCTCCTTGTGGTTATTCCACTTCCAGTGGCACAACAGGTATCAGACAGGAAGTGGTGCAATACTAATTGAAAAAATTGACAGTATCAGGTCAATTGACAGGTCAATTTTGGGGGTAGAGTACACCCCATCTCCTGGACGGATCGAGTGCCGGAGATAGCTAAACCATCCTAGCCCTCAGCCAAGAGACCCAAAGGGACACTCTCCCTCAAGGAGTGCGTCCGAGCGGTCCGGCGAGGGAGGTGGTAGCAGACCAGAAGAAGTGCAGAGGGTATAAAGGATCCCTGTACAGCCGCCAGCCGCACTTCCAAATACTAGAAAATTAAAAAAAAAGAACGTACGAACGCAAGAGAGAGGATCTAAGCACAGAGTTCTGAGACCTGGTGGCGGATGGGAACAAAGAAGGAATAAGAATAAGAAGAACGAGAAACAAGGTAACCTCTCCTTTTCTAAGAGAGACAGATAGATAAAAGCAAAATTAAAATCAAAGAAAGAGGAGGAGGGCGAGGAATGAGACGCGGACTCATGCCGAAGAAAGAGAATAATATTGGAAATTGTGTTTTTTGGAAATACTGTAACTGAACTAGAATTGTTAAACGCTGGAAGCTCACTCACTCAGAAATTGGAAACGCGCCAGGTTCCATCGGCTGGAAGAGAGTGGGAGGCGGAGGATCGACCTTGGGGCAAGATTGTTTGGTCTAGCCGGACGATTGCGTCAGCGAACTGATTCCCGGATGAAGGTGAGGGCGGAAGTGACCCAGCGGAAGGAGTAGCGGAAGGAGTTGCAGAGAGGGGAGACAAGAAGGGCCCCTGACAACACACCATAGAGTCTGGAAGGTTAGAGTCGAAAGAGGAATGGCGGGGGCGGTGGTGTGACAGAAGAGTACATGGGTAAAAGAGGAGGAGAAGAGAGTCAGACACAGCAGCGGAGACTGAGGAATCGAGAGGAGACGAGAGGAGAGCGGAGGAAGGAAGAAGGAGGGGTCGAACGTGGAAAGTAACGAGGAAGAGAAGTAGACGGAGAGACAGGAGACGCAGGAGGAGTGGAGAGGAAGTGAAAGAAGACGTGACGAGGACGAGAAGCAGACGTGCGACGGTGAGAGGCGAGGAGGGCGCGAAGCAAGACGTGAACCGGGCGGGCTGCGGAGAGAACGAAGAAGAGAAGCAGGGCAGCGGTGAGAGGGACGAGAAATAAAGAACGAGGACGAGAAGCAGACGAACGGCAGAGAGAGGAAAAAGACGAGGACTTAAACCATATTGAGTTACGGTAGGGGGAGAGTGGAACTAAGGGCCATAGTAAAAGAAGTGATCTAAGGACCAGAGGGGGTTAAAAGATATATATGTAAACTGAGATCCTGGGAACGCTGAAGGGTACTTGATAAGGGGTAAAAGGAAATATAAGGGGAAGTAAGAAGGGAAAGAGAAGGTACGAAGAGAAAAGGGAGGGGAAGACAAGGTGCAGGACCAGTAAGAAGCCTCTTATGAATTGCGAAAGATGCCAATAGATCAATAGAGACATACGGGGAAAAGAGTTAAGTGCACCATCCCCCCATAATAGACTAGGATAAAATCAAATGGTAATGTTATGAACTAAGATTAATGTTTTATATTTGAACTTACCCCATTAATTGTAGAGGAATCCACAGTAAGTAAAGCCGGAATAAAAACTACTGAAGATGACTACCCCAAGGGCGAAGACAGAAGACAAGAGAACCACAGCAAGAAAGGGATCAATCTCGGAGGAGGTGAACCTTAAAGATATTTTGAAGGAACTCCAGGGAATTGCTGAGAACCAAAAAACATTTCAGGACCAACTGACTACACTGAAAAAAGACTTAGCAGAAGAATTCACAGAAATCAAAAAGGAAATGAAAGGCTTGCAGGAAGATATTAAGGGCATGAAAGAAGATAACCAAAAATTAGGAAAAGCACAAGGAAACCTTAAAACAAAACTAGAAAAACTAGAAGTGAAAAGCGCAAAACTAGAAGAAAGGCAAGAAAGATTAGAAAGGAGAGAATTGGAATTCCAAGTGAGAATAAGAAACATAGTAGAAGAACCAGGAGAGAATGTGAAGCAAATAGTAACCCAGATTTTAGCAGATTTGCTACAAACACAGGACGAAGAAATGGAAGAGAACATAGAAAGAGCCTTCAGGGTAACAACGAATTTTTCAAAGAAAAATAATGTAGCGAGAGATGTGGTGGTCCATTTTGAAAGAAGAAAGATCAGAGAAGAAGTACTGAGATTAAGCAAAAAGAATACCATCAGATTTAAAGGATTAAAGGTAACAATCCTCAGGGAATACCCGACTAGTACAATGCAGAAAAGGAGGAAATATCTCTTCCTTACGGAGGAACTAAAAAAGAGGCACATTAGGTTTAGGTGGGAAAGAAGAGAAGGAATCATGGCCACTTATAAACAAGAACAACATTGGATAACAACAGAGGACAAGGCGAAAGACTTCTACAAACTATTGATGAAAGAAAAAACCAAACCAAACCCAAATATCAGCCCCTCGGAAGAAGAACTTGAGAGAGATAAGAAAAGAGCCAGAGCCATCTCCCCGGAAAACCACTCTATTAAACCCGTCGTACATCTCCCAAACTTGATAGATCTAGAGGAAAAAGAATCAAAAGAAGACTAAGAAAATAATATGGAAATAAAATGCCACTCAAACAACATCAATGGACTAAATTCCCCTAATAAAAGAAGCAGATTATTTAATTATTTAAAGAAGTCGCGATTTGATTTAATAGCTTTACAAGAAACACACATCTGCCATAGACACGGTGAACTGTTATCCCATAAGGGTCTGGGGGCTGTATTCTCATCGACAGCCAAAGAGAAAAAAAAGGGGGTGGTGCTGTATATAAATGAGAAGCTGAACCCGGAATTGGCATTCAAGGATGAGGATGGAAGATGGGTGGGTGCAAAGATCAGGACAGACAATCAGACAATTCTAATCTGCAATATATATGCTCCGAATGGTCCAAAAACATCATTCCTAGAAAATCTAAAAAAGAAAATAGAGGAACAAGAATTTGACGATCTAATAATACTGGGGGACTTTAACGGAATAATTGACCCTGAGATAGATAAAAAGGGAAGTTGTATAGGTAAAGAGAAGAGGGTAGAAACACGGTCAGGCTTATTACCTAAGAAATTTGTGAAGGCATTAGTAGACTGGGAATTAAAAGATGTGTGGAGGATTCACCATGGTGAACAAAAGGACTTCACTTATTTTTCTAACAGACACAACACATGGACGAGAATAGACATGGTCTGGATGACCTCGCTACTAAGCCTCAAAGTGACAAAAATAAACATCTTGCCCCGGTACATCTCAGACCACTGCCCAATAGAATTTACAATTAATAAGAAACAAAGAAATTATAACTGGAGATTAAATGCCAATCTTATTAAAACAGAAGGAGATATTTTAAGAAATAAAAAAATCCTCCAGGAATACTTTGAAATAAACAACACTGCGGAGGTACCCCCACAAACAATTTGGGACGCGAGTAAAGCATTTATGCGCGGACATTTCATTCAACAAAACGCCAAGAAAAACAAAATCAAGAATAAAATTAGATCTAATTTAAAGGAAGAAATTAAACAAAATGAAACCAAATTAAAACAGGACCCGACTAATGGCAAAGTAAAACAGGAATTGGAAATGCTGAAGAAACAATTGACCTCGATAGATTTAGAAGAGATGGCTAATAAGTTAAAATTTCTGAAACAGCAGTACTTTCAAAACGCCAACAAACCAGGAAAATGGTTAGCCTGGCAAATCAGAAAGAAAAAAAAGGATAGGACAATAACAGAAATAAATTCAGATGGGAAGAGATATACAACAGAACCCGAGATAGCGGCCCATTTTAGCAAATTCTACGGTAAGCTATACGCCAAAGACAACATCAAAAAGGACAAGGTAGGGGAATTTCTTAGTAACCAAAAATTACCTAAAATAACAGAAAAACAGAGGGAATTACTAAATAAGGAAATAACGGAAATAGAAATCCAAAAAGCAATTAACAACATGAAGAGTGACAGGGCACCAGGCCCTGATGGTCTAAATGGGCTATACTACAAGACGTTCGTGGAAGAACTGATCCCATTCTTAAAGAAAATCATGAACGAAATTTTAGATAATAAAAAGGTGCCAGATTCATGGCGCTATGCTACAATAACAGTTATCCCAAAGGAAGGGCAAGATTTAAGTTTAGTGAAGAATTATAGACCCATATCTCTGTTAAATTCGGATTACAAAATTTTTTCAAATATACTAGCAGAAAGATTGAAGGAGTTTTTGACCGATTGGATAGGGGAGGATCAAACGGGTTTCCTGCCCAGAAGACATATGAGAGATAACGTGAGGGAAATCATAAACATAATTGAATATTATGAGGGTACAAAAAAGGAGGAATTGGCACTTTTAGCGATAGACATGGAAAAAGCTTTCGACAATCTAAATTGGGACCTGATTAAATTGTTGATAAAGGAATTGGACATGGGGTACAAATTTACTAGCGCGATTAGTCAAATTTACGATCAACAAGAAGCAAAAATAAAAATAAACTCTTTGGAATCTAAGAACTTTAAAATTCAGAAAGGAACGAGACAGGGATGTCCTCTGTCCCCTCTCTTATTTATCTTTGCAATAGAACTGTTACTAAACAATATTAGAAATGATCCCCAATTAAAAGGAGCAAGTATTAGAAAGCATAAGTATAAAATTAGAGCATTCGCCGACGATTTGATATGTGTAATAGAAGAACCAATAAAAACAATAAATTGCTGGCTTGCCAAATTTAAAGAATTTGAGAGAGTATCAGGATTAAAAATCAATTTAGATAAAACTATGATTTTAACAAAAAACATGACGAAAACCAGACAAAAAGAATTGACAGAACTAACAGGTATCCAAGTTAAAAAAAAAATCAAATACTTGGGAATAATATTAACTGCTAAAAACTCCCAGCTCCTAGAAAATAATTACGACTCCAAATGGAAGGAAATCAAAAAAGATTTAGAAAAGTGGAAACACCTAAAATTATCATTACTAGGGAGGGTAGCTGCAATAAAAATGACTATATTGCCAAAACTGATTTTTCTCTTCCAGAATATCCCAATTATAAGAAACTCGTTAAGATTTAAAAGATGGAATAAAGATTTGAGCAAATTTATATGGATGGGGAAGAAACCAAGAATCAAAAGAATATATTTGATGGATGAGAAAAACAGGGGGGGGCTAGGCTTCCCAAGTCTACAACTTTATCATGATGCCTGCGGACTATTGTGGGTTAAAGATTGGGCTACTCTCCAAAAAACAAAAATCACAGCGCTAGAAGGGGCAGATTTAAGATCAGGGTGGCACGCATATTTATGGTATAATAAGAAGTTAATAGAAAAAAATTTTGGGAATCATTTTATTCGTTCATCTTTACTAAAAATGTGGGACAAATATAAGAAGAGACTATATTTGAAAACTCCGTTATGGATATCCCCGCTAGAGGCGTGCCAGAGAAGGGAATTGGGTACGGAGAACTGGCCAAGGTACAAAGATATAGTAGTTAGGGAAAACAACACCTATAAGTTGAAAAGCCAGGAAGAAATAACTGCTGAATTCAAAAATGTCGGCTGGTTCCAGTACCTACAACTAAAAGATTACTACAATAAAGATAAAAAACTAGGATTTGAAGGAAAAGAGAGTTTTTGGGACAAAATAATGCAATTGGAAAAGAAGACAATATCCAAAATTTACAAAAAATTACTGGAATGGGAAACAGAAACAGAACCAGTTAAAACGTGCATGACAGAATGGGCAAAAAATATTGGGAAACCGATACAATTGGCAGAATGGGAAAAAAGTTGGAATATCAGACTCAAACTCACATATGCCACAGATATGAAAGAAAATTGGATAAAAATGTTTTACAGATGGTACTGGACCCCACAAAAAATTGCAAAATTTTACAATAAAACATCAAATAAATGCTGGAAGTGTGGGGAGGAAGTAGGGACCTTTTTCCACTGCTGGTGGACATGTAAAAAGGCGAGGTCATACTGGAAAGAAGTTCACCAAATAATTCAAAAGATACTGCAGATTAGAATTGATCTAGACCCGAAACACTTCCTCCTGGGGATGTTAAACATAGAAAAAGATAGAAACAAAGAGATCCTTTTTAACTATCTCACCACTGCAGCGAGAATGAACTTTGCCAAAATGTGGAAAGATAAAGAAACACCTGATGTAAACTGTTGGTTAACAAAGATCTGGGATGTGATGAATATGGATAAATTAACTTACCTGCTGCATAATAACCAAGGGAGACCGAAAAAACAGACAAATTGGGAGTTGGTAATAAACTATTTGAAAGAAACAAAGTATAAGGTAATTATCTAAAAAGGAAGAGAGTCTCATAATGGGAAAACATGTACATAGATGGAAGTACACATAATAAGGCCACCAGAAGGAAAAGGTCGAGGGGAAAATTTGTGTGACTTATGATTGTTTAAGACACTGTGCGAAGATGGAAGTCAATTTTAATCGAAACCTGTATAACTGTCTTTGTATATCTTCATGGTCTTTGTTTTTTCTCCCCTTTCTTTTTTTTTTTTTTTTTTTTCTTTTTTCTCTTATATATACACAGATTTCTCTTTCTTTTTTTTTCTTTTCTTTACTCTCCCTCACTACGCCCGACACCCCCCTGTACCCTCCCCCCCCCCGTGCTATCCTTTTAGTTGTGTGGTTTTACTTATATGTTGAAAGCATCAATAAAAATCATTGAAACAGAAAAAATTGACAGTATCTAGTTTAAATACATATTCTGTATTTAAACAACTAATTTCACAGATTTATAATCCAGAAAGGCAGAAAGCTATGAATCAATGTGATTTGGTAAATGGGGTGCTAGGCACATTATTTGCTGTTTTGTAGCTATTTATTTAAGAAAACAACAAACATAAGTGACACGTGCATGTCAAAATATGCGTTTTCATGAGAAAAAACTCTAGGCCCTAGCCAAGATTACATGTCTCCCTTGCAGCGATACTCCTGGAACAATATCTCATAATCCCCTCCCTTCTCCTAAAGACCTTGGTACAGTCAACCTTCCATTTTTGCAGGTTGCACACTCACAACTTTGATTATTCACAAGTTTGAAATGCTGCACCTCCTAAAGTTGGGGCTGCCAGATGAGCAAGAACTGTTTGGGAGGTGTAAGGTAAAGGTAAAGGTTTTCCCTGACATTAGATCTTGTTGGGTCAGACTCTGGAGGTTGGTGCTCATTTCCATTTCTAGGCTGAAGAGCCTACATTGTCCATAGACACCTCCAAGATAATGTGGCTGGCATGACTGCATGGAGCGCCGTTACCTTTCTGCCAAAGCAGTACTTATTGATCTACTCACAATTGCATATTTCAAACTTCTAGGTTGGCAGAAGCTGAGGCTAACAGCAGGAGCTCACTTCCCTCGATTTGAATTGCGGAGCTTTCGGTCAGCAAGTTCAGCAGGTCAGTGTTTTAACCCACTGTGCCACCGGGGGCCCATGTGCACCAGGAGGTGGACATGCCTCAAATCTCTGTTCTGCCCAATATCCCCCTTCCTTTGTCAGGGCAAAACAGAGACTCATGGAACTCCAGTAAGAGGAAGAGCCAGCTTCATAATACTTCACTTACCCCATGGATCTGACTCCTCTTCCTGTGTTTCATAAATCTCTGTTCTGAGCAGGCAAAGGAAGAGGATTACTAGCAGGACCAGGAGCACCAGTTTACCACATGTTTCTGGTCCTCTCAGTATCTTCCTTCCTTTGATCAGGAAAAAGATAGATTCATGCCATGTAGGACTATGAAAAGTAGTCACTTCGACTGGGTAAGTGAAGTGATGTGTGGGGTTGGCTCTTCCCCTTCCCCTGGGGACCATAGCAGTAACACTTTTTTTTCCACACTGGAAGTATTAAGTTTATTCCAATTTGTGGAAGAGCTGGGGCTCTAACCCCCCATGAAAGTCAAGAAATTATTCCATTGCTTATAGTAATTGAACTCTGTTTTAGATCTATATGCCTTGGTTGGTGGAAGGAGATCTCTCATTCTGAAATTGAGCAATTTAATCCGATCACAGATAGTGAGATCTGATACGTGGATATCGAGATTCATTAGGCAGATAACGAAACTCGGCAGCGAGCCTTGGTGTCCTTGGTTCTGGTAGCTGTTGCTACTTTGCCTCCTCTGGTCAATCGGCCAGCTGGGCTCTGGGCTCCTGCTCCCCAATGGTCTCTCCAACACAGTTTCAATTTCATATCTTTATTTATTTGACTGGGAGGGGATCAGTGCTCAACAATTCCTCTTCCTCGTGGCAGCCTCTCCACTGTTCCCTCTAGGACTGCTGACTGTAGGTTTGGGCCCCAGATACGTTTTGGAGGTGAAATGGGCCCCCTCATCAGTATCAGATGTGTGTGACAGGTGGGTTCAAGTTAGGTAATTACATCAGGCAGTGGTAGCTTTCAGCCAAGCAGGAAAGGAATTCCTGGCTGTGCTTGGTGGCATCTGAGGAAAAGGGTTTTCTAACACTCTCCCTCCTTCCAGATGTCCTGCAGACTAGGAAAGGATTTTGGAGCCTGGAGCATTCCTGGTATCATGGAAGGTAGGTGGGGAGGGGATAAATATGCAACACAATCGCGTCTTCACTCCCAAATCACTGGACCTGTTCCCCTCTTTGACCATCAAAAGGTCCCAGCATCCTGCTGAATGGATGGACTGTGGTATAGGGGAGACAGGATCCCCCAATCAGTTAATTGCCTTCTCTAGGCAGAGTTCTTCTCATAGAAGGTGTCTGTACTCAGTTTGGGAAGACTCCTCCTGCTGTAGTCCAGCCTGTGATAATGTCTGATGTCAATGAGGTTTCAGGGCCTGGGCCTGATCACAATGGGGATGATGGCCATACTGACAGGCGTGGCTTTGAGCCTGTTGACAGGTCTGCACTTGACAGACTTGCTTTAGAGCCGGAGGTTTCTGCAGAACAGAGAGAGGAAAGTCAAGGACACAGTCCCAAGAGTTTTCTGAGGAGATTTGGCAGATGCATATGCAGAGATTAATGAGCTTGAAAACAGACGGTAAGACTTTCGTAAACAAAGAGTTCACAGGTTCTTCAAAGGTCAGCTCGCCTTCGAGAGAAGTGGTAAAGTGAATTATCTGGTGGGAAAGTGAAACTGACTGTTTTTCTCACTGCAGGAGACGGGAAGAGCTTTTTAAGTGAAAGAGAAAAAAGCCTTTTGCTTCATTGGGGTCAACGTTGGTTATTCATGCCAGTCGTGCCAAGTTTTTGCTCCAAGTTTCCAAGTGGATGTCTAGTTTTGTGGTTCCTGTTTTGCCAAGTTCCTGTTCTTTGATTGCAAGTAGTTTTTAGTTCTTTGGTTCCAGTTTTTCTAAGTCCATGTTTTGACAATTGGGATTTTACACTACCTTCTGCTTTTGGATTTTACAACCTTGTACCTTGTGTCTTATTTTTGTACCTTGAAAGTTATGGACTTATGGTGATATTTTGAAGATACCATTTTGGACTATACTTTTATATTATTTTTATGGCTTGGCTTTTATATATTCTTCAATAAACTGTTTGCTGAAATCACTCAACTGGTGTGGTGTTTTAAGATCAGAGAGGTTCCAGCTCTGGGATACAACAGCTCCTAGCCCATGCTACTCAGAGCTTCCTTTATGGAGTATTGCAGGCAGAGGACAAGAGACAGAGAGAAGTCTGTTTCTGTGCATGCCTGAATTTAGATTCATACACACACACACACACACAGGGAAGCTAAATCAAGTTGCTTTGTATTCCTGTCTCAGGGTGCTTGCTGAAGTAAACCAGATTTATCAGAAAGGAATACACCCATGCAAATGGGCAAATTCAGCATTCATTAAGCCAAAGACAGACAGAAAGGATGAGTAGAAGACCCTGCAATTCCAGCAGGGATAGAAATGATTTGTTCTGAGATAGTGATAGACAAAAGTAAGAATAAATACTGTTAACATTCAACATTGGCTTTAAGGGAAATTGTGTTTTAAAGGAAAAGCATTAGCACAATTTGGTTAACACAGCAGTTGTTTTGAACCCTTTTTAAAGACAACTAATTCCAGCTCAGTTAAATCTTTCTAAATCTTCCTATGTTTTGGCAATCAAAACCCCCGTGTTTTCTGTGTATCATTCTGAACTGCAGTGCATTAATCATAAAGGTTAGGCTTCTGTTGTTCTTATAATAGTTGTAGGCAAAATCCCATGTGGTATTTGGAAATAAATTGCCTATTATAGTGGTTTGTGGATAGAGCTTTCAGGCTATTTAACCAACCCATTTTCCCACCCCAGGTGATAACAAAATGTAAAGTGGGTTAATCTTTTAAATGTTTACTCTTGAGTCATTCTCTTGTAAAGCTATTCACAAAATTACATCTGTATCGAACCAGCCATTGCAAATGGCTCCCATGTGGTTCTTTGACCTACAGACCAACTTATTCATTATGCAGGAGCACCATGGTGGCAGTTTTAACACATTAAAAAAAATCAGTCAGTGGCATATGGGAAAGGGTGATTTCATCCATTTACCATTTTCTCATTTGAGATTCCTGTCCTGATTTTAGTGCCACAAGAGAGGCAAGATGGAAAGAAGGAGAGGTGGATACCTATTTTTCCATCTCCAGCAAAACTATTAATGGATTAGAGGAACAACGCGAATTTGGGCAAATGAGCCCAAAGTTCAGAAAATCTAGCTAGCTAGGTAACTTGGCAATCATGAAGTCATGAAGTGGGGTGTTGGCTTTACTGGTCAGCCAAATGGCAAAATATATCTATAGTTAGCTCTCCACATTTGCTAGGGTTAGGGGCAAATAACTTCCATGAAAGTGAAAAACTTCAAATTAAAAAATGCTGTGTTTTTCACATGAGAGAATCCTCTGGAGTCAAGAACAGTGGTTCTCAACTGTGGATCCCCAAGTGTTTTGGCCTACAACTCTAGAAATAATAATGTGGATTACCTGCTTTGATAATCTGTATTATTTTGTCATGTAGAATGGCCCTATGTCTTCTAGTATGACTCTATGGTCAGTTTCCACTGGAGATTCTTTGGTACACTGATGTTGACACAAGTGAAAAAACACGCAAACACCTTCAGAAAGCCCTAGTGCCAGAGGATAGGGGCTTTCAATAGGTAGCCAGGCTTTAAAGTTGTCTAATGTGCACAAATCATTTTTTTTTATTTCCAGTGCCTTTTGCTATGACATTTGTTCAAAATAAGTACAGGTTCAGCATCCCTAATACAGTATACATCCCTAATACATCCCTAATACAGTATTCCGAAATCCCCTAAAATCCCAAATTAGCCACATGGGAGGCTCATATAATGACATCTTTGTTTTCTAATGGTCCAACTTTTACAAACTTTGTTTCATGCACAACATTATTTAAAATATTGTATAAAAAAACCTTCAGGTTTATATGAAGCCTGAATTAATGTTGTGCTCAGACCTGGGTCTTATATCTAAGATATTTCATTACCGTATATACTCAAGTATAAACCAACCCAAATATAAGCCAAGGCACCTGATTTTACCACAAAGAACACAAAGAACAGGGAAAACGTATTGACTCGAGCATAAGTCAAGGGTGGGAAATGCAGCAGCAATTGGTAAATTTTAAAAAAATAATACTTAAAATAGATACCAATAATATTACATTAATTGAGGAATCAGTAGGTTAAATGTTTTTGAATATTTACATAAAACTAATTTAAGATAATAACAAGATTTTAATAAGATAAGATTGTCCAACTCTGATTACCTATATACTCAAGTATAAGACGGCCCAAATATAAGCCAGCCAAGACCCTCTCTTGAGTATAAGATGGGGGGGGCTTTTTCAGCCCTCAAAAGGGTGAAGATCTTGGCTTATACTCAAGTATATATGATATGTATGGATAAGCAAATACAGGTACTCCAAAATCTTTAAAAAAACTGAAATCCAAAACATTTTTGGTTCCAAGCATTTTGGATAAGGGATTCTCAACCTGTATAGGGATAACCTGAGACTTATTTATTTCGTGTCAAAAGCATTGGTACAGCAAATACATTTCAAATAATGGAAATAAAATAAAAAAGAAAAGAAATCACAAGCAACTAAATAGTTTTGGACCAAAAGCGGGCAACAGCAACCGCATTGTCTGTAGCTTTAAACAACTCCTCCTCCGTACATGAGGCAGGGTATTGTGGGCAAGCATACATATGCTGAGTTGTTTGTTCAGCTCCACAGTCATACAAGGTGGAGGATTCCTCCAGGTAGTGCCACCTCGCCAAGTTGTCTTTTGATCTGCCCACTCCACTTCTGAGTCTGTTCAGGGACTTCCAAGTTGCCCATTCTTGGTTTGCCCCTGGAGGAAGACCCTAACCTGAGACTAGCAACTAGTAGAAGTAGTACAAACAGACAACTTAAAATGCTAGAAATTAAAACAATGCCTCCTAAAATAAAACTGTATTAAGGTCATTCTTTAAAGCAAGTCACAAAGAGGTGAGATGCATCCCATAAATCTGGTTTGGGTAAATCGCCCTTCCTCCATGAGGGCTAATTTGTGTTCTCCTTTGGGACTGTTTTAATGGGATGTAAAGAGATCCAATCAAGAGTATCCTTCCCATGCCACTGGTAGTTTGATCTACAACTTTAACACCACATGGTTTGCTATAAGCTTTTCATGTGGTTCCCAGAATCTACAACTTGTCAAACACAAAGCCTTGTTACAAAGGTACCACAAAACGATATGTTTCTGTTATCAGAGTTTCTCCTGTAATACAGCCATTTGCTCTGTGTTCTTTGACACTAGATGGCTGCCTTGGAGAAAAAGAGATGCAGGTGTCTTTGGGCTTAAGAAAGATGGACAGCACTCGCTGACATTTTTTAGCACCTTTATCTCCAAAATAAGAATGAAATCTGTCCTACTAGATCTGTTTCCACTTTTACACTTTAACACTTCACGAAGGTCCTAGACTGAAGAACCTGAATCTTCTTCTCTTCTGGACAAGGAGGAAGAATTTCAGGAGAATAACATTACCTTGAAAAGTGATGTGCATTCCTCTTTGTTAGACTTTAAAAACATGAATGACATACCCTGACAACTGTAGTTGATGCTTAAATGTATCATGCTTAATGGCATCCCCAGGGTCTGCTGCCTGTGTTTGGTAAGACCACTGTACTGACAAATGGTATTTCTATTTTGCCTGGGGGGAAAGAAGAGTTATATTTCATCTGTGTTGTTTCCACTAATCACATTCATGCTTTTGATCATTTGTGAATTATGGATAGTCATATAATGAGCCTTAGTGTTCTTTGAAAGGAAGACCACAGGGCCTTCTAACAGGGAACCAGAACAAGTGTAAGGAGGAGAAGAAGCTCTTGGGCTTCACCTTACCTAACTGTAAAGAGAAGGATACTTTATACATACTATAAGAGGCTCATCCTTGGCTGACAGCCAGAGCACCTGGCTTATTGGTAATCACACAACAGAATGTTACTTACTCTTGGAACAGCTGCATCTGCCTTGCCAAAGATAACCAGGCAACTCTTTTAATTAGGCCAAAATATCAGTGACTATAGAACCCTATATTAAATCAACTTTCCTAACCTATCAGAAATAATTCATTGCAAGGCATATGCTTTTCTCTAATACACATGTAACCTGGGGGCAGAAAGCAACATTGCCTGCTCTTATGGGTAATTTATAGTTTGATTCCTGCCAGCAATATAAAATATGAATATTTTCATGCTGATCAAGCATCACTTTTTGATCAAGGGAAGGAGATATCTGAGTTATGGTAATGATGCATGTTTGCACCAGAACTGCAGACTCATACCTCCAGATTTGCATTCTTAGATGGAGCTTAAATCTTCTCAGGATGAGCAGAAATGTAGGCATAAGAATCTTGGCAGAGAGACAATGGCTCCTGTGAAAGTCATCTTTGATGGGGTTTTTAAAAACATTCAAAAGGCCCCTGTGTTTGGGTAGTGGAACAGGCCAAAAATATTGCTATCTGAGAGATGGACAGTGAAATGAAAAGGGAAGCAAAAATTGTGATGTTAGTGGTTGAGGGTAATTAATTAGGGAGAAGGACATTATATTTCACCTATGGGTTCACATTAATGTGACACGTCTTTGGCATGGTTTAATGTTTATGCTCTTCTGGTTTCAGCAGACACTTTAAAGGCAAGCAAGAAAAATGGCATCAGTGGGCAAAAGCAATGGTTGCCTCATTCTGTCTCTTCAATATTTATGCCACACACTCTAAAGCTTTGTCTCACCAGTCAATCGATCAATCAGTCAATGATGCCTATGTTACAGTCTACAAACCATAAGGTAATGCAATAGTTATATACATCTTACACACATACAGAAAGAAGAATACTCATACTATATTGGGAAACACAAACAGGCACTGTTGGGATAGTACAAAAGGATATAATTACAAACATGGAAAGACATTATAAACATTGAGTTAATAAAATAGGTTTAAAACTGAGTACAAAACAGATACAAACAAAACCAAATGATTATATGAATTAAATGTAAATTAAATCAACAACCATATTACCGGTAAGCAAGAATTTGATATCCCTCCTGATCCTGAAACTATGATTCCCATGTAACACCTAGCAAGTTTGCTCCATCAGGGAATCCTAACATTTTGACAACAACAAGCTTTATTGTTCTGCCCCCATACTAGCTATTTATTTAGAAAGTGTCTGTGATGCAGGGAGAAAATCAAATGCTACGCATTTGAAGTAAAAGCAACAATTTATTAAGAAAATCCAACAAATGCTACGTTTAGCGAAGGACAAAAGGGATCCTCTCACCTCTGCAGGAGTCTACCACATACCATGCAGCTGTGGACAAGTCTACATAGGGACCACCAAATGCAGCATTGCCCAGACACAAATCAAGGAACATGAAAGGCACTGCAGACTAACTCAACCATAGAAGTTAGCCGTAGCAGAGCACTTGATGAACCAACCTGAACACAGCATATTATTTGAGAACACAGAATGCTGGATCACTCTGACAACCACCATGTCAGATCACACAGAGAAGCCTTTGAAATCTACAAGCATGTGGACAATTTCAACAGAAAGGAGGAAACCATGAAAATGAACAAAATCTGGCTACCAGTATTAAAAATACTCTAAAATCAGGACAGTAAATAAAGAACAACACTAAAAACAGAGAAATTCCAGACATGAAACAATCAGGAACAGCTAACACCTGCCAAGCAAAGGATTCTCCCAGACAGGAAGAAGCCAGGCCTTTAGGCCATAGGGCCATCAAATGCTAATCAAGGTGATTAATTACAACATCCACACCTGCCTCCAACAGTCAAGAGTTCTTTCTCCCACCCTGGACCTTATACAGATATATAAACCTCCCTTGCCTAGTTTCCAACATACCTCACAACCTCTGAGGATGCCTGCCACAGATGTGGGTGAAATCAGGAGCGGCCCTAGGTTTTTTCAGTATGTACGCAAACCTAGGGCTGCCCCCCTCCCCCCTGCAAGAGCACCCAGCGGCGGCTTCAAGGGCTTACATTATGAACCAGCCCTGGGTGAAATGTCAGGAGAAAAAGCATCTCGAACATGGCCATACAGCCTGAAAGACTCACAGCAACCCAGTGATTCTGGCCATGAAAGCCTTCGACTAAACAATTTATTAAACAACAGATCTCAAACTTCCTCTCCTACAGAGTTTTCTGCCAGCCTTTGTGAAGGGAGTTAAAGTCCTTGAAGAACAACCATAGCTCTTACTGGATGTTACTTTAATATAGCTGCAATTGGATCTCAAACTGTTATATTTCAAATACAAGGAGGAAGAGCCTATCTAGACCAGTGATTCTCAACCTGTGGGTCCTCAGGTTTTTGGCCTAAAACTCCCAGAAATCCCAGCCAGTTTACCAGCTGTTAGGATTTTTGGGAGTTGAAGGCCAAAACACCTGGGGACCCACAGGGTAAGAACCACTGATCTAGACTAACCCCACAAATGAACATAAAGTGCTAATCCCCTCCAACTAAATAAGAGTTTAACAGGAGTATACAATGAAAAATCTTGTGGAGGCACAACATTTATTAGAGACCCAGGTAACTTGACCATCAAAGATATTCAAGTGCAGACAGATTAATAAACTGGTTAAAACACAAGGAGACACACTAGGCAAAGTACATACAGATTAATTGAAATATTAGTTTCAGCCTGAATCTAGTACAGAAAGGTTTCTTATCCTAGCTACCTCCAAAAAAAACTTGGCAACAGCCAGAGTCACACGGGGAAGATTATCTTCCAGTAAAAGTTGACATAGAATTTAGCTGACCGGGTAGGTTGCTCAGTAATGAGTTAACAATATGTTTTTGAGCCTGCTTGTAACTGCTGAAGTACAATGAGATGTGTTTTATGCATTCCCCTTCCTGGTTACTGCATCCTCATTGGCTCCGAAAGGCCATCAGCATGTCACTTTTTGCACAGACGCTTAAATGGAACCCAAACCACCTCTCGGTGTGTAGCTATGATTCTTCTGTGCCAAGGGGGTATATTTTTCCTATGTATTTAGTGTGTGCATGTATATGTGTGCACAATTTCTTTAGGAGAATGGTGGCATATAAATTCAATCAATACAATAGGGAGAAAAAACCATGCCTCACCCCCTCCCTATACTTTGTCACCATTGCGGATCTCTCTCTATTTCTCAAACACAAATACACTCCTATAACTGCAATTAAGTTATTCTATGCCATGTATCAAGCTAACATTTAGTTTGATGTTCATTTTCAGTGATGAGTGTTATGAATTTTCCTTGATGCTAGAGATGAGTATTTGAAAATGGTACAGTAGAGTCTCACTTATCTAACACTCGCTTATCCAACGTTCTGGATTATCCAACGCATTTTTGTAGTCAATGTTTTCAATACATCATGATATTTTGGTGCTAAATTCATAAATACAGTAATTACTACATAGCATTACTGCATATTGAACTACCTTTTCTGTCAAATTTGTTGTATAACATGATGTTTTGGTGCTTAATTTGTAAAATCATAACCTAATTTGATGTTTAATAGGCTTTTCCTTAATCTCTCCTTATTATCCAACATAATCGCTTATCCAACATTCTGCTGGCCCGTTTATGTTGGATAAGTGGATATTTGAAAAATATTTTATAATAATAATAATAATAATAATAATAATAATAACTTTATTTTTATATCCCGCTCCCATCTCCCCAGAGGGGACTCGGGGTGGCTCACACGGGGACAAGCCCAGTTTCAACATACAATAAAATACTGAATAATTAAACCAATGTAAAACTGGTAAAATAGTATAAACATACAAACCAGCATAAAACATCAACATCAAAACATTAGAACATTAGAGTCTGAACATAATATACAAACTGTAAGATAAAATATCTTTGAGTGTCTTGAAGAGGAGAATTCTGGACTCAATATTTTTTTAAAAGTTTAGGAATTATATTACGCAAAATTTGCACTTGACTGTTTTGTCCAAAAAAAACGTTTCTGCACAGGAAACACCCTTTTGGTACAAAATAGACTTTTTGCAGTGAGAAACAAATTGCTAAAATTACGAATTGCTTCCTTTTAAAAACAATTAGCAAAGATTTACATAACTAGCTGGTATAGACAGCAAACTAACAATATACAGCCAGTACAGTTGCACTTTCTTCTGAATGTTTTCCAAATGCATTACAATAACTGCATGATGTAAACAGCACAATAAAACTCTTTGATTAATATGAGACTTCATAAACTATACTCCTTGGAAAAGGCCCTGGTGGACCGTAATTCAGCATCTGCCAAGGTGATTTATTCACCCTCGCTCTACTTATATGAGTCTTTTGTTTTCCATTACTTAATATCAGCAGCATCTTGTTATTGCATTACATCTCTCCTCCCTTTGCACTGAAATGTCTACCACCATTTCCTAGAGTTCACATTAGCACTCGGAGCATTAAGGCTTCTGGTAAGCCAAATGGAGCAGAGTGCATCTCCGGGCTTCTGCTTCAGTAACAAAAGCCAGGGGGCAAAATACAATCTGCAAACCTTTGTGCTGTTTTGTTCTTCTATGTGCTCATCTCTGAAAATGTCTGTAGTTCTGAGCTATATCCCATGAGGAGTTAGTGATGACACTGGAATTAAATGGAGATGTTTTCAACCTGCTTTCATACGCTAGATATAAAGCCTGAGGATAGGGCTGCTCATCAGTGGCAGTTGCGTATTGATTCGCCATCATCTGACCTTGTCATGGAGAGGGATCTGGTGATTGAAAATTGCCCCTAGGAGAGCTGTCATCTTGAAAGCATCCTCTTCATTTGATTCAAAATGCTCTAGATTTGTTGACCTTCATGGCACATTGTAAATCTTTGAGGGCTATTCTGCCAATGGGGATATGAATAAAGTTGTGTTTCAAAAAATCAAGAGAGAATGAAGCAGTGAATTTCCACTTCTGAATTTGAAGTCAACTGACAGCATAGCTGCATCTTGAAGAAGAACTAAACCATACGAGGTAAGCATGGGGTTCAAAAAACCCGTATTTGTGGATTCAGGGCCGGCTGAGAGAAACAAGATATCTCCTCCCCATCCCACAAACAGAAGCTGACTGGCAGAGGCAGGACTAGGGTGGTATGGCGAGGGCTGCTAGTCAGTTAGGGTTGATCCAAGGTGTCTGTCCTGGACATCAGTCTTTGGCCATGGAAAGAGGAAAGGGAGAGAAGGAAGAACATGATAGTGAACATCTCCTACATCAGTGGTTCTTAACCTGTGGGTCCCCAGGTGTTTTAGCCTACAACTCCCAGAAATCCCAACCAGTTTACCAGCTGTTCGGATTTCTAGGAGTTGAAAGCCAAAACATCTGGGGACCCACAGGTTGAGAACCACTGTCCTACATGCTTCTGAAGGAGAAGGAAACAGTAATGAGGAGTGGCTAGGCTATTACTTTGAATGCTTAAATACCCTGAAGTCACCAGATCCTATCTGATCTTGATAAGCAAGGTCAGATCGGATTAATACTCTGATGGAGAGGCTGTCAAGGAATACTAGATGCTACAGACAAACTACCTTTGAGAATTCTTGCCTTGGAAAATCCTATGAAAATCATCATAAGTCAAGAAGCCCCTTGAAGGCACATACATTATACACTCTGTAGCAAAGACGCTATGAGATGGTAGATCAAAAACATAGCCTATGGTGTGGCACAGGCAACTATTTCTCCTCCAACAGTCACTTCTGGGTTGCAAATCCCATAAGTTCTGTTGCTGCTGGCTGGACTCGCAGTTTGGAACTTATTTCAGGGCTTGTAGCGGAAGAGTTCTCAAATATATTTGGGAAAGCAGGCTAGTTTAGAGGGACCAGAACGTGTTGTAAAGGATGTCCAGCTCTGTCTCCAATGGATGGGACCAGCTGAGAAGTTCAAGAGAAACAGCTGCTATCAATGACCACAGTATCTGCTATTTGAGGTCATTTGCTGACTGTATCTATTGGCAGGAACAATCCTGGGTGGGGCAAGGGACAAGGGTACACACAAAAATCAAGTTTCCAAGCTTAGAATAACTCCATCAGGAAGGAATGTTGCAAGTGGAGGGCATTTGAGAGGGTTAATGCCTATACATCAGGGGATGAATGTCTGTAAATGTTCTCCTGATACTTGCTGATACATGCTATAGTGATTTGAGCACTGAACTAAGGATGCATCCTTTCTGTAGAATTAATGCAGTTTGACACTACAGTAGAGTCTCACTTATCCAAGCTAAACGGGCCAGCAGAAGCTTGGATAAGCGAATATCTTGGATAATAAGGATTTTTGTAGTCAATGTTTTCAATGCATTGTGATATTTTAGTGCTAAATTCGTAAATACAGTAATTACTACATAGCATTACTGTGTAATGAACTACTTTTTCTGTCAAATTTGTTGTCTAACATGATGTTTTGGTGCTTAATTTGTAAAATCATAACCTAATTTGATGTTTAATAGGATTTTCCTTAATCTCTCCTTATTATCCAACATATTCACTTATCCAATGTTCTGCCGGCCCGTTTATGTTGGATAAGTGAGACTCTACTGTACTTCCTTTTCAAACATATGGAAAAGTCTCCACTTTTAACAAGTCCTGGTGGTAGTTTTTATTCTAAGAACCTGAGGGTGACGTGCCAATCATTTGGTGTGTGCTGGTCCATAAACCATAGACACAAATGCACAAATTACTTTCCAAGGATCAAAACAAGCTCTGAAAAAGCTAGGAATTTAAAGAAAATGAGAAATGTATAAGCTATAACAAAGAGTGAAGATGAACACACACTGAGGCACACTGACAGCTTTTGTTTTCTTCACTTGTGACACGGAGATGCTATATAGATTTCTGAACAAAAGTTGCACTGAACCTTATCCATTAGGCACAGGCTAAACAAAGCTTACGTACCAAATTGGACCGATTCCAATAGTCGTTGTGCCTGTGGCATGTTTATGAGCAACATTGGATCTGACAGAAAAGCAATTAAGCCAAGGCTCTGTGACCGTGTGAGTTGCTGAATCTGACCATCCATGACCATTTCTTTAAGCATACTGGCCCCAATCCAACTTTAGATAAGGGGAAGAAGTGCAGTGTTGCTGGTGATGTTCTTTCTGACCCATCTTGCCACATGGATTAGAATACATGTTTTCATCGACAACAGTTTGTTACTTAAAATGCTGTATCTTTTCTTTCCCCATATGCTTGAGGTGATTCACAAAAGCTTTGAAAAAAACAATGCCGTAGCTTAAAATCAAAACTTGTATCTCTCAGCACAAAAAAATAGCAGCAATAGCCAAACGTTTCATTCCCAGAATAGATGTACTCAGCAGTCTTTTCCACAAACAAGGATGGGAGCATACATATAAGCCTCCTCTTGATGTGTGATTTTTTTTCATGGTGCAAAGCCTTTATTTGAATAAGACATAAATAGAAACTTGTTAGATGGTCCCACCATCTAACTAGTATGATCTGGGCCTGGTTACATTTGGAAAAGGCATAACGGTAGCATTATTAGCCAAGTGACAAGATGCTTAGAGCCCTACCACACAGCCATATAATCCAGAATATCAAGGCGGAAAATCCCACAATATCCACTTTGAACTGGGTTATCTGAGTCCACACTGCCATATATTCCAGTTCAAAGCAGATAATGTGGGATTTTATTCAGCTGTGTGGAAGGAGCCTCCGATATAAGAGCTAGTCTGTCTCCGTCACCTTGTGAGGGCAGTACTTAGGCTCCTGTTGATGCCTATAGAGTGGCCTCAAGTCCTAAAAGAGTGACTCCCAACCTTTGGGCCTCCAAGTGTTTTGGACCTCAGCTCCCACAGTTCCTAACAACTGGAAAGCTGGCTGGGATTTCAGGAGTTGAAGTCCAAAACACCTGGGAACCACTGTCCTAGAGGGACCTCAGGGACCAGAGGACAGGTTGATTATCACATGAGGCTAGAGGTCTGTGCTAGCAGCCTGTAAATAACAAATGTAAGCATTTCTTTTTACATGACATCAGCTCACTACCAGTGGCATACCAATTTTCCCCTTGTAGTTTGGCCATATCTTTTAATGCATGGGGGAATCTTATAAATAACCTCCTAAAAGCACATTGTTCCAGTGTTGACGGTAGTGGGACTAATGCTACTGCAATGAACTTGGGGAAATCCATGTGTTGTTCTGGACGTGTGGTGGGCATCACTTTTCTCTGCTTCAGTTCCCTGTTCCCAAGCTGTGGATATTCAATTTCCAGCAAGAAGACAAAAGACTTCATGACACCGGGGACACCTCCCCCACCCCCCATGCCATTTCAATAGTCTCTGTGGTAGAACAGCAGGGATCATCACTTACAGTAACAATCAGAGTACCACTTGTTCCTGCAGCTTAAACAAAAGTAGGCACTAAGAACTACATCACCCCTGACAACATAAACCAATGAGACAAAGCCTGGTTATTGCAAAATTCAGATTTACTGTGTCATTCATATTTATTATGCTGGGAAGTATGGTGTTTGTTTTTCGTGTCAGGACCGACTTGAGAAACTGCCAGTCACTTCTGGTGTGAGAGAATTAGTTATCTGCAAGGGCATTGCCCCAGGGACACCCGGATGTTTGATGTTTTACCATCTTGTGGGAGGCTTCTCTCTTCTCCCTGCATGGGGAGCTAGAGCTGACAGATGGGAGCTCATCCCGCTCTCCAGATTTGAACCGCCAACCTTTCGGTCAGACCTCCTGCCAGCACAAGGGTTTAAGAAGTATGGTGAGATTTACATATATTTGGAAACCCAGAAGTGTGATACTACACAGCTGTGAAAAACATGAAATGGAAAACCCTTGTGATAACAACTCAGATCTAGAAATTGCACAGATCTTCTAGTTAAAATTGGCGGAGGGGGTATGGCTAGTGAGGGAGATGCATGGGTTGGGAGGAGTGGTCTACAAGACAGTGAACTAAATAGAAAATGCTGCCTGCATCTTGAAAATGCTATTACGTGGATGATGAGGTTTAAAAAGGAGCTATCCAGGCATAGTCTTGCTTTCTACCAGGACGGGTTTGTGGTGCCAGAACATGCTATTAGATAATTGTATGATAAAGTCATTAGTGTAAAAGACAAGGTACTTCAAATTCTGACCTAGGGCAAAGAAAGCTATCTGAAGTGAGATCATTTATTTGTCCGCTTCAGTATTATCTACTAGAAATGTACATCCATTAAAAAAATGGTCCAAAAGTCATTACAAAACTGGGGGTGCTGGTGCTTCATTTCTAAATTGTTTCTAAAGTCTTCCTGGCAAAAAAAGTTGTTACTATAATGAGAATAACAAATTTTGTCATTATTTCATTATAGTAATTGCACATGCGCATAATTACTATAATTAGAGAAACTTCAGGGGCTCCTATCTCCCTCATTTTTAAAGCTATTGGGGCGAACCTTACTACAATGGTAGAACATATTTACCACTGTTAGCCCACCAAATTTCAGAATGTTTCACTTATCCATGATTTTCTGGGGAATATTCAAATTTTTTATAAACAACATCAAAAAACTACAAAAGCTATCTGCTTGAATTTTATCT
This sequence comes from Anolis carolinensis, assembly GCF_035594765.1. Classification (NCBI taxonomy): domain Eukaryota; kingdom Metazoa; phylum Chordata; class Lepidosauria; order Squamata; family Anolidae; genus Anolis; species Anolis carolinensis. Next base: position 67,494,114 of record NC_085845.1, on the reverse strand, counting down.
AAAAAACACAAGATAACCAGGGCATCAATCCCTAGAAGTTTCAGAAAGATTCACACATCTACAGATTTTTGGGGATTTTTAAAATTTTAGACAAAAACAATTTATCCCCCCAAAAGTGATAACAACAATTCCCTTGAATGCCCGTCTGTCTTTACGGCACACAACCACATAACATCAATGTAGCACAGATTTATACTATTACTTACTTACTTTAGTCTTCTTTGCAGATTCAATAATTTCAGGTGCTGAGCATTGCATACTGGGAAATGTAGTTTAGGGCAGGGCCTCTTGAATTCTCTGCCGCAGGAGGCCTCGCCTTTCCAAACTACATATAAGATGGCTGGGTTCTCTGTCTCCCGCATTTGCTAGCCCTGTCCCCATTGCCTTTGCTTATGGTGATCAAGCCAAAGAAAAACAGGAAACTATTGGTTTTTAAAACATTACATTCTCTTGGCTTTACCAAAGTAGTATAATGCTTATACTGAAAATTAAACTGACTTTGGGAGGCATCCAAATGTTAAAGAATCTTAACGAAAATGATAGGTAAGTGTTTCAATTTCTAAATCTCCCCACCTTTCCTGCATGTTTCTAATATCAATTTGTATGCACGAATTTAACGAATTTGATCTGAAATGCAAATTAAAATGAAATTATGCACACCCCTATTATCTAATAACTATGTTAAGAATCTTTGTGGCTTGAGAATAATTCTGCAAAAAAAATCACATGTGGTTTTTTTGCTTGGAAAGCAGCACTTTTCTGTGCATAAAATGTTTTTCTGCACATTTTCTGTGCTGAAAGTGCATTTGCAGCATAGAAAATACTGTTTTCTGTACAAAATAATCCTGCAGTTATTGCAATGAATATATCTTGAACTCTGAATAGCCTTTATAAACTACAATTTTCCAAGACTTTCTTATGGTGAGAGGCAGATATAATCAGCTGGAGGCTCAAGTTTAGGAGAGACTGGTCTAAAGGCAGGAGTTATTGTGGGTAAGCAGAGGCTTCATGTGTACCATTTGGCCATACTTGTCCGTTGTATTTTTCAAAAATACAAGTGTTTACATAGTCATATTTCTTTCACAGAGACAGCTTTGTCAATCTAGAAGGCTCCCTCCCCATTGCCTTAAAATGGACAATTGTACTCCCTAGGGAAATATTTCTGTATTTGGGGACAGATTTGTTTTGCAACAGTGCAGGAACTTGGAGTTCTGGGGATCACAGCTGATTTTTTAGGAAATGCCATGCAGTCTACATTCTACATGTTTCTCACCCTTTGTCCAAAGGAGCCAAGAAATCCATTTGCAAATATAATGGGGAGGAAGTCACTTTAAATTTTATACCTCTGTAAGCTTAACATACGTTAGTCCTTGGGCCCATCCAGACAATACCTTTATCCCAGGAGCTCCCGCTTCAAAATGGAGGGTGGCCAAACGTCCCCTGAAATTGTAGGAGCAATCGCTACAAAGGTCAAAAATGCAATTTTCAATGTCCTGGTTCTGGCCGGAAAATGTGGATATTCGAATCTCTGTATGTTCCTACATTCTGAAAATATGGGAATTTTTATGTTGGCTTGTTCCTGAGTTATATATATCGATTCCTGATTGTATCCTAAAAACAAGGCAACAGTTGACTAGAGGGCAAAAACTTTAAAGAAACCTCATCCTCCATATGTTTAATGAAGTTTGTGACACACAAACAAAGGTTTTGCCATGTAATCAACATTCCCCATGTTTTTATGATAGAAGTAATAAGGAGCAGACATGTATAACCCAGGAACATCACCCTGTGTTCCCAGACACAAGTACATGGCCAAACTTATATTCACAGATGGCCATGCAGCCTCTATAACCCAGGAAGGGAACTTATACAATGATTCGCATATTTGCATCTTAAGTTTCTTTTTTAAAAACCGCCAAAATTTCTGGTAGACATCCTGCAATAGTTATCTTGGTGGCTGTAAAATCCCAGGACAAAGCCACAAGTGTAGACAACGGGAGCAGAAATCCTGGGAGCAACAGGTCTCTTCTCAAGGCCTGGGTTTTTTTTGCCCCTGATTAAAACCCACGATTTGGTGCGGTCTGGAATCACCCCTTCAGAAGACCTGGAAGTTAACCTCTTGCTTGGCCATTTAAAAAATTGAATAAAGTACAAACACATACTTCTCCAAATCTAGGAATCCTTCAAATGTGTCGATCCAACTAGCTAATTTTGGCATATCTCTATTTTGCTCTGAACTGATATGTACTTGATCATCAAGCTCTAAAGTTATCCTCATTGATTAAGATGATGATGATTATTATAACAATGATAACTTCGACCAAAGGAATCTGGAAACTCTAGCTTGATGTAGATTTTTGAGCTGAAATCCCTAGCTTGCTTCACAGAAATAAAATTTTCCCAAAATTTTATAACAGACTTGTTATTGTTGTGTGCCTTCTAGTCATTTCCAACTTTTGGAAAGTAACTGTTAAATCACATTAAGCCACAAAAGTAGATATATTCTCAGTGCAGTATCAAAGAACAAATTGAAAATACAGTTTTTATTACTTGAGAATGCCTGCATTTAAAAAAAAAACTGAAGAAGGGCTTTTGGCAAACCATCAACTTTTTTTTAAAAAGAAAGAAGCCAAAGAATTGAGACCTTATTTTAAAAACGTCTATTTATTTTTAAAATTTTCCACTCCTTAAAGGGTTTCATCACATAATCTCAACAGAGCTCACTCTTACTATATCCTCTGAGACCAGTCTGTCTACTAGTTTGCTTATGTAAAGCCAGGCTGTGATATGCTTAGAAGCAGAGTGTGCAGAACGCTGTAAATCAAGAAAGTTAGCTTTCTTTCCTTCACCCTGCTTTTCCTGTATCCACAAAGTCTCTCTTTGTAACTGCGAAAACTTCCATTTCGTAAATATTTGATGTCATGAACATAGGCTTTAAGAGTGGGTGGATAGTCAGGCAGTGAAGATTTGAAAGAGAGTCTCTGGGTGAAATGTATATTTTTCTTGTCTTTATTTTCCATAGCTTTTGAAACATCAGGTTTTATTTCATACTGCTGCTCTGTCAAAAAATTAGAATTTTATCATGCCATTAGCTTTAATCCCATTTTTATTGGTTTATCGTTAAATCGAAGCTACATACATAAGCATGAATCCTTATTCATATAAAGGGACTGGCCAAAAGTACACATGCATCATGTAATGGGATCTGTGCTGAAAGGGAAGAACAAGTGGTGTACAACAGGCATAGTAACCTGTCTGATGAAGTCAATATAGCAATCCACCAACATTTAGGGGCTGCATGATTCTTAACTCTTGGTTAATGCCATTGTTTACAACCATTCAACTACTATACCAAATAAGTTGGACAGTTAGCAAAGGTAAAATGATTTGAGATATCTAAGAAATAATAGATTTCTTGTTGAACTAATTCTGTCAAATCTTGCAGGGCAGAAAGGCTACCAACAATTATAGCCTCAACTATAAAACAATGAGCAGGCATTGAACAGGTAATAGGCATTTGGTGTTCATTAAAAAAAAAAAAAGTTAAGTCTTGTTGTTGTGGTTGCTGTGTGCCTTCAGGTAGTTTCTGAGTTATGAATACCCCAAATGTGATTTTCGAAGGCCTTTGCAAATTTATAACAAGGGTTATAATTTGCATTTTTCTAGATCCTATTACATACTGTTCCATTCCCAAAAATATGTAATTATGCTTTGTGCCCTAAGGCCTAGATTTCACTCTGTACTGTATCTGAAGAAGTGGGTTTGTATCCACAAAAGGTAATCCAGAGAAATTGTGACCCCCACCAACAATGGACCAGGACCAAATTTGGCACAGAGAAGCCCCAGGACCAAGTGAACATACTGCAGGGGTTTGTGGGGATAGACCTTATTTTGGGAGTTGTAGTTCACCTGTATTCTGAGAGCACTGAACCCAGCCAATGACGGACCTGGACCACACGACACACAGACCCAACACAGCCAACTATGACTACTGGAGGGGTTTAGGGGTGATTGATCTGGGAATTTTGGAAGTTGTAGTTCACCCTTATCCAAAGAGCACTAAACCCAGCCGACAATGAATCTGGACAAAACTTGGCACATAGACTGAACATAGCCAACTGAGAATACAAGTGGGGGTCTGGGGTGATTGTCCTTCAATTCTGGAGTTGCAGTTCACCTTTATCCAAAGAGCACTGAACTCAGCCAATGACAGATCTGGACCAAATTTGGCACACAGACCCAACATAGACAACTGTAAATTGCCCTGGGATTCTGGGAGTTATTGTTCACCCTTATCCAGAAAGCACTGAAACCAGCCAATGATGGATCTGGACTAAACTTCGCATACAGACCCAACATGGCCAACTGTGAATACTGGCAGGGTTTTGGGGTGATTGCCCTGGAAATTGTAGTTCACCCACATCCTTATGCAATTTCTAATTGGAACATTCATACAAAACAATAGCAAAGACTGGTGTTTTTCTAATAAATAGCGGTACAGATTAACTAGATATACTGCCTAATATTCAAAAACAAACAATGCCTTCTTCTAATAATCCGGGCACCACCGGGTCCCCAAACTAGTGCTAAAATAAAAACCAGTGAGTCTTGAAGGTTACACTACAATCTTTCTTCTTGCTCCTTTCAGTAGTTTTTGTTTGCATATCTTTGTATATTATATTAAGGCATGATACTGGATCAAGCAATATATTTTCAGTATCTTGAGAAATAAGTTCTTCTGTCCGTGTTTTGTATTTGCATAATTGCAACTGTTTGAAGTTTCCATGCAATTCTATGACTTTTTGTTGTAGTGTCTCAGTCAGTCATTAGAAAACATTGTTTTCTCAAGGCTAACAAGGTTAGTTATGTTTGTTTCAATCTATAGCATGGTAATCGATAAAATCTTTTTAAAGTTTTTCACCAAAACCCAACTGGCAAAAAGCTGGAAAAACAAAAATAAAATGATCACAGAAGTAATTAGGCACAAAGTAATTATACCTATGGGCTGATAAATTCAGAGGTGGTAAATTAATTTTGTGTACATCAATCACACAAATTGTCTTCTCAATTATATATGAGCTCATTCATAATTATTCCCAAGGATGCCTAATTAAATGCATCCTCATATTCAAGTTTGCAGCATTTAGCTATTTCAGTTTATACATGCTGATAAGACTATGGTTTTATTACAGATATTAATGGGAAAAGAAGAGAAAGTGACCATTTAAAGAAGAAGAAGAAGAAGAAGAAGAAGAAGAAGAAGAAGAAGAACAACAACAACAACAACAACAACAACAACAACAACAACAACAAGAAAACACATAAAGCAAAATCAATAATCTATGGTACTAGAAAAATCCAGCAAAAGTCACATGATGTACAATAGAGTTAATGTACAATACTTAGGCGATCTCTCGTTGTCCGAGTATGATGGCCTTCCAAGTTCTTCAAAGATGCCTGTGCGTGAGGGTTTTTTTTAATGTGTGGAGGTTGGTATACAACTGATCAACAAGCAGCCTTTACAGAGTAAGAGTCCCAACCAGTTGTGTGATTAACACGATGACAGTGGCTTCTCAATCTGTTGCAGACTTCATCCTCCTTCATAGTTGTTGTAACATGTACCATTTTATCTTCTGCCTTATCCGCTGTTGAGGTCTTCGGATTGTGCTCAATCTGGAACCTCCCCTGCAGTCCCCGCTGGGAGTGCGTGACTCCGGTGGTTATGCCAGCAGGTTCATTGGAACACACAAGCCCCCTCACTATGACAAGGTGACAATCCATTGAGTGGGTAATGTATAATACTATGACATGCATCTAATATAAAACAATTATACATTGGAAGACAAGTTAAAACTTTGTTCACTCAGTTGAACAATAGTACTATCACAGAAGCCTAAACCTCATTAATAGTCTTTATTGTACAGTTTCTGCAGAAATAGTGTAATGTCCATTGGTGTTCTGAGTAAGTCTGTTATGAAAAATCCATTCAAAAACACTACAAAAAGAACAATGTTTCAGTAATTCACTTGAACTGTATCCATTACTCCCAACATTGTCTCGTATGTCCACAACCCTTGCTTCTTGGAAAGCAACCATGGGATCTAGCTTATGTCATCCAGAAGTGTGTTCACAGAATGTATCTGCTAACAGAAACCCCAGAGAGGCAAAACATAAGGACATTATATAAGCCACTTTGGTGTGGGGAAATGTGCGAATTACAGTAGAGTCTCACTTATCCAACATAAACGGGCTGGCAGAATGTTGGATAAGCGAAAATGTTGGATAATAAGGAGGGATTAAGGAAAAGCCTATTAAACGTCAAATTACTTTATGATTTTACAAATTAAGCACCAAACCATCATGTTTTACAACAAATCGACAGAAAAAGCAGTTCAATACATAGTAATGTTATATAGTAATTACTGTATTGACAAATGTAGCACCAAAACATCGCAATGTATTGAAAACATTGACTACAAAAATATTGACTACTAAAAGATAGACTGCGTTGGATAATACAGAACGTTGGATAAGCAAAGGTTGGATAAGCGAGACTCTACTGTACTAGTAGTCAGGTACACAAATCTGAAGGAGTAAACAGAGCAGTCAAACCTATAGCCAATCCAAGATCAAGACAACATACAAATGCGAGAAAGGTCTACCAGGCAACCTGATAGGACAATTTTCAGCAATAGGGCTCAGGGACAACAGCCGGAATGATTATGAAAAAGTTTTGTCCTTCAGAGTCACATGTGCATAATTAGTGCTTAATCAGGTCAGCATATATTATTTAACCAGCATTGGGCTTGACATTTCTCTTTCTGTCATTCAACAAAGAATGAGGGCATGCCGTCTTTAACGTCTATAACCTCTGCCAACCCCTGCTGGGGAGCAGGGTCCCTCACAGCCTCCATCTGATTGGATTCAAACCCACTATCAAGACCTCCAGTTTCTTGGAAATCTGTCTCCTCCACCACATCCTTTGATTCATCCAGGGCTATGACAGGGATCTTCTTAGGAGCATGGGGCTTGGCAGCAGCTAACAAAATCCAGGTGCTCATGCCAAGACCACACTGTCAAGATCTTAGGTAGCCTTGCTGTCTTGAAATCCTTTAAACCCGTGTGTGGGAATGTGATTCTCCATATTGAACTATGATTCCCACCAGACTTTGCAAGCAGAGACAGATGTGAAGAATGCTGGGACTTGTGTAACAATACCTGGAAAGCCTCATCAGTCCCACTTCTGCTTGCATTGGAAATAACAGGGAAACATTTTGTTCTCAGCTACTGCATGATGGCCTTTCCTACTCACTTATGTCATGTCAAAAGTGAAGATTTGAACTCACTCCTCTACAGTAGGAGTAGAAAATATGGCCTTCCAAAAGCTGCCAAACTAAAACTCCTAGATTTCTTACCATTGTTTATGAAGCCCCCAGTGACACAGGACTGTTGATCGACAGGTCGGTGGTTCAAATTCCCACAGGATGGTAAAACATCAAAACATCCGGGAGTCCCCTGGGCAACATCCTTGCAGACAGCCAATTCTCTCACACCAGAAGCGATTTGCAGTTTCTGAAGTCGCTGCTGACACACACACACACACACACAAACACTGTTTATGCTATTTAGGGCTTCTGGGAGTTGCAATCCACTGACATTCAGAAGACTGCATGATCCCCACTCTGTCCTAGAGTTCTTCCTAGTTGAACTTTATTACCAGTGCAAAAGAACTGCCAGGTATGTTCACAGCATTTTCTCCAAAAGTCCAAACTAATACAAAAAGGCCAAAGGTATTCCATTCCTAAAGTCCCATGAAAATTTTTCCCTTCATTCCAAGCCACAACATATTTTTCTTTAAACATTTGGTCTTGTTCATACGGTAGTGCAAAGTCTAGCACAACTACAAAAGCTACAAAAAGAATATTATTTCCCTTTGACTACTCTTGAAGTGTGAAATATTGAGCTTACTATTCTGCATTATGATGTGGATCAGTTTATTTTGCTTTCCTTTATGAAATCCAGCAGCAATTGTCTTCAAACCATTTAGCAAACCAAGATACTTTAATCCTTTGCATATCCATATGGCTGAAGTTTCAAAAATGTTAAGTGAACAGAAGCCTACAGATATTAAGATAAATTTTGATTGCATGTTGTTTATGAGAGAAATTAGATTAACAAATGTTAGTTTTGCACATGTACATATAAGTCATAAAAATGTGTCTGCTTACAACTGTTTAGCAGCTCTGTTAGTTGAAAACAGTCCCTTGATCTGATAAACACGGCAGTGAAATTATCTATATGAGTTTAGCACTCACTGCTCTGAATCAATGTAATTAGAATATTAGTCCCAATGCAGCACTCGAAAACATTATCAGGAAGGACTAAACCATGTTGCCAAAGGGATTCTGGGTGTTGCTGTCCAAAAACATAATTTTTCTAAGCTCTGACTAAATGAAATTAAATGTTTTGAGTTCACATATCAGCTTACTACTCTATCCCTATTTTGGATGGTTATATCTCTGAGATATATTTTAATTAAGCTATGGAAAATTATCTAATATTGTTCTTAGCTGCCTTCAGGTCAACTTTGACTTATATCATCCTATCCTCAACAAAACCTTGCAGACTCAGGGTATGGTTTCCCTCATTGAATCTATCCATATGTAATCCATATGTATATCATTCTATCCTCAACAAACCTTGCAGACTAAGGGTATGGCTTCCCTCATTCAGTCTATCCATTGAGTCAATCCATATTTCAATTAAGCTATGAAAAATTATCTAATATTGTTCTTAGCTACCTTCAGGTCAACTTTGACTTATATCACCCTATCCTCAACAAAACCTTGCAGACTCAGGGTATGGCCTCCCTCATTCAGTCTATCCATATGTAATCCATATGTATACCACCCTTTCCTCAACAAACCTTGCAGATTAAGAGTATGGCTTCCATCATTGAATCTATCCATTGAGTCTATCCATATGTTAGCCTTCTTTTCCTATTGCCATCCAGCATACCAAGCATTATAATCTTTTCTAGTGGGTCATCTCTTCTCAAGATACTGCCAAAGGGAGAGTTCAGGGCAGAGTTGCAACAGAACAACTATTAGTTTTTCTCAGTTCACAGTGTCTGTAGAACTCTTCTCCAACAACACCTCAACTGATTTGATTTTCTTCCTATTTGCCTTCTTCACTGTCCAATTTTCATAATCATACAAAGAAATGGGACATAAAATGGCATGGACAATCCTAGCTTTTCTGTTCCATGATATATCTTTACACTTCATGACCTTGTCTAGTTCCTCCATAGCTGCTCTTCCAAGACTTAGCTTCCTTCTGATTTATTGATTGCAATCTCCACTACGATTAATGGTTGAACCAAGGTATGGAAAATCTGGAATCATTTCTATGTCTTCATTGTATACTTTAAAGTTACGTAAATCTTGCTACATAAAAAGCATGCTCTGATCATTCCCTTCTTCCCACCGAATGAACTGGAGCCCCCAGTGGCGCAATGGGTTAAACCGTTGTGCCAGCAGGACTGCTGACCAAAAGGTTGGCGGTTTGAATCCGGGGAGTAGGGTGAGCTCTAGCTCCCCATGTGGGGACATGAGAGAAGCCCCCCACAGAATGGTGAAACATCAAACATCTGTGTGTCTCCTGGACAACGTCCTTCTCTCACACCAGAAGCGACCTACAGTTTCTCAAGTCACTCCTGACACACACAAAAATAACTTTATTTTCCTCCATAGTTCATTGACTCTGTGCCAGAATGTATCACTTTCTTTTCCTTGTTGGGGACAAGAGATCGCTTTTGCCATAATAGGCTAGCTCACAGTAATGAGACCAGATCTCCTGAGTCACCACCAGTGAAGCTTAGCTGGCACTATCAAGCATGTCAGAAAAGGGAGGAGGTCCCTCCAGAACCATCCACAGTGGAAGTTTACTATTAATCACAGTCCCTTGTGAGCAGTTGCTGGCATCTTAGCAGCTGTTTGGTTGCTTGTAAACATACCACAGAAGCATATGAAGGGAAGGAGGGAATTAAAAATGGAATAGGTGGGCTATGTGAGTCCAACAGATTGCATTCTTTAAGGAGAGAGTCACCCAAGTTAGATTTGGAAGAGGATTCTATCAGTTCATCCATTTCTCCCAGCACAATCACTAGCAAGTGCAGGGGTCACCTTGTGGGATAGTGCCTGCTTCTGCCCACTGTGACGCACATGGTGTGCTATTTGAATGACACTGAACACAGTTTGATGATAGCTTTTTAAAAGTTACTCTCTTGAACCACAACTTCCAGAATCACTGCCCATGCTGGCTGGGATATTCTGGGAGCTGTGTCTCCAAAAGTAATCATTCCAATGAAATTTTCACATGAATGACATCGGCCATAGATTTCTGGCTGGAAAGTGTAAGGTAAAGGTAAAGGTTTCCCTTTGACATTAAGTCTAGTCGTGTCTAACTCTGGGGGTTGATGCTCATCTCCATTTCTAAGCCGAAGAGCTGGCATTGTCCATAGATGCCACCAAGGCCATGTAACTGGCATGACTACATGGAACGCCGTTACCTTACTGCTGAAGCGGTACCTATTGATCTATTCACATGTTTTTGAATTGCTGGGTTGGCAGAAGCTGTGGCTAACAGTAGGAACTCACCCCACTCCGTGGATTCAAACCACTGACCTTTTGGTCAGCAAGTCTCACAGCTCAGTGGTTTAACCAGCTGTACTACCGGTGGCTCTGTGCCACCGGGGACTCTGTTGAAGGGTACCTAGTGCTAAACGGTTGGGTAATGCACAAATATCTGTAACAACACAGAACAATAATGTATGTTTATATATATATACACTCTTGTGTAACTCACAAGGAATGTAACACAAATCTGGTTTCTACAACTTTACCTGAGAGTAAGTTACTTCAAATTATATTACATATAAAGAAATTACTTTCAGAATATCAAAAAGTAAAGTTACAATTTCCATGTCATAATTCAACAAAGGGTATAATGTTCAAGGAGTAAATAACAGACATAAAGAGACAACCATATTATTCCTGGAGCTGTGTGAAATCTTGGGCCAATGTCAATCCTAGTGCTAAACCCCGAAAAGGGGTCCTTGGAACCTCTGGGTTTTCTACTACCATTTTTATTTTTTACTAGGGAGTAAATATTGCCAGTATTTCCACACAGCCCTATATCCCAGCATATCAAGGCAGAAAACCCCACAATATCTGCTTTGAACTGCATTATCTGAGTCCACACTCAGATAATGTGGGATTTTCTACCTTGATATTCTGGGACATAGGGCTGTGTGGAAGGGCCCTCCTTTGCCATTTGCCATACCTTTTACGCCCTCTTTCAACTTCCCCTTCAGATCTGGATGTTATGCATCCACAGATGTAAGTCCCTCCTAACAGCACACCTTCCAGACCATCTTAGCAAGACAACCTCTGCCTGAAGGAAGATGGACCTAGCCCTCCTTCAGCACTTTTTTCTTCACGGGGACACACTTGAAAAAGACTTTATTGCAACCCAGTTCTGCCAGTTCTGCAGCAGGGGCCACCAAACAAATGGCTCTTTTGGAGACACATTTCTTTTCTCATAGAAATCTGATTTCTCTCCATTTCCCCCTTTTCACAAGAGTAAAAATTTACCATTACACCACTGCAATGGCCAGTGGTCTATGTGTCTCACAGTCTATTTATTTTGTGTCTACTGTGTCCTCCTTCAGTCTCAGGAGTTCTACCTCACTATTATACTTTAAGTTATATTTAAGTGCTGATCAAGTTGGCTTCCACAGAAAACGAAAGACCACTACCTTAACTTTCACTTCAGGCTGTAAAATGACTTGGGCCAAGGCTACTTTGACTCCTTTTTAAATCAAAGATGACATCTTCAGCCTGAACGGACAATGTAATATGTTCAGTTTAATACACAAGTGCAAGCAATGGGAGGGAAACCAGTTAACTCATTGCCTGTCAAAATGGTTTGAATTTGATGGGCACATAAGTCTCTGGCTGCAATTTGCTGCTAAGTGCCTCCTATTTTTGACACTTGTTAGCAGCAGGGCTTTACTGACTCACAGCATGAGCACCTACATCCGTGATTTATTTCTAGGTTATTTTTGTTCTTACGATTGGGAGCTATTCTATCCCTTTCCAGAAAACTCTTGGGAATCATAACATTAAAAAGAGGCAGTAAAATAGGAAATAATGATCATGTTCCATTCTCTCTCTCCCCACTCTTATTTTTGCATCCAGTCTGGCGATGTAGTCACAAAGTCAAAAAACCTGGGGTCCATTAATAGCAAACAATTATAGTGCTACCTTCCATTTTAACTCCCATAGGAACATCCCATGGGATCCTGGGATTTTGCAGTGTTGGGATGAGCATTAAGAAGCCTCAGCTAGTTAGTTGCATGACTCTCCAAACTAAAAACATCAGGATCCCACATATGGCAGTTAAAACAGAATAACAGCAATATAATTGTGCAGTGTAGGTCCTAGGTTTTTGTATTAATAAAAACAAGATGTCTTATGTCATTCCTTTTCCAACCAAGTGCCCTACTTTCTATGAGTAGTAAATGGGTGATGCATTGATTTTACTAAAAATCAGTGGAGGTTGTTGACTTCCATGTCAGTGGGAAAGTGAGGCCCCTTCCACACTGCCCCTATATCCCAGGATCTGATCCCAGATTATCTACTTATACCAGGTTATCTGACAGTGGAGACTCATATAAACCAGTTTAAAACAGATAATCTGGGATCAGATCCTGGGATATAGAGCATTGTAAGAGGGGCCTGACTTTACTCGGGATTTTAGTTCAGCCTTCCAAGGCATTATCTAAGGTGTTGAACGCTTTACCTAAAATAGGATTGGCAGTTTATATAATGCCTTTAAACATAGACTTGATTCATTGCTCAACTGATTTGGAAGCACCTTGGTATCATTGCTAGGAACAATATAATTTGGAATGCAATTCATTTGAAGTTCCATGTCTTGAATGAGCAACTGACTCCCCTTAGCTTAAAAAAAAACAAACCTTTTTCTTATAGAGATTAAAATTGCTGGACCTGATTTGTTGAAACAGTTCAAGACATTGCCCAAAATTTGGGGCTCTCATGCCAACGAGGAATTGTCATGGTGAGTCTCTCTGCTTCTAATTTTACCGATACTCCTGAAGTGAGGAGATGCATCTTCCACTTGGAATAAATGGATGTTATTTGTAGGTTGAATCTAGAGCTAACTAAGCTTTGTGCAGGCTCATTGAACTCAATGGATCAAATGAATAATGAACAGTGTAAGCACCATCAATTTCACTGCTCTAGTCTAAGGCCCCTTCCACACAGCTGTATAAAATCCACATAGAACATATGGCAGAGTGGACTCAGATAATCCAGTTCAAAGCAGATATTGTGGATTATCTGCTTTGATATTCTGGGTTATATTGCTGTGTGGAACGACCCTTACTGTGACAAAGTCTGGAACCAACCCAAAATATGCAACGACATTTTAGACCCCAATCAGGTTCTTCCTCTGGAGAAATACAGAAAAATGGCCAATTTTTCTGAGTCATATTATTCTTTTTGAGAAAGATTGACTGCTTAGAGCAACTATTAAGTGGAAAACAAAGCACTTTCCCATTGACTAGATTGTCAGATTTCCCCTGAGGAAGAACTCGATCTCATGCAAGATGTGTCGGGACTATTATGTTTACATAATGCATTCATTCACATCTATTAGTTTTACCTCCCTTTTAGTTTGTTGACAGCAGTGTAAAATTGTTAAAATATAGAGGTTAGTCAACATGGGAATATGCTGTACCAATGAGGTAGGTTCTTTTAACAGAAAACATTTGTTGCTGTTCATTTGCAAGTAGTTGAGACTGCTTTAAGCAGTCTGCAGAATCCATGGGTCTGTTTGACTCATTGACTACAGTGTGAATGTTTATTCCATGTTTAGTTTAATAAGCAAGGTTGATATAATATATGTTTATATCTTTGTAGTTATGAGTATACATAATTTATTTCAAATGTTTTTATTTGCTATGTATATCTTTGATTTGTTTTAAATGGTGGAACAACACCAATAAGCCATCATTTTAGTGCACCTTTGACATTGTTTTATTTTGACCATTTTTATTTTCGCTACTTTGTTGCCCTGGATACTGAGTAGATCAGAGCCCTGGAATTGTAACTATGCATGCCAGGACTTAATATACCATAAGATGATGAAAATTGAATATTGATGACAATCCTTTCAACAGCTATATCTGTACTTGCTTAATAATAATAACAACAACAACAACAACAACAACACTTTATTTGTATTCCACCCTATCTCCCCAAGTGGACTCAGGGTGGATTCCAGCATACACAAACACAAAGGCAAACATTCAATGCCTAGAAATAACCATAACACAGATAAAGGTAATGGCTTTTCCTTCTGGCTCTGGGGGGTGGTGCTCATCTCCATTTCTAAGCCATTGTTCATAGACTCCTCTTAGGTCATTGATCTACTAATATTAGCATGTTTTTGAACTGCTAGGTTGGCAAAAGCTGGGGCTAACAGCGGGAGCTCACCCCATCCCGTGGATACGAACCTCCAACCTTCTGGTCAGCAAGTTCAGCAGCTCAGCGATTTAATGCATTGTGCCACCACGGCCCCTTAAATTAAAAAAATTAAGAAAGAAATGCTTAAATAAAAAAGTAATTTTAAACGTATGCCCAAAGAAATGAAATGAAAATACAGAGAGGATATTGATCATTTCAGTGACCATGAAAAAACAATAGTTGGTTGATAACATAGATATTCTTGTATAATGAGTTGATCACCAAATAATTCAGGTGGCACTCTCGATGAGACACAGCACATTATAATTTTTAAAAGCTTCCATCCCACTTCAAAATGCAGGCTACATCACTGAACAATGGGAGCTGTCTTGAAATGTTTGAAGCAATGTCATGAAAAAGATGGAGAAAACTTATTTTTTCCTGCTCCAGATACCAATGGATTCAAATTGCAAGAACAGAGATTAAACCTAAACATTAGGAATAACTTCTTTACTCTGAGAGCTGTTCAGTTCAACAATGGAATAGACTGAGTTGGAGTATGATGGATTGTCCTTCTTTGGAAGTCTTTAGACAAACATTGTATGAGCATTTTTCAGGAGTGCTTTAGTTGCATGTTCCTGCCTGGTAGGATTGAACTAGATGGCCCTTGTGATCACTTTGAACTCTATCACTTCCAACTTTGACAATCATTACTATGCATCTTCAGATTTCAAAATTCTCAACTTTGAGACATAATATAGAACATTACTCCTTACTTAAACCTCCTAACATACAAAAATAACAATTTTAAATAACTGCAAAACATCACACTGGGCTATAGATAAGTAATGATTTTTGAGTACGTTTAGCTGTCGGTTACAAGTGTTTCATTTTCTGGGTTTGTTAAGAAGAAGACTCTAGTTTAGCAACCTCCTGACATAAGTGTTTGTAGTATGCAGGTTGCTGTTGTTCCTGACTGAGCCCCAAATCTTTTTAATAATAATAAACTTTATTTGTATCCCGCCACATCTCCCCGAAGGGACTTGGAGCACTTTTATTCATCCACCTACTCATTACTAATAGTTCAATCACATTTGTGACAATCTGATGTGCAGCAGCATCTGTAAATATATCTATGCGGATGGAGATTATCTGTTTACACACATTCTGCTTTGTTCGATGTCTATTTTATTAGAGTTTCTCATTATTATTATTTTAGTATGACACAGCAAACGATAGATATGCTGGATTTCGTATCACAAAATCACAAGTCGAACACTTCCCAAGTGTCTAGGACTGTGTGATGTATTTTCAGATGATGCACGCAGATCCCAGCAGGGTGGCCTTTTGTAGTTGGCAGATCGTAATTTTGTCAATGTCTATTGTTTCCAAATACTGGCTTAGATCTTTTGGCACGGCACCCAATGTGCCCATCACCACCGGGACCACCTGCACTGGTTTCTGCCAGAGTCTTTGCAGTTCAATCTTGAGGTCCTGATAGCAGCTGAGTTTTTCCTGTTGTTTTTCGTCAATGCGACTGTCACCTGGGATGGCGACATCAATGATCCAAACCTTTTTCTTTTCCACAACTGTGATGTCTGGTGTGTTGTGTTCCAGAACTTTGTCAGTCTGGATTCAGAAGTCCCACAGTATCTTTGCGTGCTCATTTTCCAATACTTTTGCAGGTTTGTGATCCCACCAGTTCTTTACTGCTGGGAGGTGGTACTTGAGGCATAAGTTCCAATGAATCATTTGGGCCACATAGTTGTGCCTCTGTTTGTAGTCTGTCTGTCTGTGCGATTTTCTTACAGCAGCTGAGGATATGATCAATGGTTTCGTCAGCTTCCTTGCACAGTCTGCATTTTGGGTTATCAGCTGATTTTTCGATCTTGCCTTAATTGCATTGGTTCTGATGGCTTGCTCCTGGGCTGCAAGGATCAGGCCTTCTGTCTCCTTCTTCAGGGTCCCATTCGTTGTTGTTATTATTATTATTATTATTATTATTATTATTATTATTATTATTATTATTGTCCCAATCAAATGTGTGTGGTTTATTTCAAAGTTAGTGCTTCCAACTGCAATCTCAGAGTGTATCTACATTGTAGAATTTATATATATAAATCAAGATGATAGATAGATGCGAAAGCTGGACCATAAAGAAGGCTGAGTGAAGGAAGATAGACGCTTTTGAACTATGGTGTTGGAGGAAAATTCTGAGAGTGCCTTGGATCACAAGAAGATCCAACCAGTCCATCCTCCAGGAAATAATGCTCAACTGCTCACTGGGGGGAAGGATGCTAGAGGCAAAAATGAAGTACTTTGGCCACATCATGAAAAGTAAGGAAAGTTTGGAGAAGACAATGATGCTGGGGAAAATGGAAGGAAAAAGGAACAGGGGTCGACCAAGGGCAAGATGGATGGATGGTATCCTTGAAGTGACTGGCTTGACTTTGAAGGAGCTGGGGGTGGCCACGACCAATAGAGAACTCTGGTGTGGGCTGGTCCATGAGGTTACGAAGAGGCGGAAGCGACTGAACAAATAAACAACACATATATATATATATATATATATATATATATATATATAACAAAATAATTATGTTATACTTTTTTGCCTATCTCAGTAGGTCATCTTGACTCATGCTGGGAGAAAGATAGTGCTACTCCCCAAGTCTAGGGAATCTATATAAAATAAAAGCAGTAAAGAAATAAATTTGTCATGGACACATTCATTAACATGGACACATGGCTTCTATGGACACATTCATTAAAAGTCCCCTTCAGAAAGCTATTCTATCTGCGACACCACAGACTTTGCTGAAGATGTGGCACTTGAATATAACAAGTCTGAGTATTTCCCATAATGCAATTTTTTTACTTACTAAAGGCTTCTATTCTAAAAAAGAAGTTGGTAATTTGAGAATGTCTGGCCAAGTTTTATACTTCTATTGTGCAATCTCTTAGCAAAATATAAAAGTCCATTTTTATTGACGGAATACTTTGGAATATTCAGATGTCACATGGACAATAAATTTTTGTGATTTGTAGCTTTCTTCTACAAAGGGTGTGGTTTGTGTGTGTGCTTTTTCCTTTTAGTCTGCAGTGCAAGTTCATTTTGCAGTGATTCTGCTTACATTTCAATTTTCTAATATCTTATTCTACTCTTACATGCTATTGGCAATAAATTCACTGCTAGAATGGGCTGCTCCATGCTCCTGGAGACAGGTCTTGTTAAAGCAAGTTGATTTATTGAATGGATCTAGGGTATTAGCAATAGCAATAAATGTCCTTTATAATGACAAATATTTTGGCATAGTTTATCAAGAAGGCTTTGCACGTTCACTCTTAAAGGCTGACAATTAGCAAAACTACAACTTTGTTTCCATTAATTTTAAATAACTGCATCCTAACTTTTGGGTGAAACATTAAGGGAGCTTGATAGAATTATAGTTTACCAGACTCCTTCAGTACTTTGAGTAGATTCGCATTTTTATAGAACAAACAAAAATAAGAGTTGGAAAACATACTTTGTTGAACTATGGCTTATAGAATTTCCCAACCAAGCATGAAGAGGGAATCTGGGGAGCTATCCATGGTGGTAATGGTGTGATTATTTCTTCCTCCTCCTCCTCCTCCTCTTCTTCTTCTTCTTCTTCTTCTTCTTCTTCTTCTTCTTCTTCTTCTTCTTCCTCCTCCTCCTCCTCCTCCTCCTCCTCTTCTTCTTCTTCTGTTTCCAAGCCCTGTGAAAAAGTGACGTGCCTGCTTTGAGGAGGGAAGCTTTAAGAAAAGGAAGAAAAGCCAGTTGCTTCTCTCCCCTTTATTTATTTATCAAAATCAGCTCAAAAATCAGTCCCATAAAGACAATCCATTAGTCTCCAATGAGCTAAATGTACTTTGAAATCAATTCATTGAAATGCGTAATACCTTAGTTCTAACAACTCACATTCTGATGGGTGTGTGCTAGGCTGGAACAGGACTAAGACTGATTTTAGCCCACCCTTCTGAGCTTTTATTATTATTATTATTTATTTACAGCATTTATATTCTGCCCTTCTCACCCCGAAGGGGACTCAGGGCGGATCACATTGCACACATAAAGGCAAACATTCAATGCCATGACATAGAACAGAGACAGAGACAAGACGCAGGCACCGGCTGGCCTCGAACTCATGACCTCTTGGTCAGAGTGATTTGTTGATTTGTTGCAGCTGGCTTGCTTTCCAGCCTGCACCACAGCCCGGTCCTTTTATGAGCAAGACAAAAGAAAATGTTGGTTCTGTTGCACACCAGGCCTGGAAACCCCTTTGACCACGGCACCACACAAGAGTCCAGAGTATAAGCAAACAGTTTATTGTAAAAGCACATAAAATATAGGGGGGGGGGGGGGGGAGAATCAGGAATAATGATAGAAGATGTATAACCCAGGAAAGAGTCAGCAATAGATGATAACCAGGCAGTTATCCAAATGTCTCATGCGAATTCCAAGATAATATAGTCCAGGAATAGTCAGAAAGTCACAAGAATAGCATAAGTCCACAAGCACAGAAATATGTAGCAAAACTTGAGCAAGAATACAAAACAAGAACATAAAAAGCTTCCAGAATACTTGAATGCAAAACCAAGGCTTGACTTGAAACAAGAACCAGAGAACTAAGGCCTAGCATCTCCTTTGAATGCTACATTGCCTGAACTGTCTTTTAGGTAAACAACTTGCCAATTAATAAACACCCATGAAGTCATTTCGTTTCCCACGCATTATCTCCTCAACTTTTCCACGCAGGCGCTCAGACCAGAGCTGCCTATTTTCTGCTCTAATCTGTAAATGGAGATTTTTGTTGACCTCCATAGCTCCCGGTGTTTTTCCCTAGGAGGCTCCCATAACACTTGGCTCTTCGCCTGACTCCCCATCTTATGGTGCAGTTTCTGGCTTCTTGAACTGACCTTGAAGTTCTGCACTTTCTGAGTCAGGAGCTTTTCAGAGAGAACCATCACTACTCTGACTTGAATCTTCCTCACTTTGTGCCCCAGGAAATCTCACAGAAAATCCCACAATTCTCTCTAAACCATCAGTGAATCTATCAGACTCAGGCTGTACTACAACAGGTTCTAAGTTTGAACAGCCACTTGGAAAGGTATCATCTTATGGGTCCCAATAAAGCGGAGCTGTTATTTTAGACTTTACACAATGTCTCTGATAGAACCTTGTTCCAGGATGTTATGGGAATATGTAGTGGTGACCCCCAATCAGTAATTGTATGGGGCCCAGGAAGTATACACAGAAAGGGCCAGTGCCCTGGTGGTTGCTCAAGGATGCCATGTCTTGATGCCTGCTTGGCCCTGGCTAATGATGTAGCAAAAGGATTTTGGAGTCAGTTGCTCACAATCCTTCTTTCTAGACTCTTGCCTCCTCCCTTCATTTGCCCATTGCTTCTCGAGTTAGGCAACAGAAGGTGAGGGAATGGAAGAAGAACTGTCCCACGGAGTCATGATACCCCTGAGATGTTATGAAAACAGCAACAGCTTGGCCTGCATAATAAAGGCTACTGAGCTAGAAATATTTCTTTTGGCCTGTCATTCCTCTCTCACAAAGTGGTTTCATTTCTCTTTTTCTCTCTCTCATTTTCTTTTACTCTTGTTGTTGTGTTAGTGGGTATGTTATTTCACAGAACCCTTCCATAACAGTAGCACTGGATTGCTTCAGCCAGATTCTTAATATTTCAAGAGGTTCTGCTTCTAATCTGCCTGCTTGTCCAGTGATAAAACGCCATTCCTTAGTTTTAAACTTGTGTCAGTTTCCAACTATGTCTCCACTTTTTATAGCTGTACTAGTACAAATGATATCAAGCTGCCCCGCTTGATGATAACAATGGAATACTTTTTGTAACTTAAAAAGGCAGCTATGTATTGATAGGGAAGTTAAAATTAACTGTCACACTCGAGTTTGTCACTCAGCTTATCTTGTGGAACAAAATAAATGGAATCAAATGGATGCTGTGCAAGAATTTGTTATTGGATAAGGTCATCTGTCTGGACTGACATTAAAGTTTAAGATAGATGATTTGCCTTGCCTTGCAGTAGTGTAACTACAGTGGGTTTGTGGGTGTGACAGTTTCTGGCATACTGAAGCTCATTGGGGTCATACGCTGAGCTGACCATAGGTCTGACATTTGTGACCATGGTGGGCAGCAAAGGAAACCAGCAATGCATTCGTCAAAGAGGTCTCTATTTTCATACTCTTTGACACAACTATTTGCCTTAGGAAAAAATTCCTGACTGGAACAACTTTTCTTCGCATCATCAAGGATGTGACATGCCTTTTTGGAAGGAGTGCACATAGATATGTAGTATCACTTCTACTATCAAGGCTTCCCTTATAGCTGTTCATAGAACATAGGCTATGGAGGCTTATACCCTCCAGTATCTGCTATAATGTGTCTCTCATATTACAGACTGGGAGCAGACTGGGAATCTGCTCCCAGTCTGCTACCAAACACAATTCAAAGCCTATAAAACCTTAAACGGCTCTGGTCCAACTTACTATTCGAACACATTTCCCCTTATGAACCAGTTTGAACACTAATACCTACCGGGGAGATCCTGCTCTCAATCCCACTACCTTCACAAATGCAATTGGTGGGAATGAGAGACAGAGCCTTCTCGGTGGTGGCTCCTTGGCTGTGGAACTCCCTTCCTAGTGAGATCAGATCAGCCCTCTCCCTTGGCTATTCAAACAGGCTTTCGGAGAGTGACAGAAATGCCAATCTAACATTCTGATACAGACATGATTAGAGATGAAGTAGCTGAATTATGACTAAGGATTGGTGCAACGTGATAATTGTGTATTAGATTGATCATGTTTAATGTTATTGGTTTGAAATTGTTTTATGTCTACTGTTTTAATGATTTTATGTTATGTTTGTAATAGTTGTATAATTGAGACATTGAATGTTTCTCTAAATATATGTTGTACGCTGCTGTGAGTTCCCTGTGGGGTGAGAAGAATGGAATATAAATGAAGTAAATAAATAAATAAATAAATACCACTTACTGGGAAATATGTGTAGAACAATAGGATTTTACTCATCTACTCCTAGTTGGCTTTGCTTAGGCATATAGCAAGAAAATTTCAAAATATCTGGAAAAAATGATTGAAAAATATGTCTCCCAGTTGTAAAACTTTTATGTAGTGAATCCTGAACAGACTGAGAATTTTCACAGTAAGAAATTTGTACTGCACAAAAGTTTTTTTTTTTTTGTACAAAAAACATTTTATCCTCAGGAATGTTGTTTCATGCACAGGAAATGCTGTTTTCTGTGCAAAATAAATAGAAAACCTTCATGTGTGAATTTTCACAGAATAAGCATAGAACTGTGGATTGTCTTCAAAATTTGCCCATTTTTCAAAGACTTTCTCACAGAGACAATGTTTAACATTCTCCAATGATTTCTTTGAATAAAAAGTAAAAAAAAAATACCCTCCTAATAGTTGGCCACTGCAGGATCAGAATCTTGGATTAGATAGGCCTTTGGTTGGCCTGACATGGTTTCTCTTGTGATCTTATTACTTTCGCCTATGAACTGCTGATTTGGACATATAGCAGTTTTCACCCTTAGTTGCAACCTTGAACATAATAACTGGGGAGTAAGTCCCATAAAAATAACATGATTTATTTTTAAGTAAACATGGATGAAACATTGCTGTAAGAAAGAAGGGGTGAGAACTGTGTAGTGCTTCAGATCTAATTTATTTTATATTTATTTATTGGTTGCATTTATGTGTAGTTTTCACCCAGAGTGGTTGTAAGATAACAGTTTCCAGCAGCCCAAGCTACTAGAATAGATAAGTGCAGAATGCCAGACGGTACAATTCAGCCAAATCAAGAGAACTACTTGTTGCCAATCTCTAAATTAAAGAGTCGCTGCTGTTGGAGTTCTAGACAAGTTTCAATAGGTATAGAGAGGCAATGAAAGATATTGAGAAATTTCTAATTCGAGCCTCTTTTGCTTTTAGTTCAAAAGCAAGTCATTGAACACTTACATTTGCCTGTGCCCTGAGGCTCTTGCTATTGAGCACAATACAATCAAACAATGCAATTCCTTTGTGTAGATCTGTTATATATTGCTTTCCTGATTAGAACACACGTCTGCTCCTATTATACAAGAATCATGCCAGAAGCATAATAGGGACTGAAAAAGCAAGTCTTTTAATCCCTAGTGGCATAAAGACCTTGGGACAGAGTCCCATCAAAGCACATTCAAATCCCACTGGTTTAAGTGAAAGACATACAAGTAGAAATAGCAAAAAAAATAAAAAATTACATTTTGAGATAGGATGGCCTATGATCATGCTCGATGGGGGATTTTGGGATTTTACTCCAAAATAATTAATGCTTCCAGGTTCTGGATACAAGCCTGCCCTTATCTATTAAAATCTATGAGAGTAGGGCTATGTCTGTGGATGCATCCACGCTGTAAAATTAATGCAGTTTGATACCACGTCAACTGCCAAGGCTCAGGGCTATGGAATCCCAGGATTTGTAGTTTGGTGAGGGACCAGCACTCTTTGGCAGATAAAGCTAAAGATGGTGTAAAACTACATCTCCCATGATTTCACAGGAATGAGCATTGGCAGTTAAATTGTTGTCAGACTGCATTAAATTGACAATGAAGATGCACCCCTACTGTAAGAAAATGGAGTGCAGAAATCACATTGTATATTTGATTGTCATCATACTCTGCACACTTCTTGAAGCAATTCACTCTTTATAAGCTTCTAAATTTATCTAGGGCTGTTCTGTTTGGGATAAAGTAACAGTTAGATATGCCTGTGTGTAATAACGTGTTCATCTGAGACTATGGGTCCATCTAGACAGGCTTTACCAGAGGTATCCGGTGGCAAGACTGATGGCTTGAAGATTGGGTTGCTGACCTGAAGGTTGCTAGTTCGAATCCAACCCAGGGAGAGTGCAGATGAGCTCCTTCTATCAGCTCCAGCTCCATGCGGGGACATGAGAGAAGCCTCCCACAAGGATGGTAAAATCATCAAAACATCTGGGCGTCCCCTTGGCAACGTCCTTGCAGCCTGCAGTTTCTCAAGTCACTCCTGACATGGAAAAAAAAATAACCAGAAGCATCTAAATGATTCCTCTGGTAAAAGTGAATTAATATGGAGTAAATCAGGCTTTCCCTGGTTTATTCCGCATTTATTAAACACCTCAATTGAGCCAGATCTTTCTGAAAGATCCAGGTCTAATGAGGGGCTTGGTCTGTAGGCATATGTTTCCTGGGGATCAGTCTCCACAGCCATTCTGCCCAGCTCCTGATTTACCCCCTAAGGAGATGGGGGTCAAAGCAGAGGAATTTCCCCTCCCACCTCCTTAGGTGTCATTTTTCTGCACCATGAGGACAAGGGGAGAGGCTCCATGGCAGCCAGGAATCCTTTTCAGTAAGTTTTAGGGGGTATATTGGGGCTTCGGGGTGGCTTTATGCTATCCTGGTTTCAAATCCTGGAGTTGTGGGAGAGGGTGGAGACTAGAACCTTTAACCCATTTCGGCATGGATTTTAGCGATATGTGAAAGCTCTCTTTCTCTCTTAAATAGCCTTATCTTAATTGCATAACTGTTTCATGAATCCCAGTCAAGAACCTAACCACATTGCCCCCAGAAATAGGAATGTATGCATCCCAAAAGGAATGTTAATTCAGTATCCAAATGTCTAACACTGTAGTAATTTCATCTGAACATTTAGAAAAGCATTTTAGGCATCCAAATAAAAAAAAAGAAAAGTTGCCAAGGAAATATGAACAGAGCAAATATAAGCAATGTGGGTGCTCTCTGCAATGCTAGAAAATGTAGGAATAAAATAAAAAATTATTTGGCAGGGTAGAATTTTTATTTGGGGAGGAGGGCAGTACCCTCACTGAGAGTAGAAGTGGACTGCTCACTGATACTTTAAATGTTTTGCATGGACAGAGACCAGGAGGAAAAGGAGAAACAGTAATCAGGATCACTATATACAGCAGCTTTCATATATCCATGCAAAGTCATGTATCCACAGACTTTGCATGAATGTATGAAACTAAGGATAATAGCAAACCCTGTTGAAATTAAAATTTCCTTCTTCTTGGCAGGAAATTGGGCTGGATGGTCCATGCGATCTCTTCATAGAATCATAATGGAAAACTTAGGAAATGGTTATGTATCAATTAAACCAAAGATACTGTTCCCATTGACACAAGGCCATAATGTGATCCAACTGCTAACAATCCAACTATCAGCTAACTGAAATGTAAATCAGTTATTTTCACCCCAGTCCCCCAGACTTGTGCCGTGAATGCTCATACTCATCCATCAATCTCCCTCCCTCTCCATCCCTTTTTTGTCCAGTACCTTCTCTAAAGAATTTTGTGTTCTACCCCTCAACATACTTTTCTTTTTTTTTTTTTTGGCCTTTTAGATTTTATGTACATGCTTCTATGAGACTGTACCCCACTTATGCTGGTCTATGACCGTAATAAAGATATTTGAAGGTCATAATGTACCTCACCTTCTCCCCAATACTAGTTTTAAATGCCTTACTACATTTCAAATACTTATTGGAGGCACATACAAAATCATACATAAAAACATACCAAAATTATGAAAATGAAATTAAACTGCCCATAGGATTAAAACCACTTAAACCCTTTAAACGCTATAAAAAACCTTACCAAACAGTTCCTAAATGGCTGCCAGAATGTAAATGTTTTGGCTTGCCAACAGAAGGACACCAAGGGAGCCTTCCTAGCCTTCCTTGCACACTCTAAGGTGCATAAGAAAAATCATTATGCATCTTACAATGCTTAATTTTCCTTCTCCTCCCTCCCAAAAGCTTCTGCTTAGATTTGTTTGAAACACCCTATCTCATCAAGGATAAGAATGTTTGTGAATATTGTTTACAACTCTATCTGTGATAAACGTGAGTATTTCAGGCTTACTCAGGGGATGACACTAATAGGAGAGCTTAAAGGAAAAAGGAAAATTAGATCATTGATTGGTACTCTCCATCCACTGCTGAGAAAGGGAAATTGTATATGAGGTTAATGGTGCACCAACAATTACAAAGTGTTCTCTGTTAAATAAGACACAAGAAGAGCTGATAAATGCAATTAAGAGGAGGATCATGTACTTGCTAAGGCTCCCTTGGTTGGTGCAATCCAATTCAAAATGGCTTTCAGACATTTGAATTTTCAGTCTGAAAGTATGTGCGTACTCACAAAAATACATACTTAGAGAACTTCAAAAATTGCTTTTCTTGTGTCTCAAAATGGAACATCTCATCTTCTTTGAGGCTGTAATCCTATACTATACACATAATCATGATAGTCAGTGCCATTTAACTCAAATGTGACACACAGCTAAGGAAACACACATAGAACTGCATCAAGAATATCTCTAATTGTGATTTCTTCTTTGATGCTTCAGGCTGTGCTTTCATTAGCCTGACCCTCACTAGAAAGTGCACAAATCATGCCTTCAGCCATCAAGAATCCTTTCAGAAGCAACTTGTAAAAGAGCTCAAAAATGCTGTGTCTGTCAATTTATTTCCAGTTCTCTGATTTAGCTTGCTTATTCAAAACCAGCCCTCCATAAGTGTTGGGACTGCAGTTTCCATTGCTCCCAGTCATCACACTGTTGTGGCACTATGTGATCTCCATGGCAAAAAAATATCTAGAATGTTTCAGTTTCTAAGCCACTGAAGTAAGAAGTGGTCTGAGTTTTCTGGTGGGAAAGATGTACCTACTATTCAAGTATATTGCATTCTTTAGATTCCTGAGAGCAACTGAAGTGTTGTACAGTGACAACTCATAAGTGACTCAGTAACAAAAGTTAATCTTCACTGCCTGAACTTTGATATTCGGAAAGCTGTTTCCCACATCCATAATGTTCCCGCATCACCTTGCATATTACAGCATGCTGTTAATTGGTAGCATTGGGAGGAATAAGAAATGTGAAGAGTTGCTACGGACAAGTGTTATCCACAGAAAACAACACTCTAAAGCAGTGCAGATTAAAATCTTATTATATAAGTGATAGGTTTCCTTGTTTCTTCTCTAATTGCTGTTCCAACTCCAGATGAAGCTTTTGAGAACTTTGATTTAATTCTTAAGAAACAGAGGTGGGGAACTGAGGTTCTCCAGATGTTATTGGCCTGGGTTGTTGTGTGTTTTCCGGGCTGTATGGCCATGTTCCAGAAGTATTATCTCCTGACGTTTCGCCCACATCTATGGCAGGCATCCTCAGAGGTTGTGAAATCAGTTGGAAACTAGGCAAGTGAGGTTGATATAGCAGTGGAAGGTCCAGGGTGGGAGAAAGAACTCTTGTCTGCCTGAGGCAAGTGTGAATGTTGCAGTTAATCACCTTGATTAGCATTTAAAAGCCTTGCAGCTTCAAGGCCTGGCTGCTTCTTGCCTGGAGGAATCCTTTCTTGGGAGCTGTTAGCTGGCCCTGATTGTTTCCTGTCTGGAATTCCCCTGTTTTAAATAAAGAACAACACTCAGAAAACAGGGGAATTCCAGACAGGAAACAATCAGGGCCAGCTAACACCTCCCGACAAAGGATTCCCCCAGGCAGGAAGCAGCCAGGTGTTGAAGCTGCAAAGCTTTTTAGTGCTAATCAAGGTGATTAATTGCAGCATTCATACCTGCCTCCAACAGACAAGAGTTCTTTCTCCCACCATGGACCTTCCACAGATATATAAATCATCCTTGCTTAGTTTCCAATATAACTTACAACCTCTGAGGATGCCTGCCTTAGATGTGGGTGAAACGTCAGGAGGGAATACTTCTGGAACATGGCCTTACAGCCCAGAAAACACACAACAACCTTGTGATTCCGGCCATGGAAGCCTTCAACAACACATTGTTATTTACCTACTTCTTCCAGCAACCCTATCCAGCTGAGCTACTATTGAGTGATCGTTAAAATCGTAGTCCAAAAACATATGGACAGTCACTGTTGTCCACTTCTGGGGCCCATTCACACTACACAGTTATAGAGTCATTACTCGACTTTAACTGTCATGGTTCTGTCCAATGAAATCCTGGGATTGTCAGTTTAGTTAGGGACAGGTACTTAGAATTTCCTGCCAGAGAGGTCTAGTGATTCACCAAACTGCAGAGCAGAGGACTCTTGGCAGTTCATGTGGAATCATAGTGCTATAATTTTGCATTATAAATAGATCTTTCTTTACAGTATGCATATAATATCTGCATGTTTTGAAGGGAGAGAATATGAGGGGAATGGCGGTTGAGAGAATGGAAGCCCCTCTCTTTCTCTCTTTGGAGGTGGCTGTGTTGAGGGGACAAGGAGATAGGAAGACACACTGTGTGTCAAGAGCAATGGAGAGCTGACACCTCACACTTCTGGTACACAAGGCTTCCTCCTGCCTCTCTCCACTCGCTGCTGTTGTCTCCACTCCAAAATGAAAGACCCATAAACCTGCCCAGAGAGCGTGGGGACCTATAACCCTGTGCCCACACTGCCCCAGCTTCTCCTCTACCCATCAGATGGGGGAAGCCTCAGTAAACCACCTCGACTCATTTATCTAGCATACTAAGTACAACATAATTAAAACAGACACAACACCCGAGGAAGTGATAACGAAACAAGGGGAACAACCCGGGAGACTTTGTTATGTACCAGTTCTTGGCGTTGCGAATCAAACGAAGAATTCCTTTGAATATAGAAACTGTTATTTTGGAGACTTAATATCTTTACTACAATTGACATTGGCCCAAGATTCCACGCATCTCCAGGAATAATGTGGACTTGGTTGTCTCTTTATGTCTGTTATTTACTCCTTAAATAGTATACTTTGTTAGATTATGACATGGAAATGGTACCTTTGTTGATGATATCTTGAAAGCTATTTTGTTATATGCAATATAATTTGAAGAGAAGTACTCTAATATAGAGTTGTAGAAACCTGATTTGTATTACATTTTTGGGAGTTTTACAAGAGTGTATATGCACATACATTTTTGTTCTGTATTATAGATATTGTGCATTATTCGCTCGGAAGCCTCAGTAAACCACCTCGACCCATCTTTCCTTATGGAAAGTCAGGAAGCCTCCCGTTGTGCACTGCCAGCTTCTTTTTGGTGGTGGTAGGGGGTTTTTCCAGTTCAAGTTCAACCATGGAGCTACTTCGGAAGTAAATAAATAAAGAAAGTACTTGTTATGTGTGTGATGGGAGCCATTGGGCTCCATGGCCAAACTTGAAAACCCCCATCACTGCCAGTGAAAAGAAGGCCATGTGAAAAGGTCCCTTTCTCCCCTCGATGGATTCAAAGCTTCAGCTTCAAAGTCTGGCCTCTAGAATTGTAGTCCAGCCAACAACCAAACCACTACATCACACTGGCTTACAGTTCATTTTTAAAAGAACATAAACTTAAATGTTTACTTGAAAAAGATTAAGATGTTTTTAAAAGCCCTTGTTTTTCTGTATCTGTGCTGCAGGTGCAGCTTGGAGATTCCAGACCTAGAGTTCTGGTGTGTACTTAAGGACACAATTGTACCCTCGCTTATATCCAATTCAGAATGATATCTCCAAATGGACAGATATGCATATTCTGTCTCCAGATGGAACCGGTAAGCAGATGCTGACCTTCCGGAAATAATTAACAGAAAAGCTCTCATACACATGCATTTTGCATAGATATACACTTAGAGGGGATAAAATTATAGAGTTGGAAAGGATAATAAGGACCATATACTCCAACCTCTGCTATGCAGGAAAACACTGCTATAACGTAAGATGGCCATCCAACATCTATTTA
This sequence comes from Anolis carolinensis, assembly GCF_035594765.1. Taxonomy (NCBI): domain Eukaryota; kingdom Metazoa; phylum Chordata; class Lepidosauria; order Squamata; family Anolidae; genus Anolis; species Anolis carolinensis. The sequence continues at coordinate 67,464,743 of NC_085845.1, read as the reverse complement.
AAGACATCTAAAGAGGAGTCCATTATCCTCCAACGTAGTTTATTCCAACATTTCTCTTGTGATGAGAAAAGACTTCATGGCATTGAGGCAAACTCTTTTTTTCTTGTATTTTGAATCCACTGGTTTGCATCCTAGCCTCCGGAACAGCAAAAAAACTACCCAATTTAGTTGATGGCTTAAAAAACAGGTGCTTTATTGTTTGACTGACACTCACCATATGGACGTGGAAAATAAAACCTATAGCCTATATCCAATTGATAGTTTACAATGATAGTAGTCAATTGAACTCACCTACATTTGGCTTAATAAGTGCCTATTGAGTCAATTGGTTTATTCTTGTCAGGAATAACAACTGGATTTGCCTCAAGAATGGCCAAAATAGTCCTGCTTTGAGGAATCCTGCGAGTAAAGATGATTTGTCATCTATCCATTGTTTTAGAGCACCCTGGAGCACCTCTTGTAAATTTCATTGACTTTTCCTTATAGCATATAATTGGTTTATAAACTCTTCAACATTGATCTGTGTTTCTTTCAGTAATTTTCTTTTTATTACTATCCATCCATCTTTTCAAGCAAGCAATGTTTCCAAAATCTGGATGATAAGTTTTGAAAATGTGAAATGTTGCCAAATCCGCAACCCCAGGAAGAGAACTGAAATATGAAAGGAATTTGCCCGTGAAATGAATTTGAAATAAAATCAAAAAGAAATCAAAAGAAAAGGACACAACTGGAAAGGTCATTTGGGGGGGGGGGGCTGTCATTAGGACCCATACTCCCCAAAAAAAGCAACTTTTGGGGCTTACTCTAAAAAGTAAATTTTCCATAATCTGAACATTACCGTGAGTATTTACAGCAAGGGTGGGCACACTCCAGAGCCAAATGGATACACACTAGATGTCTGGATTCTCTGGAAGGCTGCAGCCACACTGTCATGACCAAAAGCCTATTGTAGCAGCCTAGAATCACATTGGCTTTTTTCTATAAAAACGAGTATGTGCTTATTATTCAGTTACTAGTGGTGTTAAATATCCCTGATTATATATTGTCTGTTGGAACATACAGAGTTAGACCACCAAATCCAAAGAAGATGTCTTCCAGGCCTGACCATGGTTGCCTCAAAGCATGGATATGACCTAACACCATTACTACTTGTTCCATCAGCATATCATAGAATTGCCTAGAGAGCTTAGCAAATTCCTAGATCCTACAAAATGAGAAATTAACTAACCTAATATCCATATAACCCATCAGTGGGTTACACAGTACACACACACACACACACATACCCAATGGCAGGGGGATTGGTGGTTCATTTGGGCAGTGTGAGCTGCCTTGCCTAAGGTAATACTCTTTGGTTGCTATTGTGGGTGTGCTGTTGAAATGTTTGCCTCAGGCTCCAAAGTATTTTGAGCTATTTCTGCAAACCAATACACTGTATTTCTTCAATTCTAAGATGCCCTTGATTGTAAGATGCAATTTCAGTACCACCATCTGAAACAAAAGCTTTATTTATATATATCAAAAGCACTTGTGATTCTAAGACATATTTAAATATGTGAGAAAAAGCATCTTAGAATCGAAGAAATGCAGTAGTTCCCTTCACAGTAGTCTGGAGTAGGTATGGCATCTAATGTATCCATCCGCTCCTTTGAAAGGAAAATATTTTGAAGGTTGACTTATTTATTTCCCCCTAAAATAATCCTTCTATTATTTTACATGCTTTTTATTTTGTGTCAGGAGCAACCTGAGAAAATGCAAGTCGCTTCTGGTGTGAGAGAATTGCCTATCTGCAATGTTATGCCCGGGGGATGCCTGGATGTTTGATGCTTTTACCATCCTTGTGGGAAGCTTCTCTCATGTTCCCGGAAGCTGGAGCTGATAGAGGGAGCTCATCCATGCTTTCCCCGGGTTGGATTCGAACCAGCAACCTTCAGGTCAGCAACCCAACCCTGAAGTCATCAGTCCTGCTGGCACAAGGGTGTAACCCACCGGATAAAGTAATTTGCAGGAATAATGCACTTCATTGAAGTGCATTCCACACAGCTGAATAAAATCCCACATTATCTGCTTTGAACTGGGATATATGGCAGTGTGGACTAATATATTTCAGTTCAAAGCAGATATTGTGGGTTCTTCCGCCTGCATAATTTGGGTTATATTATTACTACAGAAATTCAATTGTGTGGGGGCAGGCTGTCTCCAGTAATTAAGAAGAGTTTCGAATGATGTTCTAATAGAAGCTCCTTGTTCTGGGTTCATTTGTTGCAGCAAAAAGGGACAGCTGAAGCCAAAATGTAGGTGTTTGTGCATCAAGCCATCAAGAAGTTGCAGAATTCTAAATGGCAGCATTCATTCATCTTTATGCTGGACATTTTTTTGGAACTCTTTGCAAAAGTTGCTACTGCAGAGGATGCAATAAATATCTTATGACTTAAAGCAGGCTCTCTCCTCCAGCTTTCTTTCCCCAACAATGGCCAGCCAGCTGCCTCCATAAAACCCACAAGTAAAACATGAGGGTATCGTGTATGCTGCTGGCATCTGTTATTTAGAAATAGACTGCCTCCAAACATTATCCAAGTTAATTATAACAGTCAATAAGCAAAATAGTGGAAGTTACATTAACCATTTGAAATGCTGGTCTCTAAGCTGGTGATCCACCATTTTCAGAGGTGGACAAAGTGTTACCTTTATAATTCCAGTTTGTGGCACCTGAAGCCCCTATAACCAGTAATTTTTATCCAACTGTTGCTCAAAATGGGCGAAACCATGGGAAAATGCTGCAGCTTCCCGCATACATGCACATCATCCAAGTCTCCCAAATAATCCCAAGTGTACCCCCACAGCCACCCAGTTGGGCAAAAATGAAACAGGAAATGACATATGACTTCCAGCTGTGTCACATGCACTGGTGTAACGTTCGGGAGTGGGGGTCTGATGTCCCTTTTCCCCTATACTGTAGCACTGAATTCTGTACATTAGTTAGGCAGGGCTGGTCCTGCCATCAGGAAGAATGAGGTGGATGCCTCAGACAGGTAGACAGAGTCCTCAAAAAGGCTAGCAAATGGATTGTTATATGATTGGTTGATTGATTGATTGATTATATATTTTCTAATCCAATGCCAAATAATTTGGATGGTCTGCATACAACCTCCTATGTACCGTAAGGAGATCATTTGTTGATCTGACAAAGGCCCCATCCATTAAGGCGCTATAGTCCAGCTGGAAACCATTCTACAAAACATTCACTCCCAATACAACCTCCAACCCACAAACAGCCAGAAACATGTGTTTTAAAAAAACTCATCAGAAATTCCAAATCTCACCATAAAAATTGCTGAAGTTGAGCACTGTATAAAGAGTGCAGTGCTGCAAAGCTAAAGAAGCACTTGTCAAGACAGGCTTATAGCTGCAGGAGTCAGAAGCCAACAGCTTGGGGGTAAGATAAATAGACACTTCCCCTGGCAAGAAAAGGGCAGTGTTCCCACAAGAATGCTAAATTTCCCACTATTGCCTGGCTCTTCTGCAGAGAAATGCCATTGTTGACCAGTGCATTTGCTGGAGGAGCAAATTACTCCTGGGTATGGCTAGATCTGGACCACTGGAGATTTGTGGACACCATGGAACATTGCAGCTGGTTCCTGGGGTGCTTGTGGAGGCACTCCAGCGCAAACCGGATTTCTTTGATCACATCCTTACTCTGAGTGGCTGTGTGGAAGTGCCCTTAGGCTGGATCTACACTGCATTTGAACTGCATTATATGGTCAGTGTAGACCCGTAAAATGCAGTGTCTACACTGATTATATAATGCAATTCATATTGAATTATTTGGCAGTGTAGATCCAACCTACGTCACCAAGAATCTCAGGATGACCTTATAATTATATATTTTGGGTCCCCTGTAACTGGAACCCATACCTGTTGTTTCACTTACCCACACTTGGAACCGGGAGGGGAGAGGGAAATTGTCTATCTGGGAATTTGTTAGGTCCTCTATCCAATTCTGTACTTTCTCAAAGGGTTACCATAGAAGTCCCTTATACAGTACCTCTCTAGGAATGTCTATATTCACCAATGCAAAACTTTATTATGCTGGAACCAGAAGTAAACCAATTCAATGGTGTTTGGCCATATCCATAGTGTCACATAACCACGATTTAGCCACAAATTTAGCCCCCACGGGTGGTGGATCTTACTGCACCTTTTCCTTTCTTTTAAAGAAAGCATCCTAGGAAATCAAACTCTTAACTTTTTAAAATATCCACTTATGTGCATTGACTTGCTGTATCTAACTCCATAAGCAACATTATCAAGGAATACCGCACATTTTTACAGCTGTCATACCACATATGCCAAACTTGAATGTATCGTATGTACAGTGTAGTAGTAATATATGTATTACGTGAAATTACAGTGCCTATACTACCTGGCTTAGATGTTTTTGGACTTGTTGACAGAATAGTTATGAGATGGCACAAAGCAGCAGGAATGTGGGTGTATTTTGGAGGCGGTGGCTTAATAGCTCAATATTTTTCCTAGAATTTGGCCCACAGTTTATGATTATGCACCAGCTCTGCTTTGCTGATAGATTTCTTGAACAAGGTTCTGAGAAAATATTGTGGGAGGAAGAGACAAATCACATGGATCTCTTTCTACCATTGCATTTTATCATCAAAAACGCTGTTTGGCTGACTTTGTTGAAATATTTTTCATGTACAAATATATAAAGCTGTTCAGATATCCATTTATTTTTCAAATTACAAGTGGACAGTGGGCATGGACTCTGCCAGGAGATATATTTTTAGATCATATTGTTCTGTTCTTACTTGCTTTGGAAGCTGACCGCTTAAAATGGTTGTCCTTTTTGCTGCATCTACACATACCATTTTAATCAATCTTGTTTCAGGAAAACAAAACATGGGATTGAAGAATCTAAAACATGCAAACAGGTTAAAATACAAAATTGGGCCATCTGCCTTGATAGCAGCCTTTATATTTGCCTGGAGCTTGTTCGTAATTAAATGAAAATGCACAAACACATGCTCAGTGATTTTATTACCTTCTTCAGAGTCTGCTTTTTGGTTCTATAACAGCAGTAGGTAAAGTGCTGCCCTCCAGATATTGGTAGACTGCATCTCCCATGAGCCTAAAGAAGATGAATGCTGAGATCTTCCAGCCAATGTAAAAAAAAAAATCCACACTTTCCCACTGTTGAGTTAAAGATTCTGAGATTTGGATATCTTTATTTTTAAGATCTATTTACAATTAACACAAACTTGAAACAGATTCTTGTCTATGACTTAAGGATAAGAGCATACCTTCCAATATTTCACTGGTGAAAACTGAGAGTTGTGCCTGGGCAACATTTGAGCATGGTTAAGATACCAAAAGTCATTAATGAAGAACACCCAAGGAAGGAGAGGATGTATTTGCTTGAGTCTACTCTAGCATTGCACCCCCAGTAGCACAGCAGATTGAACAGCTGAGCTGCTGAACTTGCTGTCCGAAAGTTTGACAGTTTGAATCCAGGGAGCAGGGTGAGCTGCCACTATTAGCCCCAGCTTCGGCCAACCTAGCAGTTTGAAAACATGCAAATGTGAGTGGATCAATAGGTACCCCTCCAGCAGGAAGGTCCGGTCTTCGGCTTAGAAATTGAGATGTGCACCAACCCCAGAGTCAGACACAACTGGACTTGATGTCAGGGGAAAACCTTTACTTTTTAGTGTATCATTTATTCTTATTATTGTTTGCTACCTGAAATGGGGAACGAAGTACTTTAGCATGATTGGGAGCACCATATGCCTTTGGCAGCTGGGAGGCTTCTCTCATGCCCCCACAAGGTAGAGCTGGCAGTCGGGAGCTCACCCCATCCTGCGGATTCAAACTGGCAACCTTCAGGTCAGCAACCCAACCTTGAGGTGATAAGTCCAGCCGGCACAAAGGTTTACGCCATTGCACCACCACGGCTCCTTTTTGGTTTGGTTTGATTCTTGATGAGGATGCAAAGTTATCACTACTATTTTATACCAGATTCCTGGTTTTGGGAATCAAACTTTTGCCAGACTTTGGCACAGTACAGGCAGATACAATGGAATATCAAAATATGTGAGTGCTCAAGTCCCATTATATTCAAAGGGGTAGCCAAATGGTGTCCCTTATATAAAATGGCAAAATTCAGGTTAGTTTTTTTTTTCCTGAGGGGGTGGAATCTGTGGACAGATAATCCATGATTAATCGTCACCCACTTTCCCCAAGCTTTTGCCATTATTGTTGTTTATTTTACATAACTGGTACCAAAAGATATTTTGTCATGAACCAAAGATGCTAATGCAGGAAAAAAAAATGTGTGGCACTCAACAGGTTGTTGAACTACCATCATCCTACACTTTTGACAATGCTGACTAAAGCTGATGGGAATTGTGACCCAACAGCACTTGGAGAGCCATTCACATCACAATTCTGTCTTAAGTGAAATATACTCCATGAAATTTTCCTCTTCACATAAAGTAAGAAAGTGTTTGGCAGTCTAATGAAATGCTTTTAAGCTAAATTGTTGTTTAATTTGTACATTGGATGATGTGCTCTGTATAAACAGCAGATTGTCTGCTTGCTGTTAGTCCACATTTTAAAAGAGATTTGTCTTCATTATAGTTTTCTCCCCTACTGTACGTATATTTCATTAGGCAGATAGAAAGAAATAATGCCTTCTAGGCAGTGCATATATCTTGAGACCTAGATTTAATACAAAGAGAGGAAGCTGACAAGTTATCCTTGGAAATATTTTCCCAATTTCTTTGGTGGATGTACTATTTTTCCATTTCACTGCTAAAAGTCTCATTAAACAATGTTCACAACACAGTAGAAATGGTCTTCATAGGCTGGAAACCTGTTACTGCTAGTTGAAAGTAGTATGAGTCCAGTTAAAAGGTAAAGGTAAAGGTTTTCCCTTGACATTAAGTCTAGTCATGTCTGACTCTGGGGGTTGGTGCTCATCTCAATTTCTAAGTCGAAGAGGTCATGTTGCTGGCATGACTGCATGGAGAGCCGTTACCTTCCCACTAGAGGGGTACCTATTAATCTACTCACACTTGCATGTTTTCAAACTGCTATGTTGACAGAAGCTGGGGCTAACAGCAGGAGCTCACCCCACTCCTCAGATTCGAACCGCTGACCAGTAATTATATTGATGTTTTATTATGGTTGTGTTTTTATGTTTTTGTGTTGGTAATTGAATGTTTTACATATATTGGAAACCACCCTGAGTCCCTTCAGGGAGATAGAGTGGTATAAAAATAAACTATTATTATTATTGTATGACACAGCAAACAAGATAGATATGATGGATTTCGTTTCAAAAAATCACAAGTTGAACACTTCCCAAGTGTCTAGGACTGTGTGATGTATTTTCGGATGATGCACGCAGATCCCAGTAGGGTGGCCTTTTGCAGTCTCTGACTAACACTGTCCGAATTTTTAGCACTGATATCAGCATGGAGTTTGGTTTGGACAAATGTTCGACAGTGGCATTGAAGAAGGGAAAAATCATTGAAAGTGAGGGCATAAATATGCCTAATGGCCAAACAATAAAGTGTCACCAGCCAGAGGCCTATAAATATCTGGGCATATTACAGCTGGACAACATCAAGCATGAACATGTGAAAACTGTGGTCAGCAAAGAATACACACAAAGGGTCAGAAAAATTCTCAAAAGCAAGCTCAATGGAGGCAACACCATCAAGACCATAAACACCTGGGCCATACCTGTCATAAGATATACTGCTGGCATTATAAATTGGACACAGGCGGAACTGGACAATTTGGACAGAAAAACAAGAAAACTCATGACCATTCATTATTCACTGCACCCTCGCAGTGATGTTGACCAGCTATATCTGCCTAGAAGATCCGTGGGCAGAGGACTCTTACAAGTAAAACAAGCAGTCAAAGAAGAAGAACATGCCCTTGCAGAATATGTAACGCAAAGTGAGGGAAAGTCAGTTTAAAATGGGGGAAGCACTGGATACTCACTGGAAGCCATTGTGTGATGAAGGCTGCCAGCTGTATGGGTTTTTTGTATTTGTAGACAAGCCCTCTGTTACAAACAAAATTCACATCAAGGGTCAGATTGACTACAGGGAGGATACCTGTGTGTGGAATGGTACTTCAAAGGGCACAAAGTGCTACTGAACTACTTGTTAGGAAAAAATGCATGAGCTCAATGCTACTATTAATATATTTTGATTAAGGTATTTCTGGAAGGATTGGGAATAGTTGCACTTCAAGGAGCCAAAGGAACAACGAGCTCTTCATGAAAAGAATGTTACCGATAAAGTGACCTGTTCCTTATCAAGTTGGCCATAACAGACGTGTTGTCAACCAGACATTTTAAATTACTTAGGCATGATGTCTTACTGTATTTATACTTGAACAAGAATGACTGAAGTCTACTCCTGCCAATTCTCAAAACTAGCCATGTACTCTGATATGACCAACACAAGCTTCAGCCTTTCAAAATGTCTTAACTGTGAGTGATTTTAAGATGTCAAGGCTAGACAGGAATGGAAGGTAAAAAAAACTTCTTTTTACTTCAATTAAAATATTTAATATTTAATGTATTAACATTTAAAATATGTCTTGCCTTAGCTCCTTCCTCTCTCGTTCACTTTGGATCAGCTAATGATTAATAGTGAAATACCTCTAAGCTGATATAATTTCTGCAGTTGTTTCGAACTTTAGATGGAAGATTTAAGGTAGTTAATCTTTTCCAAAAAGAAAACCCCAAACACACTGTGGCCTAAGAGGTCTAAATCAAATTTGCCCTCGGACACAGAAAACAGTTGTCTGACAATCCTTAATTCTCTGTGGTAGGTAAATTAAGATGCCCTCTCAAATGGGTGGATGAGGCTGATAGAAAAGATCCCATCTCAAAGCTCCCATTACTTTATCAGATGACCCAGGTCCTAAACAAAGATACTAATCAGATACAATACTGAATCATGGTATATACCTGAGCAGAAAGGAAACCACCTGAAATCAATTAGTAAATCAGTGGTTCCCAAACTGTGGCCCATGGCCCACCAGTGGTCCCCAAGAACTAAAATATGGTCCATGGCCTCACCATTACTACACCGTTGCAAGGAGAGTAACTGGTCTCTCGAACCCCTCTTATAGTTCTGAGGCAATGGTGATGTTGGGAGGAGAGAGGCTGGCTACCCACGAAAGCTGCAACAACAAGCCTCCTGACTGCTGCTTCTCCTCCTTCTCCCTCTCCCTGAGCGGAGCCTATCCGTGTGGCACCTTGAAGTAGGGGTGCCTTAGTGTCTTCAGTTTTAGACCTTTTCCTGGGGTTGTTAGGAGTGCTGATTCAGACAATTTAATTGAATAGACCACATCAGCTCTACATTGTTAAATATCGTTTTCTGTGGGTGAGCAGATGGCAACTAACGGATAGTATATGTTCTGTGTCAGAAACTGATGTGGTCTATCCAATGCAATTTTCTGAATTAGCACCCCAAATAACCAAACCAAATCTAAAATTGACCAAAAACCAATTTGTAACCCTTTTGGTACTAATGTTGGAGAGTGGTCCCTCGTCAAAGTGGCCCCTGGCTGGGAATCACTGTAGTAAATAAATAAGCAGAAAAGTCAGTTATATAGTTTTCCCTTCACACATAACAAACAGGGGAATACGTTAGAAGTGAAACTAAAGCCGAGGTTATTACAGTCCGCCCTTCACATTTGCAGATTTTGCTTTTGTGGATTTGCTTAATATGTCCTTTTTAAAGATCTCTAGCTCCTCCAATGTGACTCTATGTTCAAATTCCATTGGCTGTTGACCACAGAGCTACACTGGAGGATATAGAGATTCTTACTGAGACCAGTTTCTTCAATGCCTCAGAGAACCTAGAGATTCCTAGAGAGCTATTCTCTTGGGGTTAAAATGCTTTTAATTCTTTTTCTTTCACTTTTGCAGGGCTCTTGTATCCTTAGCCCCAGCAGACATGTTGGGCTGATTGTATTTGTTCCCATCATATGTGAACAGAAGAGGTAAAGGTAAAGAAGTATGCATGAGCTGGGTGTTTCACACATGTCCATTTCGGTTTATTATATGGCACTTTATTATGGCTTACGTTTGTATATGAATGGTGTCAGTTAAAGATGGGATACAATCAAATGTATTCCACATTGGGTCCATCATTTTGAAGCACCCTGTACATCAAGTTAACTCATTCTGGTCTGACAAGGAGCCTCTGGTGGCACAATGGGTTAAACTCTTGTGCTGGCAGGACTTGCTGACTGACAAGTCAGCAGTTCGAATCCAGGGAGAGTGGGTGAGCTCCCTCTGTCAGCTCCAGCTTCCCATGCAGGGACATGAGAGAAACTCCCCACAAGAATAGTAAAACATCAAACATCCCGGCATCCCCTGGGCAACGTCCTTGCAGACGGCCAATTTTGTCACACCAGAAGCGACTTGCAGTTTCTCAAGTCGCTCCTGACACACACACAAAATTCTGATTTTAATTACATATATAAATACCTGTATTTACTCAAGTCTAATGCACCACTGAATCTAATGCACACCCCAATATTCAAAACCCTGAAACTTCCAAATGTATTAAGCAGCATTAAAAGGTGCACTTTTTGTAATTCGGCCAAAAAAGGTGTGCATTACAGTTGCTGTGTGCTTAGAATTTCTTCATTATAAACAATTGTTTTAGAACAGCAAAGCTTCCAGCGATGGAAAAGAAAACCTTGGGGTGCACTTATGCTTTAGAATGAATCCACTTTAATGGCCTTGGTTTAATGCTATGGAATTCTGGGGACTGCAGTTTGACAAGGTTTTGAGCCTTCTCTGCCAAAGAATGCTGGTGCCTCACCAAACTGCCCTGGCCATTAAATTAAAGATTACGGCCCTCAAAGAGGAACTCCAGGTGCCGCTCCTGAAACATCTTCCCCTTTTATTTTGACTCAGCACTAACATTACATTTTTTTTGCTAAATGACCTTGCCAAAATTGGGGTGTGCGTTAGATTCATGTCATACAGTATTTATTTATTTATTTATGGGATATAAATGCTGTAAATAAATAAATACTGTATGACACGAATCTAATGCACACCCCAATTTTGGCAAGGTCATTTAGCAAAAAAAAAAAAAAAGAGCATTACATTTGAGTAAACGCAATATATTCCATGTAGGAGAACATCACGAAAATTTGCAGCCATGCTTTTTACAGACAAAGGCATTGCCCAGATACCAAATTAACAAACAAACCCAGGAAGTCATAGTCAGGATTGTAGGTAAATACATCCAAAAAAGCCTAGTTCCATTCACCAACAGCAAATGGTAAATTAAAGCTGACTCTGATCCTAACTTGAAGCACTTACCCATAATCGAATGATAATTTAGCCTTTGGATGCAACAACAAACTGGCCCTTCCTAAGTTGTTTACTTGTTTATTCACCAGTGAAGTGGTCAGCCTTTGCATGCTAATATGCTGCTAGATCATACTGTGCCTGCCTAAGCCAGCATGTTCCTTGCTTGATGTGGCATTTGGACACAGCCTAGAGAGCCCATGATTTAGACATAAGTTGCCACGTCCATTGCTTCCATTTCTTCAGTTGGTGCTGAGAAGCATTCAATCAGATTACGTATTTGTGTGACCTATTTTTAGGCATATTGCACAGAGACTCTGTGTTATAGACAGAATATCATTTTTAGAGGAAAAGTAAGAAAATGAAATAATGGAAGCATTTCTGTATCCACAACTGAAGCTGAGTTATTGGAATGTTTTGCATATTTTCTTTACTGTGCTCAGCTATGGCACTGTACCAGTTTGAGCTAGGGAATGAGTTGAATATGCTATATTCGAAACCAAGACATGAACAGAATTTTAAACAGAATATGTTAACTCATCTACCTGAAGTTAATAATTATTTTCGCTTGTAAGGAGACAGACAGCTGCCACCATTCGCTGGAAGATACTGCTTTTGTGTTTGTGCAGAATCAATGACAGTTCAATAACTATAAATAAAGGGAGTATACAACAACAACAACAACAACAACAACAACAACAACAGTTTATTTCTAACCCAACCTATCTCCCTGGAGGGACTTGTGGCGGCTTACAGACATTTATTTATTTTATTTATTTACAGCATTTATATTCTGCCCTTCTCACCCCGAAGGGGACTCGGGGCGGATCACATTACACATATAGGCAAACATTCAATGCCTTTTTAACATAGAACAAAGACAAACAAACATAGGCTCCGAGCGGGGCTCAAACTCCTGACCTCCTGGTCAGAGTGATTCATTGCAGTTAATTGCACTGGCTTGCTCTCCCGCCTGCGCCACAGCCAGGCAGGCTATACACATAATAAAAGTGAAAAATGTGTATGTGTGTATGTGGAGGAGGTGTCCACTTACACAGACAGCTCTCCACTGACATGAAGGTTATAGTAAGTGCCATGAACATGTAGCCCAAACTCTGCCAGCGTCCTCCACAAACACCATTCTGCCCCCCACCTGAGTGAAAGCTTTTATGTGGAGTCAAACTCATACTAGATGTTCTGTTTTTCCTCCAAAATTGACATCCCAGGGTTCCTTAATTTGCATGACCTCGCCCATTGCCTCTAACTTAACTCTTTCCTATGACACACAGTTAACAGAGAAATTGATCAGCAACTGAACAAGAGGTTTGGGGAGGATTTACCATGATTTACAAGAGTTGTTCTTAACCTACATCCAGAGAGCACTGTTAACCCAACCAATGATGGATTTGGACCAGGACTTGCAGTACCTTCATTGATACTGGGACCTCTACTGATAATGGACTGGGAACAAACTTGGCACAGAGACCAACTGAAGATACTGCAGGGATTAGTGGGAATGGACCTTGATTTTGGGAGTTATCGTTCACCTGCATCCAGAAAGCACTGGACCCAGCTCACGTCAGATCTGGACCAAACTTGGCACACATACCCAACATAGCCAATTGTGCATACAGGCTTGGTTTGCGGGTAGTTGACTTCAGATCTGGGAGCTGTAGTTCACCCTTATCCAGAGAGCCCTGAATCCAACCGATGACGGATCTGGACTACTTGGCACACACACCCAACATGGCCAACTGTGAATACTGGCAGGATTTGGGGGGCGATTGCCCTGGGAATCTGGGAGTTGTAGTTCCCCTTTATACAGATAGCACTGAACCCAGCCAACGATGGATCTGGATTGAACTTCAATGATATAACTTAACATCCCAAAGCAAACAATGCCTTCTTCTAATAACCCAGGCACTGCCAGGTCCCCAAGCTAGTAAAACATAAAAACTGGCAAACATTCAATGCAATTTCAACAACATAATACATCTATACAAATAAGTTAAAATAGAATAAAACAATGGCTGATAATCTAATGTCTGATATGTCTACATGGGTACTATAATCCAGCTTGAAGGTGGCTCGAGATTGCGATGTCTATAAAACATACAACCCCAATGCTACCTCCATCTTGCATCTAGTCAACAGAAATTCTTGATCAAGCTGTAAAATGTGCTGAAGCCAATCACTGTATAAACAGTGAAGCACCAACTTTGAGGAAGGGGCTAAAGAGTGAAAGTTCTCTCTCACTGTGGCTCGAGGTGGAAGAGAAACAATTCACAGGAAAAAACTGGTTTTGAGTCTCTGAAAATAGCAAAAGAGATCTTCTAGGAATAGAAGAAAGACAAGCGGCTCGGATCATCATGTTGTCTATTAGCGAAGCAGCCCACACCGCCTGGCCACCAGCCAGTAACATCAAATTAGGGCTGAATTCAATCTAGAAAACGTATTGAAAACAGGGGTTGTTGTATGTTTTCAGGGCTGTATGGCCATGTTCCAGAAGTATTCTCTCCTGACATTTTGCCCACATCTGTGGCAGGCATCCTCAAAGGTTGTGAGGTATGGAAAAACTAAGCATACCTTCATACCTCACAACCTCTGAAGATGCCTGCTATAGATATGGGTGAAACGTCAGGAGAGAATACTTCTGGAACATGGCCATACAGCCCCGAAAACATACAACAACCCTGTGATCCCAGCCATGAAAGCCTTCAACAACATATTGAAAACCCTTTTTACAAATAGCAATGATTTTTCTTTTAGATGATGTTGAAAAAGACACCCTCTTTCCATTCTACAAACCTGTCCTAATCTGAATAGGTGGCCTTGCTATTTTATAGCAAGAGAACCCAGATATGCAACAAACAAACAAACAATGAGTATCTTTATCCTCTGAACTGTTAAGGCTTTGTAAAAGAAGGACCTTTTAGCTTTACTTTTAAATGCCAGGAAAAAGACTGACAACCTTCTTCACTATGAAAATGGTCAGTCTCCCATTCAATCCAATATCTGACAAATAGGAAATCAGAGCAGGATCTGAAAAATTATGGACAGGGAGGCTAATGTAGCAGAGGAGGGCTTCTAATAAAAGTTTCCAGGTTTGAGTCACCATATGTTGTTTCCCAGAATGCCTAGCTATTGGCCATATGGGCTGAGATTAAAGTTGAATAATATTTAGAGATCTAAACATGGCGATCATGGCACAAAGCTACCTCGGACCGAAGCTAATTATAACTCCAAAGGCTACTTCACTGTGTTGCGATTTTGCTCATGGCAGTAGGCAATATTTCAGAGGAAGGAACTGGCAAAACCACCTCTGAGTATTTGTTGTCTAAAGGCCTCATCATATTGAGGTCCTGAAGCCAAGCGACAACAGGGGAATATGTGGAGCAGCGTGGCAAATCCATTATTATGAGGCAGTAGAAGAAACTGTTGGTCTACACCCCACATTGCCCTTATTCCCTATCACATGACAAAGCCGTCACTACCCGGCTTCACCTATGCTGTCCCTGGTTTACTCAATGACTGCCCATGTTCTGAATTCTTCTTCTCAGCTCTCTTTCACCATGAAGTCCTGCTGGAAGTAGCTCTACGTCATGTGATGGGCTCTGGCAGACTCTGTACCGGCTCCTTGTTAAAAGCGTTTTATGATAGGGCAAAAGCTCCATGTGATGAGGTCCTAAGAAGTCGCTGTGAAATTCCTGGGGACACCATAAGCCAACAGGAAACTTGAATGTACACGCACACACAACTTATTTATTTATTTCGTGTCAAAAGCATTGCATAACAAATACATTTAAAAATGATGTAGAAAAAAAAATAGAGGAAATCACAAACAACTAAATAGTTTTAGACCAGAAACGGGCAACAGCAACCGCATTGTCCGTAGCTTTAAACAACTCCTCCTCGGTGCATGAGGCAGGACATTGTTGGCAAGCATACATATGCGGAGTTGTTTGTTCTGCTCCACAGTCACACAAGGTGGAGGATTCCTCCAGGTAGTGCCACCTTGCCAAGTTGTCTTTAGATCTGCCCACTCCGCTTCTCAGTCTGTTCAGGGACTTCCAAGTTGCCCTTGGTTTGCCCCTGGAGGAAGACCCTCATGAGGGGCCATCCAGTTAGAATTGCCAGGTTTAGCTGCCCAGAGGGACACCCTTGCTGCTGCTGGAGGAACATCAAGAGGAGTGGTGGTTCTCATGAAGCCCTTCCTTGATTGGAGTCTGGTGGGAGGAGGGTGATAGCCATGCAGTGGGTGGCTTTCACAATGTTCGACCTTTTTTCTCTCACCGTTAGCAGCAACTTCCCGTCGCACGTCAGGAGGGGCAATGCCAGCTAACTTGTAGAGTTTATCAACAGGTGTAGGTTTAAGGCATCCCGTGATGATGATGCATGTTTCATTCAGTGCTATGTCCACCTGCTTTGCATGGGCAGACTTGTGCCAAACAGGACAGGCATACTCTGCAGTTGAGAAAGACAAGGCCAGGGCTGATGTTCTCATTACTTGTGGGTCTGCACCCCATGCGCTGCCAGTCAGTTTCCGCAGGATGTTATTGCGTGCAGCTACTTTGTGCTTGGTGTTCATGCAGTGTTTCCTATATGTTAGTGTTCAGTCTAAGGTGACACCAAGGTATTTAGGATGGAAACAGTGTTCGAGCTCTTGGCCTTCCCAAGTAACTTTCAGTTTCCTGTTGGCTTCGCGGTTACGTAGGTGGAAAGCACACACTTGTGTCTTGGAAGGGTTGGGCTTCAGGTGGTTCTCTTTGTAGTAGCTGGAGAGGTCTTTCAAGGCATTGGTGAGTTGCTTTTCAACTGTTTCAAAATCTTTTGCTTGTGTTGTAAGGCCAAGGTCATTAGCATATATAAAGCTCTTTGTGAGTGGTGGTTGTGGCTGATCGTTCGTGAAGATATTAAATAAGGTTGGTGCAAGAACGCTGCCTTGGGGTAAACCATTCTTTTGCCTCCTCCATCTGCTTTTCTGGCCCTGAAACTCCACATAGAAGCTGCAGTTTTCTAAGAGGGTCTGGACAGTTTTTGTAAAGTCAAAGTCCCGGGTGATATGGTAGACTTTATGCAGCATTTTTCTATGTTGCACCATGTCATAGGCTGCCGTAAGCACATCAAACCTATCTACTGCATCTTCATTAAAATGTTGTCCTGCAACAAAACAGCAACCCAAATCCTCCTTGAGTGAAAATATCATTTCTTACTACAGAAAGAAAACCAGAAAAGGATACAGTTTAGTCTCTGATCAAAACCTTGGAACAGACAAGAAGAAAGACCTTCTCATGTGTGTTCTCTTTTGTCCCCTTTTCATAGCAAAATGGATCATAGCAAAGTTCATCATCATGATCAGAAACCTACAGTCTTGTACACTGAAGATCAACTCACATGCAGATTTGTTATGTGTGGAAAATTACTCCTCATGGAAAATGTATAGGTGACTGCAGTTGGGGGGAAAGGTGCAGGAAAGAAAGAAGGAGGTTCTATGTTGCCTATTTTAATTGTTATTTCGTTTTGTAAGCTACAGAGAAATTCAGTTGAAGTATGGATATTTTAAATCTATTATTGTATCGGCAATATATAGTGATGTTAAAGCAAACTTATCATGAGGGTTTCTTCAGAGGGGGGTTGCAGTTGCAAAAGGTTGAGAGAATATGACTTGCCCAAGGTCATCCAACAAGTTTGCCTGGATAAACAGTGATTCAAACCCTGGTCTCCAAAGTCAGTTGAATGCTCAAATTACTATACCATGTTGGCTCTGCTAATTTTAACACTTTGAAAAAATAAGTAATACAGTCTTCACAAACATGTATTTTTTTTATTTAGAAGCTCAAGGTATCCTACATCTCTTCATACACAATTTTGTCCCCCATAATGTCTCTATGAAGTGAATAGATTAGGAAAGATTGACTGTCCTGGGGTCACCCAGTGAATGTTCTGGCTTTTGAGATTTGAACCTATCCCTCTCTAATTCTAGTTCAGCTCGGGAAGTTTCTGAATAACAGATCAGGACCCCCACCAAAATCCGGAACACTGAAAGGGATCGCAGTTTACTAGTATTGCACAAGCCTACTCTGGAATCTTATGGCGCTTAGAAAGCACAAAAAATGCTGAGTCCATATTTGTACAGCCATTCCATTGAAATGTCAGGTGGAAACTTCTGAGAGGAGAATAGGGATTTTGGGTACCATTTCTACATTTGTAACATCCAGAGCACTTCAAAAAGATGTACCCAATTTGAGATCTCTATATCTCTGAAATTGGGTCCATCAGTTTGAAACACCCTACTTTTCAACAGAGGCAGTCCAGACTACACAGAAATAGCATTTGCAAATGATGCAAAGTAATTGCCTGTCAGTAATAAATTGTTGAAATGGCTACTTGTTGAAATTGCTACTGCTGTGCCAGCAACTTTGGAATCAGCTACACAATCAGCAAATTACTAGAAAAAAGAAAAAAAAAGCCATACTAGCCAGTGCAAATGATCTACAGTCTAGAAACGAGTCATGGTAGCTGGCAGGTTCTTTCCCTGAGCAACTAAGAGCCCTTCCACACAGCCATATAACTCAGAATATCAAAACAGATAATCCACAATATCTGCTTTGAACTGGGCCCCTTCCACACAGCTGTATAAAATCCCACATTATCTGCTTTGAACTGGGATATATGGTAGTGTGGACTCAGACAACCCTGTTCAAATCAGATATTGTGGATTATCTGCCTTGATATTCTGGGTTATATGGCTGTGCGGAAGGACCCCAGGGCTCTAAAAATATTACAGATTGGTATTATGATGATGATAATTTCTTTCTCTGTGGAGGGAGAATGACAACAAAGAGCAGAGGAGTGTAGGAATAGCCTGCTTATTTGCAAATACAGTAGAGTCTCACTTATCCAAGCCTCGCTTATCCAAGTTTCTGGATTATCCAAGCCATTTTTGTAGTCAATGTTTTCAATATATCGTGATATTTTGGTGCTAAATTCGTAAATACAGTAATTACTACATAACATCGCTGTCTATTTAACTGCTTTTTCTGTCAAATTTGTTGTAAAACATGATGTTTTGGTGCTTAATTTGTAAAATCATAACCTAATTTGATGTTTAATGGGCTTTTCCTTAATCCCTCCTTATTATCCAAGATATTCGCTTATCCAAGCTTCTGCCGGCCTGTTTAGCTTGGATAAGTGAGAGGCTACTGTAATAATATTAAAGAATATTATTTAAATACACAAAAATGTGTCTGCTTTATAAAATCAAGCTTTCAGATGAGGTCCATGGATATTGAGATAAACAAATGAGACAAATCTACTTGTTCAATGCATTTTTATCTCAGATAACTATGCACAGGATTGCAGTCTTATAGATCTTATGAAAGGAATGTTCCCAATCCTTTCCTGTTTCTGTGGCCCCTGAAAACCATACTAAATACTAAAATACAATTGATGTATCCATTATGATTCAGCTAGAACGCAGTGGTGATGCTACTGAATAATAATTATGAATAATTATGCATGGAGTGTAATTATAGTGAGGCTGTGGTGGGTTAGCTAGGACAGAGGACAAGAGGATCCATGCCCAGTGAGCATATAATAAACCAGAAGACAAACCACAGAGGTTTAATACGATTTGGTCAAAAGGAATGCTAGTACAAGCAAGATGCTTAAAAATGTACAAAGATTAACACAGAGAGAAAAGCAAGACTTCTTATACAGTTTGACATCACTTCGAACCTCCCACTCCCTTCTCTGATTGGCTGGAAAAAAGGCTGGTGAGGATCCACACCCTGATTGGCTGAGAACTTTGCAGCCTCCAGGCAGGGATTCCTTTGGCGGGGAAATTACAGCTGAGAATTTTAAGGGCTATGCTCAATCAAGTTGAAGCGGATCACTGGATAATACTGGGAGACTTTAATGGAATTATAAACAGTAGTCTAGATAAATCAACACTAAAAAGTAAAAACAAAAAGATGGAAAATAAATCTCTTCCAAAAAATTTCTTCCAGCTAATAGAAGAATTTGATTTATATGATACTTGGAGAATAAAAAATCCAAACCAAAAAGACTTTACATATTATTCAAATAGGCACAAGCTATGGACCAGAATAGATATGATTTGGGTATCCAAAAGCTTAATGTCCAAAATAAATGAAATAAAAATATTAGCGAGGGATTTATCAGACCACTGCCCAATAGAACTGTTTATTAATAAGAGCAAGTCTAATAGATGTTGGAGATTAGATAGTAATTTGATTAAACAGGAAGAGGATATTGAGAGAATAAAACAAATGACGAAAGAATATTTCTTATTAAATGACAATCAAAACACTAGCCCGCAAATAATTTGGGATGCTTATAAGGCATATGTGAGGGGGCATTTCATACAACAATAAGCAAGAAAAAATAGGATTAAAAATCAAAAACTGCAAGAAATACAAAGGGATATTGAAGATTTGGAAAAGAAATTGAAACTAAATTTAGGTACAAGTAAAACATTAATAAAATTAAAATCCCTACAAAAAGATAAGACAAACCTGCAATTAGAGACCCTGGCAAATCAACTAAAATGGACAAGACAAAATTTATTTGAAAATGCCAATAAGCCGGGGAAATGGCTTGCCAGGACAATAAGAAAGAAAAAGAATAGACAGCAAATAATAAAAATTAAAGCTAATGAAAAAGATATTTTTACAGATGATGAAATAAAGATGGCATTCGAGAAATTTTACAAAAAATTGTACGAAAAAGACACAATTAACTTAGAAGATATAACAGAATATATATGTAAACAAAAGCTACCCAAAATTTCAGAGGATCAAAGATTAAATCTAAACAAGGAAATTACAATAGAGGAAATTAAAAATGCCATTAAAAAACTAAATTCAGATAAAGCCCCCGGTCCAGACGGCTTCTCAGCCGGTTTTTATAAAATTGATCAAGAAACAGTAATTGAATTCTTAAGGAAAATTATGAACGAAGCCCTCAGTGAGGGAAAAATCCCTGACTCGTGGAAAAAGGCCGAAATTATTCTAATACATAAAGAAGGCACGGATCCAAGCAATGTAAAAAACTATCGACCTATTTCATTGTTAAATAGTGACTATAAAATTTATACCAAAGTATTAGCAGAAAGATTTACAAAATTTTTAAATATATGGATTGGAGAGGATCAAGCCGGCTTCCTCCCCAATCGTAATACAAAAGATAATATTCGGATAATTCTCGATGCTATAGAATACTATGAACAAAATCATCAAAAAGAAGTGGGTTTCTTAGCACTAGATGCTGAGAAAGCGTTTGACAAGGTAAATTGGGATTTTTTTTAAATTTTATTTAATGAATTGGATATGGGAAATCAATTTCAAAATGGAATAAATGCAATTTATGAAAAACAATATGCAAAAATTAAAATAAACGGCCTACTTACAGAAGAATTCAAAATTAAAAAGGGAACAAGACAGGGCTGCCCAATGTCACCTCTAATTTTTATATTTACCTTGGAAATTCTTTTGAGATCAATAAGAAAAGAGGAAAAATTAAAGGGTATTAAAATAGGAAAACAAGAGATAAAGGTACGAGCATTCGCCAACGATGTGATCTGTGTAATAGAAAACCCAAAAGATAGTATAAAAGATTGGTTAGAGATAATAGAGAAGTATGGGTCCGTGGCGGGTTTTAAAATCAATATGGAAAAAACAATAATATTAACAAAGAATATGTCAGATAAAAGCCAGGGTATTTTGAAAGATAATTCGGGACTAAACATTGTTAAGAAATTTAAATACTTAGGAATTTGGATTGGAAATAGAAATAATCAAATATTAGAGCTTAATTACGGAGCAAAATGGAAGGAGATAAAAAAAGATGTAGAGAATTGGAAGAATTTAAATATTTCACTATTGGGGAGGATAGCGGTGATTAAAATGAATGTCCTGCCCAAATTATTATATCTATTTCGTAATATCCCCATTATCAGAGGCAAAAAACTATTTAATGATTGGAATCGGGTAATAAATAAATTTATATGGAATAATAAAAAACCAAGAATCAAGTATGCAACGATTACCACCCCAAAAGAAAGAGGAGGCTTTGACCTCCCCAATTTACAGCTATATCATGAGGCATGTGCCTTGGACTGGGTAATAGATTGGGTAAGATTGAAGAAGATAAAAACTTTAACATTAGAAGGACATGATTTGAGGTGGGGGTGGCATGGTTATTTATGGCAGAATAAAATCGAAATAGATAAACAATTCGGAAACCATTTCATTAGATCAGCCTTAATGGCAACCTGGATAAAATATAAAAGATTCCTCTATGAAAAAACTCCTCTTTGGCTGTCTCCTCTAGAGGCAACGCAACGTAGACTACTCGGTTGGCAAAAATGGCCAACATACTCTGAAATTATTAAAAAAACAGAGACAGGAGCGATTGTACCCATTATGAAAGGATGGGAGGAAATCAAAATAGAATATGAGAATATTACATGGCTACAATATTATCAACTAACTGAGCGTTATAAAAAAGACAAAATAATAGGTTTTAGCACTAACACTAACTTCTGGGACAATTTACTCAAAAGGGAAAAAAAATTATAACAATAATATACAACAAACTATTAGAGTGGAACACAGAAACGGAAATAGTCAAAGAATCAATGACAAAATGGTCTAGAAGTATAGGCAGGCCGATAACCATAGATGAATGGAATTACATATGGAATAAAAAGATTAAATTGTGTTACTCGACTGATCTAAAGGAAAATTGGCTAAAGACAATACACAGATGGTATTTAACACCCAAAAAATTAGGATTTATGTACAAAGATAAGGACAACAGATGCTGGCATTGTAGAGAACAAGTGGGGTCATATTTCCACATGTGGTGGAATTGTAAAGAAATTAAAAAGTATTGGAGAACAATCCACAATGAATGTAAAAAGATTTTAAAATTAGAATTTGAATGTAAACCAGAGTATTACCTATTAGGACTATATAATTTCAAAGAAGAGAGAAAGATAAAGTCAGAGAAAGAAAAAGACAGTAAGGAAAGAATATTTACTTACGCTGTTACCGCGGCCAGACTTGTGATTGCAAGAAATTGGAAGGAGAAGAAAAATCTTTCGAAAGAACTGTGGCTGGAGAAATTAATGGACATTAAAAATATGGACAGGCTGACCTTCTTGATGAAAAAAACAACGGGAAGAGTAATGAAAGAGACAAATTGGTTGCTCCTTGAAGAATATATTCAAGATATGACGAAATGAAGAAATCAAATGTAATGAAGATGGAAGTTAGCCGATTGGAAGTCAACTCCCCCCCCCCCCCCCCCGGCTAGGGTTCCTTTCCTAATTGTCGACCCCTTAATCCCTTTTTTTTGGTCTTGTTTTGGGTTTTTCTTGTTTTTTTTGTTTTCTTTTCTTCTTTTTTTTGTTTGTTTGTTCCACATGTCTCTTTCTTCTTGCCCCGTAACAACTTAGTTGCAGCATCCCATGTCACATTAATCCCTTAGTTCCCCCCCCGCCCCCCGTATTTCCCCTGTTTCACTGTAAACTTTGAAATTTGAATAAAAAATTTTTTTTTAAAAAAAAAACAGCTGAGAATTGATTGGGCTGTGTGTGACAGCTGGTGTGACACTCCCCTGGGAGGGGACATAATCCAAGAAAGACAATGTCAGAAATGTTAGTGAGCTTTTGATTATCTCAACTGTCCAGTTCCGTGTTGTACAAAGATATGAGCTTTAGGAAACAAAGGTGTGAGACTCCTGGAGCAAAGGTGATGATCCTTTGAAATGCAAAGATACAGATTGGGTGATGCTTGGCTTGCCAACAGTCCATGTGAGAAAGATCTTGGAGTCTTCGTGGACAACAAGTTGAACCTGAGCCAACAGTGTGATGCAGCAGCTAAAAAAGCCAATGGGATTTGGGGCTCCATCAAAAGGAGTATAGTGTCTAGATCAAGGGAAGTCATGGTGGCTTTGTATTCTGCTTTGTTCAAACCTCACCTGGAATCCTGTGTCCAATTCTGGGCATCACAGTTCAAAAAAGATATTGACAAGCTGGAAGGTGTCCAGAGAAAGGTGAATAAAATGATCAAATGTCTGGAGACCAGGCCCTATGAGGAGCATCTTAAAAAACTGGATATGTATAGCCTACAGAAGAGAAGGTTTAGGGAAGACATAATAGCCATGTATAAATATGTGAAAGGATGTCATCAGGAAGAGAGAGCAGACTTGTTTCCTGCTGCCTTTGAAACTAGAACTCGGAGCAATGGGTTCAAATTACAGCAAAGGAGATTCCATCTGAACATTAGGAAGAACTTCCTAACTGTAATTGTACGAGGTGTTCAGCTGTGGAACTCTCTGCCTCGAAGTGTGGTGGAAGCTCCTTCCTTGGACACTTTTAAACAGAGGCTCAATGGCCAACTGTCGGGGATATTTTGACTTGCTTTTCCTCAGGCCCGTAGCCAAAAAAAGAAAAATGGGAGGGGTTGAAACTCCCCCCCCCCCCCCGAGATGACTTTTTGGGCCAGTGTGTTCTGATCTGACATGAGATCTCAACAAGGTCCTGAAATTACCATCATTGTGCAAAGGTTCTTCATAGGTCCTGAATCATTGCTCCCTCTTTAAGCCAGTCCTTTTCGGCCACAGAGGACAATAGTTTCCACAAATGGCAGAAGTTTCTCTCTGTTTTCTTCTGCTTTTGTCTTATTTCTTTCTTCTGCTTTCTCTCTTCTTAGTTGTCAAGACATTTACCACTGTGAATTAGCAAGAAGTTTTCAGCCAAACACAAGTTGTTCTGATGGTACTCTTTTTTGGTGTCAGTTGAAAATTTCTATTGCATTTTTCCATCTCACAAATGGTTTAGCAACCAATGCACCAAACTTCTGATGAGCATCTTTTCCTCAACTTCTCTTCCAAACATCACACTGTACTTACAGAGTGCCCCTTGTACAGGAAATGAGTAACTAACCAGGGAAATCTCTTGAACCATTGGGGTTGAAAACTTCAGTGCCTCTTCTTATTCATAGGAAATACATCTCCTGGCAGCGGAGTGTGGATTTTGCACTAATTGAGCTTTCACTTGGTCATCAGAAGCAGTCTTGTTCATATAAAGTCCAATGAAACAGCTTCTTCTCTTTGCTTTTGTTCCATTGTTTCTTTGGCAGGGCTTGGATTAGATGAACCAGTGGTAGATACCTTAGTTTCCAGTTGTAATCCAGGTCAAATGGCCGCCCCGCCCCCCCGGCCCCCATGACTTAGGCTGAGCTGCTGAACTTGCTGACCGAAAGGTTGGCAGTTCGAATCCAGGGAGCAGGGTGAGCTCCTGCTGTTAGCCCCAGCTTCTGCCAACCTAGTAGTTTGAAAACATGCAAATGTGAGGTACCGCTCTGGCAGGAAGGTAATGGCGCTCCATGTTGGCTCTATGGCCAACGCCGGTTCTTCGGTTTAGAAATGGAGATGAGCACCCAGAATCGGACACGACTAGACCTAATGTCAAGGGAAAGCCTTTAATTACCTTTACCTTTTTTCTTTTTAAAAAAACATCTCATGCGGAAGACAAGATTCAAACATCTCCAGCTAAGGATACCTTTCTTACAAGTCCATATACCCCAAATATCTGCGCTGATGGGGAAGAGGAATAAGAATATACTGATGATAAATATTCCCCTGACCGGCCATGCTTGGCGGCCAGGTCTGTTGGTGGTTGCCATGGCGACGAAAAGCTCAGGGAGCTTGAGCGCGCGCTGCTGTGCTGTGCTGTGCTGTGCTGTCTGCAGCAGTGCTGCTGAAAGCACGCAGCAGGACCAGCCATTTTTGTAAAGGGGGGGGGGGGAGAGAGAGAGAGAGAGAGAGAGTGAGAATCTTTAACCGTGGAGTAAACAAAGGCACGCGCACATATGAATAAAGGGAGGTGGAGGCAGAGGCATTTATTTATTGATTGATTGATTGATTGATTGATTGATTGATTGATTGATTGTCTGTGTGCAGGAAAGTGAGGCAAGGAAAGTCCTGTCTATTCTATGAGGCGCAGGGAAAAGGTGGATGGAAGGAACGCGGGCAGCCTGACAGGCGCGAGACACCTCCTCTCTCCCGGCTTTGTGTGTGAGTGGGAGGGTGTGTGTGTGAGAGAGAGAGAGAGGGAGGGAGGGAGTGCGCGCGCCGGTTTGGCTCGCTCGCTCGCGCGCGCTCTCGCTCAGCAAAAAAAAAAAAAAGCAGCCTCCGAGACAGAGATTGAGAAAGAGAGAGAGAGAGAGGAGTGGCCAAGCAGCCAGGCTCTCTCTGTCTGAAGCCTTCTCTTGCTACTGCTGCTGCTTCTGCTGTTTGAAGCGAAAGCACTGAAGAAAGAAGGCTTTCTATTAGCGACAGAGAGAGAGCGCGCCAGCAGGTGCGGACTCCCAGGACTGCCATAAGGAAAAGAAGAAAGGACAAGGCGCGCGCTCGCTCCCTCGCTTCCTCGCGCGCGCTCTCACCCAGGTTTGCGCGCTGCTCTTGCTCTTGAGCATCTGGCTGGGGATTTAGTCGGAGGCTGAGGAGGCTCTGAGGCAGAGAGGTAAGCTTTTGTTTGCCCGCCTCTCTCTCTCTGTATCTCTCTCTAGCTCCCTGTCTCTGTCTCTCTTTCTCCCTCCACTTTGTCTCTCTTCCAGAACCGTGCCTCTATGGCAGGCATGGGCAAACTTCGGCCCTCCAGGTGTTTTGGACTTCGACTCCCACAATTCCTAACAGCCGATAGGCTGTTAGGAATTGTGGGAGTCGAAGTCCAAAACACCTGGAGGGCCGAAGTTTGCCCATGCCAGCTCTTATCTATCTTTCAAGTCATATATATCACTTGCAAGATGTATACATCCTTTGCTGGACATAGACATCACTTGCAGGACACATCTATTCCTTACAGGATGTTTACTACACTGGCTAGACAAATATACCACTTTCTGGACATATATAACTTTTTGGATGCACACATTCCTTGATGACATGTACCATCACTCATAGGACTTTCTGAACACCTACATCACTTCCTGCAAATATATATTCCTTGATGACATATACATCATTCATAGGACATATGCATTACTCACTGAATATCAATATCAGTTCCTGGATATACATATTCCTTGATGACATATACATCACTCACAGGACATATACAGTAGAGTCTCACTTATCCAACATAAACGGGCCGGCAGAATGTTGGATAAGCGAATATGTTGGATAATAAGGAGGCATTAAGGAAAAGTCTATTAAACATCAAATTAGGTTATTATTTTACAAATTAAGCACCAAAATAGCATGTTATACAACAAATTTGACAGAAAAAGTAGTTCAATAAGCAGTAATGCTACGTAGTAATTACTGTATTTACGAATTTAGCACCAAAATATCACGATGTATTGAAAACATTGACTACAAAAATGTGTTGGATAATCCAGAACGTTGGATAAGCGAGTGTTGGATAAGTGAGACTCTACTTTCTGGACATCTATATCACTTCCTGGATATGCACGTTCCACAATGACATGTACCATCACTCACAGGACATATACATGCCTTTCTGGACACCTATATCACTTCCTGGATATATACTTTCCTTCATAACATATGCATCACTCACATTACATATACATTACTTTCTAGACACCTACATCACTTCCTGGATATACACATTCCTTGATTACATGTGTATAACTCAAAGGACATATACATGACTTTCTGGACATCTATATCACTTCCTGGATATATACATTCCTTGATGACATGTACATCACTCATAGGAAATATACATTACTCGCTGGACATCTATAACTCTTCCTGGATATACACATTCCTTGATGACATGTACATCACTCACAGGGCATATACATTACTTGCTGGACGCCTGTATCACTTCCTAGATATATACATTCCTTGATTACATATATATCACTCACAGGACATATATATTACTTCCTGGATATACACATTCCTTGATGACATATACATTACTTTCTGGACATCTATACCACTTCCTGGCAATGCAAATTCCTTGATGACATATACATCACTCACAAGAAATACACATTACTTCCTGGATATATATATCGTTTCCTGGATGTACACATTCCTTGATGATATATAACCACTCACATGATATATACATTACTCACTGGACATCTATATCACTTTCCGGATATACACATTCCTTGATGACATGTGCATCACTCACAGGACATATACAGTACATTACTTGCTGGACATAGACATTTCTTGCAGAACATAGGCTCCACTTGCTCGACACATTCATCACTTGCTGGAGATAGACATCAGTTGCAAGACACAATACATTACCCCCACCCTGCAAAGTTCTTTGTATCTGTTCATTTGCATGGGTGACTGTTTCTTCTTCTCTCCAAGAAAGCATTCTTTGATGCATATTGGAAACATCTAGCATTTACTTCTGAAATCTCCCTCGTCTTTTACATGTACTTATCCCTATAGTTTTCTGAGGCACACCTTGTTGTTGTTGTTTCATAAACCACGTTTTTGAACAATGAGACATCGGTATTCTAGAATGTATTTTTCCTCCTTTCCTCACCAAAGCTTAAATCTCTGAGTCTCTCCTGTCAGTGTTGACATTACGCTGGGCGCTAATGTGGTTGTAACACGATTAAAAGCACACCGCCGCCCTCCTGCACTCCTGTTCCTGCCTCGTATTTGCATTGTCTCATATGTAGGTCATAAGGGAAAAAGCAATGTCCGCACTGGTTTTATGGCTGGGTTGGATGAGTTTCCCCAGCCGGCACCCATCACAGGTAGGAGAAGCTGCTTCCTCACACCTCCTTCTATCCAAAGATGCTCCCACATTGCACATTCAGCTTTCACAACAGCACAGTGTGCCTGTTGTGTGTGTGTTTATGTCTCAGCTTAGAGATGACATAAAAGAAAGAAAGACAACCCTCCACATGGACCAAGAATGCAGCTAAGCAGACCAGAATTAGTGAGTGAATTCCTTTGAAACACTATCAAGAGCCATGGGGACAAAGGAAATTAAAGAGACACACACTGAACATCTATAGACAGCAAAACAGAAGGATCTTGCAATGGGAAAAATCTGATAGGTTCCCTATTCCTGCCATCATTGTTCCTTGAAAGACGTCACAAACCTGGTCGATAATATGACTGTTGACAAAGCAGATATATGCATTTTTAAAAGGTTTTAATGTATAGAAAATACCAGATTACTGGTAGTGTTTTATGGTTGCTCCCTGTTTCTTTTTCATAATATCATGATTTGCAGCTGCTTAGAATACTGTTGGAATGCTGGGTGTGCTTTCAGTTTATTGGAAGTCTCTTTGGTTTTCAAAGAACAACAGGGTAATTTTAATACTGAAATAAAAGAATGACTACTAGATTAAACATTACATGCTCCTGTGCCTGTCGGTGCGTCAATTAGTAACAAAGGTGGCATTATGTGCCGGTGAAGCAAGCAATGAGAGTGTCAAAGTCCAATATGCTTTCAGATATCTTTGCAGTACTGTATGAATATATGTCTGTGTGTGTGCATGCATGTATGTATATGTGTGTGTGTGAATGTATGTATGTATGTATGTAGTATATATTATGTATCTTGGTACAGGCTGTACACATCATGGTTAGAGTTCAGATTCACTTCTAGGATCTTTTGTTTACCCAATCTCTTACTTGTTTTTGTGTTGTCTTTGTTACTTTCTTCCCCTTGCACTTGATTAGGCTTATTTAATGTTTCTTGTCTTCTTCCCCATATGTTTCAAGGTGTCTAGGAAGAGTAGGACTTGACCTTGTCCCTCTTGGTTTCACTGTATCATTCTTTCGAGTATCACATAGATTCTATCAATTATTTAACCTGTGGTTAGGCATACGCTTCTGTGCCAGGTCTGCTGGCAATGCCAAGCGTGCTCCAGACATTACAGAATTCCAAAGACATTTTCACAGAAGGATTAATGGGGAACATAATGTGTGAAGTTTGCTGTTGTGCAAACATGCTGGGTAGTGAGTTCTACATTTTAATCTCTACACAGAAGTGCCTTTGTTGCTGGGAAATTTGTCACGCTTGGGTAAGGGTCAACCAAGAGATTCCAAAAATAACAATATTTAAAGGGATATATGTTGATTAGGAATACTGAATTGGTGGTATTCCAGATTCTGTTAAATTCCATTTCCCATTATCTCTTATCTTTGACTCCTTGGGGCTGATGGGAGGTATAGTCCAATCACAAAGGACTGTTACATGGCTTCACTTCTTTCTTCTGTGCCGTGATTTCAACCAGATAAAAAACATTGGAGTCTTAAGAGCTGCTCTGTGCACTGGAAGTACAATTCTGGTAGACTGTATTATACCAGATCCCAATATGTTCACTGCACCCCTTATTGAAAAACTGCTTCCTGGCAACCACTTGTTCATTCCCTCTATGTATGATAGATCACTTGGAGGAAAGGAAATTAGGGTCTTATCTTATATAAGACTTCAGGCACACAGAGAAGCCTTGAGATCACAATGCCACTTCATATTTCATTTGCAGATTTGTAAGAAGCACTAAAGAATTGCTCTTGATTTGGAAGGGCCTTCAAAATTTGGGGACAAAGGGTCCCAGGTGGCTCCTAGCCTACTCAGGTATTTTTCACCAGCAATTAACAATCAGAGCCCTTGCCCTCATCCATCCTTTGAGGTCAGGATGTTTAGAGAAAATACCCAGCTTCATTGGCATAGGTTCCAACCATCCACTCCTGAATTCACTGTTAAAAGTTTCCAGAGAGAGGCAATAAAAATCTGTTCCATTTGGTGCCTGTGAGTTGCTATTTGGTTTGACCTATAAATAGTATACAGTACAATCCCTGTATCCACAGGGAATAGGTTCCTAGACTGCTCATGGATACCTGAAACCATGGCCAATAGTAAACCCCATCTTTTGACTAGATCTGGAATCGTACCAAAAAATTGCACTGGAGGACCTAGAAAAGCCCACATACATTTTATTGGGGGTATATATTTTGTGTAGTACGGATAAATAAAACCAGGGATATCGAATCCAGAGATAAAGGGTGAAACTAGATTCCATTTCCCCTCTTTTGCCTCATTTACTTCAGGTTATTTATTCGACCTTATGTATTTCAGTCATGTGCCAACTGTGTTCGCCATATAAAGAAAAACTTGAAAGGGAGCCTATGATTTGCACATAAAAGAGTAATCAGTTGAGGAAAACTGCACTGTTTCCGTTCCATTGTCTTGCTTCATAGTATATTGTTACCTCTAGTGATTTTTCCTCCCTCAGCTTCATTCCATGGTTGGAGTTGGGCTGGAAGAAAACTGAATGAGTGACAGATTGTAGTAAAGTTAGGCTAGATCAACACTGCCAAACAATTCAGTTTAAACTGCATTGAATGCATTGTTTGGGTCTACACTGATTATACAATGAAGTTCAAACTGCATTATTTGGCAGTGCAGATGCAGCCTAAGCAGTCAAACTGATTGAAAGCTAGGTATAAATTAGATACGGGATCATGAGACTCTGTTCGACTTATGCCTGCCTTTCCTCTCAGTAACTGAAAGCGATGTGCATAGTTTTCTTATCCCCACCATCCCAATGCAAGGAATAATTCCTCTGAACTCTCAACACTGAGGTGCTTCTGGTGTAGTAAATCTGCCTGAAAACTCAAAGATACAAATACCCAGTTCGTCCATCATGTCTAGTAGGAAACAGTTTCTCTATTAAGGATGGATGACTCTGCCAGTTTTACTTTCTTCAACATTCTGATTTCTTTTTCTACTATCAGACTCGTTCCAGTGAGTTGATTCTTTCTAAACTTTGGCAAGTTCTTTGAAACAATCCTGGACCAAATGAAATTTCACCTTTCCTTATTCTCTGTATTTATTCACAATCATTTATGTCCTTTAGCATAGTCCAATTCAGGTATCAGTGAAACAGTGCAGATGACTCAATTACAAGTGATTTTTTGCATGCTTTAGTAAACGATCTGCATTTTCTTTTATCCAACATTACCTGTTTGGCCAGCTCTTGGCATGGGTGGGCATGAATGGAATCTTATGATCATGTATAGTTTTCTATATCTGTAAATTAAAAAAAAAGACAGAATTCTTAAAGATACATCTTAAAGTCTGTTTTTGTTTGTCACACATCCGTGTGCAGCTAGAATGCCAGTAGCCAGTAACAGCCAATGCTAAGATGAAGGAAGACTTTTAGTTCCCATAATGTACAACAATTTAAAACTGATGTGAGTTTACATGGTTAGAGGCCTTAGTAATTTTGTAGCTGTTATCTATATATCTAGAGTATCCTGCTGTTCTCCACAGAGCACAGATGTTTCTTGTGACTGCACGAAATAGTCTTTTTTGTTCTCATAAGATTCTTTGTCATTTTATTCTTATTTCGTAGCTCAACAAAAATTAATTTGGTCTCTTTGGGAGGTTTGCCCTCCCTTACCATAAAGCATTTGGAAAGAAGCAATTGTTTGGGAGATCTTTGTTTACAAAGGGTCACTAGGAGTCAGTCTTTGCCATTTATCTTTTTTGTGTGGGGATGATTATTGTCATGTTTTGCAGTGCTGCACTCTGTCTCTAGGTGCTACTGTCTTTGTCTCTCTTGTGTGTTAGGATTAACCTGCTGTGCTCTAACAAAAAAGAGGGAGGAGTAAATAAAGTGAAAACATTGATGGGCTCCCATTTAGAAAGAGTTCACCCTTACATCTAAATTCAGCTCAAAACCCACAATGAGAGAACTCGGCATCCTTAATTTCTCATTGTCTTCCATAGTGACAACCAAAGTACTCATGATCTGTGTAAGCATTTAATATGTGGTTTTTGTATTGAAATATCAGCTATTGGGGGGTGGGGAGGGAGAAATAGGATCTGTAGCATTTGTTAAAGTTGAGTTGCAGTAAGGAGGGCGGGATATAATTCCGTAAATAATGCCTCAGAAGAGAAGTTTTTATATTGGCAGAGAGGAATTATTATTTTTATTGGTTGACAGTTGATATGTTTAATGATTTCTCCTTGATGCCAGTCCATCTAATCCTGACATCAATGAAGCGATTGGTTTTCTATGTGTAATTAATATACTATCGTTTCCGGTCTGCATTGAGCATATCCTCCCAGCTGAGTGCTATAGGCTCAGACTTCATTGTGACTGAACATAGGGGTGGTAGTAATGGATAGGTGTGAAGAGACCTACTTGGATGAGTAATTGCTTTGGTAGACAAATTCTAACCTTTCTAATAGGCCAGTCAGTCCTGGTTAAAGACCCATATCATATAGGTCATGTGACATCCATTTGCCTTTGTACAGGTAAAAATATGTTGCCGAAATCCAGTCAATAACACTTGAAAGTGTGTATTTAATAGCACTCACGGCAATCTCTGCAAAAAGTTAATATTTAGACTGTGTGTTGGATATATGCCCATAGTTTACTCAAGAGAATGTTCTAGGGAATTCTTTTTAATCATCTAAGTTCTCCTAAAACCATATATCTTACGTATTGCTAAGGAGCCTTACACTGGCACAGCTAAGCTATTCAGGTACAAAAGGGAGAGATCAACAAGCTGGAGATATGAGGAGAGGGTTTGTAGAAATACAAACAAAACTTGGGGAACCAACCAAGGACAGAACATGTTCAGCAGACATGTAATGCTGATTATTGGGACAACACAACATGGAAAACTAGGAGCAGTAAATGCAGTGAATGAAGTGAATATTCCATTCTGGAACACTCCATTCCAGACCAAAATACTGTAGCATTTTGTTGTTATTATTTATAACCCACTTTCTGCTCTTTAATGGGACACAAAGTAGCTCACAAGACTAAAACCAGCACAAATTACTATTTAAAACCTACAACCTATAAGCATTAAAATAGAATTAAACATAGAATAGTTAAAAGAAATAGTTAAAATCACCTATAACCATTAAGAACACATTAAACATTTATTTGCAGATCCCATTTGTACCTAGAGGTGATAGACCGGTCTTTTATGCTTTGCATTTGTTTTGGATGTGTTTATTCATTCCATCTCATTTCCACTTTAACTTGTAAGTTGTTTTTTTTAAAAAAAAAACCCTTCATGAAAAATTGGATTTAAATAAGAAATTTTACCTGCCTGTTATCTGCCGGGGAGTTTTGGATTTCAACTCCCACTAATCCTAGCCAATTTACCAGCTGTTAGGAATTGTGGGAGCTGAAGTCCAAAACACCTGGAGGCCCAAAGGTTGGGAACCCCTGCCCTAGTTGATCTATGCAATTGTTATGCAGCATTGCACTTCATCCCATGCCCTCGTCCCATGGTTATAGCCTTGCACTTATCCCATTCCCTTGTCCTATTGTTTACAGCGTTTACACATTTTGAAATTTAAAATACGTATTTGTATTCTGCCCTGTATCACAGGATCTCCTGGTAGAACAAAGATAAAATCAATTCAAAACAACTTTGAACAAGTAGGTATAATTTAGACCATCAACACAAATGAAACACTTTATCAATTAAAATAGTTTAAAACTGTCCCAAAAGAGTCTGAGAAACCATGTGTTTTAATCTGGCATCAGAAAGTAGTCAGCATTGTTGCTAACTTAGTTTCAAAAAGGAAGGTATGCCAGACCCTCTTCATATCCTCACACTCTGCATTGTTCTTACAGATTTAGTACTACAACTCAGGAAGTGTATGTCTGTGTACAATAGTTTGGTAACCTCAAGAACCCTGAAGCATGGTCCATGAAAAAGAGAAATGTTTCCTATTTGCAGTTTGTCACATAGTAATCATTGTAGCTTTTTGTTTCCTTTATCTGTTAAGATTGTAAAATATTTTGTTTGTTTTGCAACACTAACCTAAATCTGTTTCTCGTGTGGATTTATAATCAGCCTTTTTAGAAAAAGCTTCAGTGTGGTTATAAAACTTGGAATAGCTGGAATCCCGTTTAACATATGTTCTGAGCCTTTATTTATTATACAAAAAGCAAAAGATTCATTCACACAAACTTCATAGAACCAAGTTTAAAGATGTCATTTAATTAAGGATGTTTTTGGCATTCTTCCAATCCAAATACCTCACCGGATTTTCTGGTTCCTAATTGCTGGATTGTCTGTACTGCTCTGCAAACATGTGTTGGGATTTTGTCATCCTTTTGTTTTTGCTTCCTGGACATTGCTCAGTCTCTGTGCACAGTTTGCCATATTTTCTGTTCTTTTTTCTTGTAGGCGAGCAGTATGCACAAGGGGTTGTGTGCAGTGACCTGTTGTTGTTGTTCTTGCTGTCGTATCAGTCTGCATAAACCATATAAAGGAATAAGAGATGCAAGGTGTACCTTGAAAATGTTTGCTTACTCCTTTTGAAATTAATTTCTAGAAATGCTTTAGGTTAAACTGAAAGATTGGCAAAAATGAATGTAAAAGAATGATAACTCATAGAAGGGTGAAAGAATAGAAGACAATGTATAGAAAAGTAATAGAACAGAACAAATGATATACTTTCCTGTTATGTTACTGATGACCTAAGGTATTTCCAATCTACAAGAGAATTATTTTTGTGCATCAGAATGATTGTACCAGACCTAGTACTTTTTGCTTGTTAGTGAGAAGGGAGATGTGGTAAATGCTCCAAAGTCTGCAGCCAAATTCCAGCCCTTATAGTGCTAGCAAGTAAGTGTTTCAAGTGAGATGCCTTGCCAACATCATGGGATATGTTATATTGAGCAGGATTTATGTTCAGCCCAGAACTGCAGATGAGGAATTCTTCAATTTCTGGAAGCCTCCTTTATCTACAGATATTATCCAATCTGAGGATAAAGTAGGCTTCCAGAAATTGAAGAATTCCTCATCTGCAGTTCTGGGCTGAACATATTTACCTATCCATATTTTCCCCTGAAAGTGTTTGTGGGCCTCTCTACATCCTCCAGTGTGATTCTGTGGTTGCTTCCAGTCCAAATATAGTAAAATTATAGAGTTTGCTATTATCCATGAGTTCAGGTGGAATGTGTCCTTCATGGATACATGGGTTGTACTGTACTTCATTATACCTCATAGTATATATTTTAAAAATATATCTTAATTATGACTCTCATGTAAGCCATGCACAATCATTTTGTGTCTCAGTGACCTACTATGCAGTGAAAATTTGGTCTTTTAAAAAAGAAAATCTAGGGGGCACACCCAAGTTCTTTTTTGCTTGCCTAAGTGTATGCTTCATTTGTGGATTCCTTGGAGATATTTCAGTACAGATATTGAAATACCCCAGGGTGAAGACCAGCAAAGCAGAAGTGTGCACTAAAACCAATGCCGGCTTACTTGTCAAACGTGATATTCACACACAAAAAAGTTGATAACTGTTGAGTAGGCAGTTCATTTTTTTCATCTGCAATCCTATATGTACTCTAGAAGTTAGCCCAACTGAATTCAGCTTGACTTGCTTCTCATTGAATAAGCATGGTGTTGTGCTGTAAGCGGTAAACTTTTGTGAGATAAATTACTTCCTTCTAGCTAGAATATTTACATAGCCAATGTGATGTAGTGGTTTAAGCACGATGGAAAATGGGGTTAAAACATTCACTCTGTCATAGAAACCCACTAGGTGATTTTAGGTAAGTCTCACTATTTCAGCCTCAGAGGAAGACAATGGCATATTTCTAAAAATATTTTGCCAAGAAAACCCTGAGATAGTTCACCTAGTATTCTCATACGTCAGAAAAAATGTGAAGGCACATACATTTTTGTGTGGTTTTAAGTTGTTTCTGTTGTGTAGCAACCCTAAGAGAGACCTATCATAGGGTTTTCTTGGCAGGGTTTGCCTTCTTCTGATGCTGAGAAAGTATGATTTGCCCAGGATCACCCAGCTGAGCAGAGATTTGAACTTTGCTTCTAATCCAACGTCAAATCACTACAACTCCTTTCAAAAGAGTGTTTTGGCCATTCTGTGGTAGTGAATCTCATGCCTTCTCATTCTCCTCCCCAAAATACATGGCTTCAAAGAAAGTTTTGTCAATTATATTTTGTGAGAGGAGAATATGAACTATATTTTTTCAGTTGCTTTATGCCTGTTTATGATGCCACACATCAAGACTTTTCTTTTCATATTTGTATGCTTAACTTATGTTTAAATCTATGGATATGCTTTTAAAATGTTTCTGACCATTGTTTCGATTTGCTCACTTTAAAAATGTTTTGACACCATTTTCCAGAGAATAGTAATCTAGATGTAGCTGTTAATTTAATATTCTGTAGTCAAATCCTAGATGTTAGATTTATTTTTGTGTTAGTTATTTCTTAAAATCTGAAGTGCACTACTTGGCTCTACAATTTTTAAAAAGCTCTGAATATAACCTTTCTACTAAACTGTGAGCATAGGTTGTGATCTAATTCAATATTATTCTAGTATTGTTTCTAATTTATCAGATTAAAACAAAAGAGTTGCTTTTACATGACACCTTCATTGCCAAGTAGATGTCCCTATTGCCCCAGTGAAACCTGTGCTGTCAAGCTTTCTTGAATTACAGCTGGTTAAAATGCATTTTGTGCTGTGTCCATGTTTCCAGAGCCCCTAGTAAAGAATTTTTAAAACAGACATGCTTGAATGGAAGGGAAAAGTGAAGAAGAGAGAGTACTGAATAAACAGAATCAATACCAGCAGTGCTCACGCTGGGGAGGGGGAAGGGAATCAAACCCCCGGAGGCTTGTAAAAGCAATCTATGTCAGAAGATCTGTTAATTTATAGGACAAATGTGCCTGTGCCTGATGCGAGGAAACAACAGCTAGAGCTGAAGGTCAGGAGATATGATGTAGTTTCGAAAGGGACCAGTTCTAAATTTCTGAGTAAATATTTCAAAGCAGCATTCTAAGCTTTAAAAAATGCACCGAAGGTGGCCATTTCCTAATTCTCAAAGAATGACAGGATGGTGTGAAACTATTTTTGGCATCTTGAATGATCTGCCTTTCAGAAGCATGATCTGATGTGGAAATCACAGTAGGGGGAAGTATGCATTTGGGAAGAGGTTCAAAGATATAAACACCAATGCCCCTGGTTTTAACTTGCATGTTGTTGCAACATAAATACTGTCAGGCTTTGTATAAACATAGAGTGGGAAGATATACCCTCTAGGATAGAAAAATCATTCCCAGTATGATCGCTCAACATCATGAAGCTTGTGAGCTGAACTGCACCATAAATATTTAGTAGTGTATTTTGTCTCCTTTTTAGCTTACAAGTCACAGCAAGGAGTATGACTATCCTGTAAAGGTATGGGAAGTATAAATTTCCCCTATGTCCATTCTGAAATAGGGCCAAACAAAGTTGGAAGACGTTTCAGTTGACTTCAATGGAAGATTCTGTTTGTTTACCTTCTTTCTGGGAGATCAGTGTAAAAAAGTTGCTGGAGATGAGCAGGTGTGACTGTCTCCTATGTAGGAATAGCGCCCAAAATCCAAACTATGTAAGCAAAAAGGAAAGAGACTCAGTTTCATTCTTAGTGTGTCACTTAGTGTGCCATAGTTGTCTTTTATAGGAATTATAATCAGTGATTAAAGCTCTGATAAGATGCACTGCTGGTGTCAAAAATGTTTTCTGCTGATTCTAGGTCCCTTTCAGCCTACATCGAGTCCCCTCGGGGAGATGGGGTGGGGTATAAAAATAAAATAATAATAATAATAATTATAATTATTATTATTATTATTTCAAAATGGTGATTTAACTTTAACTTGGCAACATACGGTGGAATCCTGAGTTTTGCAAGTTTGATCAGGTACTAGAGTTCTCTGGTTGAGCTTTCTAAATACAAATTCCATTATTACACCACACGTTGCCATGGCGGTCAAAGTAGAATCATAGTGCTATAACTGCTAGTATGAAAGGATACTTGAAGCTATATTTAGAGCACTATGCATGCAGTCACACTGTGAACAAAGGGTATAGATACCTCCACATTATCCTTTCTCCTGCAGATGTAGCTGCAAGGTGTACCCAGCAGGTTCAGGGAACTTAATGTAACTGTTGTCATGGGCCTAGTGAATTAGTCTGAGCTACCCATTGTCCGTTTCATTTTGAAGTAAGATTTTGCCTTTGTTTGGTCCATGGATTGCTGCAGACTGCCAAGAATGCTATTGTGTAGTATTGTGTAGTGCACTTCTTAAACAGACTGAAAAATGCTGAATGGGTCAGCAAGGTGTGAAGTAGTGACCCACATTACCCCCACTGAAGAACAGAGATTTTATGCTGTTATTTTTTTTCCAGGTTGGTTGCAGAATTCCATGTATTTAATCCCTGTAACTATTACTAGCAGCTAAAAGGGTCATATCTGAATGTGTGTGAATGCGTGGGGCATGATGAAAAGAAGCAAAGAAGAGTGCCACTGTCTCACCACTGAATGACAGTTGGACCATAAACATGCCATTCTTCTAACACCCATAGTCCTGACATACTTTCAGATTACACTGCATACAGAGTTCTCTAGGAGACCTCTTTTCTTTTGGCGTCAGTTTACTGAAACAGTATCATGTAACCTGATCAGCAGTGGAGATTTTGGCCCTGTCTTTAAACAAGCACAAGAGAGGTTTTTAATTTCCTTGTTGCAGTTGCACATGCTTTAAAAAAATACACAGCATCTGATTCATACGGACATTTGTCAGCTGATTTATAGCCTTGGTTACACACAATTCCCAGATTTGAGACATACATACAGATTTCTCAGGGCTACTAGCCCTGAGAGAAATTTCTGTTGAAATTTGCACCTGTTTGGAACAACACATGCCAGCATGAAATATAGTCTGTTTGTGTGATGAAGCTTTGCAAGTCCACGGCTGTAAAATTCAACTGCATTATCATGACTGTATGAAATAACTCGAAAATGTACATCAAAGTTACCTCCTGATTGAACTCCATCAGGTAGAGCTTTAATCTCCAATACATTCTAACATTTTTCCAAAAAATTAATAGACCCAGCTAGAGAAATGATTGCATATTAGAATAGTCATCACTATGAAAAAAAGAGTGGTCAATATCAGGAATTAATCATCAAACTGATGTGGAAGTTAAAGTATATGAAAGTGGTTAAAGTATGATCAAGAATTGTCTAACTGATATTGGTACTTATTACATTACTGGTTCTTAGGAGGCTGCTAGTCAAATAACTTGCTGTCTTGCTCATACTGTATGTAAGTGTAATATTATTTTCCATATGCAAGAAGTCCTGGCTATACAGGGCCCACATGCATAATTCAAAGTAGCCCGTTATAAGCAGCAGTGATTTCTGCACTTATAACAGCTGGAAATAATAATTAGTAGTTTTGGCTAACTCCATAATTAGAATCTTCAGACAATATATTTCTGTGACCCCAAGGGTGATTTAAACCTCTTGTAATTTTTTTAAATGTAGTACGTGAAATGAGAGGAAAGTCAAATTGGGATCAAGATCAAAACTGTGAAGACATGTAACGCCAACTGTGAACTATTTGTTCACATGAATTGCAGAAATTATTTATTTCTGGCACTAGAATGTGTAAAGGACTGGAGATATAAATATTTTCCTTCCTCCAAGTTGCAAAGCTTGTATGGTAAGGTTTTTACAGAATAGAAACCTCATATATGAAAGTTTTTTTAAAAACTTAATATTTGTATTGTTGAAAATTAGTCATGAATCTAAATAAGAGGCTTAACTCATCAATCTACAAGAACAAAGAAAAAACCCTGTCCATTGTTCTTAGTGCTTAGAATATTAAGGATATACTAAATGCTAAATCTATACACATAATAAAAGTGAAAATGTGTATGTGTGTATGTTGCAGGGGTGTCAGCTCACACAGACAGAGTCCTACTTCCACAAACAGGCTATAGTTCCCACTAAGCAGGAACCACCTATGTCCCTCCCTTGAAGGACATTGCAGATTACAGAGAGCGCTATGAACATGTCCAAGAGCCCTGCCAATGTCCTCCACAAGCGACATGCTGAAGTAAAGACTTTCATTTGGGGGCAATTTCCTC
Organism: Anolis carolinensis; assembly: GCF_035594765.1. Classification (NCBI taxonomy): domain Eukaryota; kingdom Metazoa; phylum Chordata; class Lepidosauria; order Squamata; family Anolidae; genus Anolis; species Anolis carolinensis. The sequence continues at coordinate 67,424,388 of NC_085845.1, read as the reverse complement.
CTGGATTTTCTGTTTTTCCTCCACCAAAGACACCTCCCAGGGTTCCTTTCTCTTTCCATTGGTGTGGAATTTGCATAACCCTGCTCACTGCCTCTCCCTTAACCATTTCCTATGGCACACAGCAAACAGAGGAATTGATCAGCAATTGAACATTCTGTAGGGCAGGCTTTCTAACTTCTCCCCAAGCCCCCTCCCTGCCATTTCCCTTTCTTCTTCTCTTTTGGAGGCAGAAAGTGAAGGAAAGACAGGAAATGTTTAGATCCCAAAAGGGTTGGCCTTTATCAGGGTATGGTTTACGGAAGAGAAAAGGTTTATCTGTTACACCCTGTATTGCCTACTCCTGATATAGAATCCAAGAATCCTAGAGCTGGAAGAGACCCCCAAGGACCATCCAGTCCAACCCCCTGCAATGTAGGAAGGCACAATAAAGTACTCCTGATTGACAGCCTCTGCAGAAAAACCTCTAGAGAAGGAGACTCCACCACACTACCAGGCAGCCTATGCCAGTCTCCAGGAAGTTCTTCCTCAAATTTTCAATCCATTGTTTCCTTGTACCCTGGTCTCTAGAGCAGCAGAAAAGCAGTTTTTCCCCTCATGTTCCCTCTCTATCTTCTCTTCTCCCAGCTAAACATTCCCCAGGAGGAAAGGAGGAAGGAAAAAGAGAAGTCAGGGAGGAAGAGAAGGATGAAAGGAAGGGTGGAAGAGAAGGGAGCGAGGGAGGAAAGAGAGAAGGAAGGAAAGACAAAAGAGAAGGAAGGAAGGAAAGAAGGAAGGAAGGAAGGAAGGAAGGAAGGAAGGAAGGAGAAAGAGAGAGGGGGAAGGAGGGAGGAAAGAGGGAAGAAAGGATGAAAGGGTGGAAGGGAAGGAGGGAGGGAGAAAGGAATGTCAGGGAGGGAGGGAGGGAGGAAAGAGAGAAGGAAGGAAAGATAGGATGGTGAGAGAGTAAAAGCCCAAGGGGCTGCATCTGGCCCATACTTGCTGTAGGGGATTGGAGGACTAACTCCACAGGATAGAATTTGTAGTTCACCCTGCACCTGTGATCCCCACTGACAATGGTCTGGAATCAAACTTGGCACAAAGAAGCCCCATGACCACCTGAACGTACTTCAGGGGTTTGTTGGAAATGTCCTTGATTTTTGGAGCTGTAGTTTGCCTTCATCCAGCGAGCAGTGAATCCATGCAACGTTGAATCTGGACCAAGCTTGCCAGACAGACCCAACATGGCCAACCAGATACAGGTCTAGTTTGGGGAGGATTGACCCATGATTCTGGGAACTGTAGTTCACCCACATCGTTGTGTATTTTCTACACATAACATTCATAACAAACGAAATCAAAGACTGGCTTTTTTCTAATAAATAGCGTTACTAATTAATTAAATGATATGACCTAACACCCAAACAAACAATACCTTTTTCAAATAACGTGGGCACTACCTGGTACCCAAGCTAGTATACAATAAAACCAATAGTTTGGTAGAACAAATCAACTTTCAAGGTCTGTGCCTGAAACTGAATGTGTTTGCTGAAATATTTATAACTGTTCAGGCCATCCACTCTTGTCTTCATTACATTAAATACAACTCCTGGGGGCATACAAAAGACATTTTGTTGATGCTTCACCTTTCAAAGTACAGTGAGAATATTTTGCATGAGAATTGAATGAGAGGTACTGAAGACAGTTTTAACCTTCTTTCATTGATGAGCATCCCTGATGGGGTGGTCAAATGGAGGCCATACATATGCTGACATTCTGTTTTCATCTCATGAACCACTCTGAGACTATTTCTGCTCATTCACCATACCATCCTCTAAATATTCCATGAAAAGTTTTACACACTCCTTTCCATTCACGGACATTTGTAAGAACAACCATTTTGTATTTTGAGGTTTACATGCCCCCAGGTTTTAAAATCCAAAGGGCCACAACTTGAAGTGGACATCCATCCCATCCAGTTTGATTTTATTGTGGGGGGAAGGAAAGCTGGACATTCATGCCTAAAACCCTAGAGAAGACTCACAAAGCCATCCAAATTTGTCCACTCACATTTTAGACAGAATACATGCAAGTCAAGGTTATTCACAGAAGTCTCATGTAAACCAGCACTTTTTTCCGACAAATGTCTTGGAAGACACAGAACAGCAGCAAAACTCAGAAATGTAATACAGATCTAGGCCATCCTAGCTGCCTAGCACTTGCTCTGGAACCCTTGGGACTATGACAATATCATTCTTCGAACTTGGAAAAGCAACTTTCACGAGAGCATGCTAAGTAGCAACAGATATCTTAGCCCAATAGTTTCAAGATCCCTAAATAACTGTGGTGCTCTGATGAATTAAAATTGCCCATTTCCTAGATGATGATGATGATGATGATGATTGTCACAACAAATTTTTTGGAGTTCTGTGAGTAGCAACGAAACCATCCCCTTCTATAGTGGAAGCAAACCCCCTCAGATTAAGGAGCAGACAAATACAACTTGTCTTGTCAGTAGGAAAGTTTGTACTGAAATATTTACATATGTGTAGCAGAAGACCTTGTCTCTTCTCCAAAACCTTTTCCTGATACTCTCAGTTAGTTCATATTTTCTTCTTGGCAAAAGGCTCTCTCTGGTTTTCTTCACCAATTCTTCAGTTTCTTTGCAGCCTCATCTCCAACAGTACACAGCAACATCAACAACACCACCAGCAACATCAACATCACCTGAGAAGCTTGTGCTTCTTTAGTACAATTACAGCTACTCCACCCTGGCCGTAGATTGCTAAATACTAGCCAGGTGGTTTGACTCTTAATGCTTGTTGGCCCTGATCTTGTTGTCACTTAAGAAATGATATAATGTAAAAACTCTGACAAAGATGGTGATGATAATAATAATAATAATAATAATAATAATAATTATTATTATTATTATTATTATTATTATTATTATTATTATTATTATTATTCATCCCTGCCTCTACCCATGGCTTGAGGCAGGCCACAACATAGCTAAAATACATTATCATAAACATTATATAAAATACACATATTAAAACCTATTTCTATGAAATACATATATTAACATACGCAAAACAGAGATTAAAATATAGTAAATACAAGAAGTGAGTTTAAAACTGACTGGGTAGGCTACTGGAAGAGATAGGACTTCAGATGTGTTTTAAATTGCAACAGCTCATTTAGCTTGTTCCTGGGACATGATTATTTCAATGTTCAGGTTTCTGTAGAGAAGTTATGACTCCAGTAAAGCCTCTGTACCATCACTGCTGCTTCGAGCAGGTAAACGTTGAGGTGTGGAGGATGGTTGTGGTGATTAGGAGTGTAACTCTGATAATTAAAGGCAACTGTCCTTGCCTTATGATGAGTTTTTGTGTCCCGTCAAGTCTTTTCCTCACTAGTTGCCAAACTGATTTCTCTCTCTCATGAAACTGTAACTACATTCTCTTATGGGCCAAAGATATAATTGCCGTGGTTTAATTAAAGAGAGACTCTTATTTCCGGTCACTTGTTCTTTGGGTAGAAATAGACTTGCTCTTTTTTTACTGCCTTGTGCTTCCTATTTAGTTAGGAGTTAAATGATTTTTATTGCCCCCATAGTATTCTAGCAGGTTATCTAAAAGTCCTGACCCTGTAACAAGACCATCACTTATACATTCTTATGTGTTGTTAGAGAAGTTAGTTGATGTCAACTTTGATGGAGTGGAGAACATAAGGCAGGGAGTAGCATAGCTGTGTCTTGTGGCAAAGTGTCAGTTATCTTTGAAGTCCAGTCATATCGAAGAAGTGAAGGTGATCACTTTTACCATTTCCCAGAAGGACAAGTAATGGCATGAGAGAAAGCTTTAACATGGACATATCTTATATGACCACAGATAACCAGAATATTCATGAAATACAGCTTAAATATAGCCATGCTTCTGGAGCTCTTGCTCTGCTTAAGGTACAATGAATAGGAAGCACCAACAGACTTTCCCTATGACCATATAAACAGTGAATTTTCTTTGGCCTCGTTGTAGCTTCGTAGAGTCTTGAGATGTAATGCAGTCTTGTAGATCAGTATGTGATTAATTAACAGTGTACACACAGGATTCTTAACCTTCAGTTGTAGTGTGAACATCAACTCATCTTTTCTCAGCCAAGGAAAGCATGATCTACTTCCCACAAATGTTTCAAGCTAGCACAATGCATGCTTCAATTAATGGTGCTCTAAAAGAACTTGGGGCAAACAAACCCCATCTGGTTTCCGTATCTCTTGGCTGAAACAACTGAAGAGGCATATGATATGTTGCTAAATATTTTTTATGCTTATTTGCTAATAAAAAAGTTCAGCATTTTAATTCTTGTCTCTTGGGCCTAAAAGAAAAATACACTGCATGCACTGGACATTGCAGCCTATCAGCGTTTTTGCAAATGTTATCTCTTAGGCTGAAAAAAGTGCTAGTAGGTAGTTACTGAAGCATATGGACAAGTCTTCCATATGTCCTATAATGGAGTATGCGTTGATAAAAGCTTCCATGCAGTCTCACATTGGTTGATTTTTCGTATTCTATTTATGTAGTTATACTTGTTTTCACAGTGGTATGAGCTAGATCAGTGGTTCTCAACCTGTGAATCCCCAGGTGTTTTGGCCTACAACTCCCAGAAATCCCAGCCAGTTTACCAGCTGTTAGGGTTTCTGGGAGTAGAAGGCCAAAACATCTGGGGGCCCACAGGTTGAAAATCACTGAGCTAGATAAAGAACAAGTGAATTGCCAAAACTTGAAAAGAACTGTTCCAAAGTACAAATTTCTCCCAACTTCTGCAATGTGATTATATTATGAATCAAGCTTTCATTTCTGGGACCTCTTGCTCCATTCATAATTAAAATCAGTCGGTGTTGGCGATGTGCTCAGAAAACAAATTTAATACAGAACTTACTCACTGCCCTCACTTGCTTTAGTTTTGTTTTCAAGCAGAGGCATTTCCTGGGATCATTTCCTGATGAAGAAATGAGTAAATCAGGAAAGGGCTATAACTTCTGCATTGCCATGTATAAATATGTGAAAGGGTGTCATAAGGAAGAGGGAGCAGGCTTGTTTCTTCTGCCCTGGAAACTAGGACTCAAGAGCAATGGGTTCAAATTGCAGGAAAGGATATTCTACCTGAATATTAGGAAGAACTGACTGACTGTAAGAGCTGGTCAGCAGTGGAGCTGTCTGCCCTGGAGTGTGGTGGAGGCTCTTTCTTTGGAGGCTTTTAAGCAGAGGCTGGATGGCTATATGTGTTTTGATTGTGCCTTTCCTGCATGGCAGGGGGTTGGACTAGATCAGTGGTTCTCATCCTGTGGGTCCCCAGGTGTTTTGGCCTACAACTCCCAGAATCCCCATCCAATTTACCAGCTGTTAGGATTTCTGGGAGTTGAAGGCCAAAACATCTGGGGACCCACAGGTTGAGAACCGTTGGATTAGATGGCCCATGTGGTCTTTTCCAGCTCTATGATTCTATGAACTTTAAAGTGTTTTGTCAAGATTGTTCATTATCATAAAATTAACAGCCACTTTAGTTCCTCTTGAAGAGATTATCATTTCTTGATAAAACTTTGTAAAATTATGGAAGGGTTTTTTTGTGTGCAGAGGAGCCTGTACAATTAAAGTAATACTCATCTCCATACAATGGTTTTATGGGCAACTTGCTGTGGTATATGCTATGTATTGTATTATTATGATGATGTTTATTTGTACCCCACTTTTTCTCTCCACAAGGAGACTTAAAGTGGCTTACATTAAAAGTATTTCCATACAATTTAAAATCTACAACAGAATTAAATATCATTGGTATTAAAATTTCAGTTTAAATCCATAAAAATATATTCAAAACTAAAAACCTCTCTCCCTCTACCAGACTAAGACAACTATGTCTTTAAATTCTACCACTATGGAGAGTAAAATGAGCGAATTTTGTGTTTTTCTCTGGACAATTCCAGATCTCACACACATTCTTGGATAGGAGACAGTGAGGGAGCAATACAAGGTCCTTCCATAAACACCTAGTTGTAAGGCACTTTTAACTTTCCCAGTTAATGTGGACAAAAAGAGAAGCCCAGCAGCATTAAACAAATGCCTGAAACAGTGTTGACTTTACCTATGTGTGTATCTTTATCTTCACTTGCAAAGACAACTTTGCAAGGTAGCTGAAGAACAAGTCTTCTTTTCATGTCATCACTCTAACTTAAACTTTTTAAAGGCTTTTTCCATTTCCTGCCCTCCTCCCCCAAGAATTTGAGTCTTGACACTGTGTGCTTGCTGTCATTGCTAATCCATAAAAAGTTGCCAGTCGTAATATGTCAGTGAACACCTTGCATGCAGAAACGCATCGTGACACTGTTTAATTGGCACTCTCTCATGTTCCCTCTTTATTGTGACCTGTGCTGTCATCTCTTTTGCTTCTTCAGAAGATTCTAAAAGAGTCTGCCTCTTATTTTGTTGCTGCTGCAGAGTTTCATGTTGCTTGTGCTTAATGCTGAAACATAATCCAGTACCTGGTCTTTGCAATGGCCCTCATCGTTTGAACGAAAACATTTTGTACTACAGTACTTGCCTTCCATGACAACTGTGCCATACTTCAGTATAGATTGGTATATAATGTTAATTCACTACTGTTACCTAATCCACTAATTAGAATAGAAGTGACAGCTTCCTCTGCCTCCATAGTTTAAGGAATCCCTATAGCCTGATCTCTTCCAATCTGATTTTACTTAAGCTTATTTTCCAGGTCATCAGTTCAATTTCTAACAGACTGTCAGTGTGTGGGCATTTCTAGGGAGAAGAGTGTTGATTCTGCCTTGACCATCATTTCAAGCTTTCCATTTTTGCATTCATTCTCTTGAGTGTGCTTTAATGAAGCTTTTCTCCAATTTATTATCTCTGATGCTTGCAAATATGAGTCCCCCAGGTTCCTTCTCTCTTATTTGAAAGTTTAGCTTGGCTCACCAACACCCATCTGTTAGAAATTCACAAGTAATCCTGAATTTTCCTTGGCAAAATTGTTGGGTTGTCTGCAGAAAGCAGAGTGATTTTACTAGTGACAATTACTAGCTTATATAAAAAAGTAATAGGAAATCAACTGAGTTGATAGCAACATGGAACAGAGGTGTTATATGCTGTATGAAACCAAGATCCATCTAATCCAGTTTTGTGTTTCCAGATACAGCTAGCCAGGTGCTTTGAGATTATCCATGAAAGTAAGACCCATTCCTAATTTTATGTAGATCTAAAATATATAAGAATTTTTGCCCCTTAAATTTGAGGTGGGAGCAAGAAATGATATGACTATTCCAGAGAATACATGGCACGTCTGTAGTGTTGCTGTCATGGGAGACTGGAACAGTGATTTTCACACAGATACTCAAGATCAGGGGTCCTCAAACTAAGGCCCGGGGGCCAGATGCAGCCTCCAAGGTCATTTACCTGGCCCCCGCCCTCAGTTTAAGATTTAGGTTCGCCCAAAGTCTGAAATGACTTGAAGGCACACAACAACAATGATCCTAATTAATTTGACTATCTCATTGGCCAGAAGCAGGCCCATACTTCCCGTTGAAATCCTGATAGATTTATGTTGGTTAAAATTGTTTTTATTTTTAAATATTGTATTGTCCTTTCATTGTTGTGTTGGGTTTTTTTGCACTACTAATAAGACATGTGCAGTGTGCATAGGAATTTGTTTGTATTTTTTTTTCAAATGATAATTTGGCCCTCAACAGTCTAAGGGACCATGAACCAGCCCTCCACTTAAAAAGTTTGAGGACCTCTGCTCAAGATAGATGGTGTTTTACCACAGAAATCAATAACCACCATTCACTTATGTGGAGAAATGGAACAGGTTCTCCATTCATCTGTCCTGATACTCTGCAACATGTGTTGTATCCTTGCTTATCCCAGCCAACTGTATCTCTTGCTCTCTTGCCCCCAATAATAATGCAGCACTCTTTTAGCATTCAGGTTTATCCTACAGTGGAACCAAAGGGCTAACTTTGAAAATGAACTGCCTTTCTCCCTAAATTCATGAAGATTATAATTAGCTCTTTCTCTGGAAGTGAATTTAATTAAAGGATGGAGAGTGGAGGATGTCCAAAATTTGCGAAGAGATGGACAGTGTTTTACTCCATTGTACTGTATGACACAGTGCGAATTACATCATATTCTAGATGCCTCTCTCTTAAAAACAATAACATAGTTCTAATAAAAGCTCATGTGAAAAGAAGTGACCTTGCTCAATGTTAGGAGCAATGGGTTGGCAGGGATTTCAGATTCCTTATTAAACAATAGGCTTTTGTTCTTATTTCCGGGGATGGGAGGGATAAATGTTTGTATGTTGATCTTTCCTGAAAGTGTTTTTAAATTGTTATAAAGTTTAAATACTGCTTCTGAATTAGAAGTTGCTAATTTCCTACTGCTGTTTAAGTGGAATGCCATTGAAGGTCTCCAAGTTTGGGCTCTCAGAGAAGGGGCAAACTTTATAAACCCATAATTTCTTAAGCTTGGCTTAGAATTCAAGCTGATGGAGAACTCTTAGCTCACCCTCTAGCCATTTCCCTCCTCCATATGTCATCCACTTTTGCCCTTAACACTTATTCGCATTGTTCCAGCTATGATGGGTAGTAGTAAGAATCAAGTTCCTTCCTTTTCTGCATTACTAGTGATACCCAGCCTAGTTTATTTCCCAAGAAATCTGGATTAAGATCAGGGATCTTTGGTGAATTTTGCTTCACTATTTTTTTTAAATACTGTAGTGTTTTGAAGTGTTCCAACATATAGTGGCTGAGTTGTGAGAATAAATTATCACCTAAGAAATTGTGGTTTGAACCTAATGTGCAATGTTAATTTTTAGGGAGCACTCAAGCCAAAGTCCCCCATTTTAGCCATCATGATTTGGCAAAGTGGGAAGACTTTTTTTTAAAGTTCAGCTTGCAAAGGTAAAAGGAAATGCACAAGCATAAGTCTGCTTTCCAGCCTAAGAAATTGCAGTACGAACTGTGCCAATCATCTTATGGTCTCTAATGTAGGGTCCTTCCTGCTGTATTACCTCCATTTTGCCAATGGCATTGAGTGAGGTGAACAGAGCAATGGCTTCCATAAGGCTATCTGAAATGTTTCAATCTCACATTCAGTGCATTATACCCAGCTCATAGGCCAAGTTGCCTCTTGGGTTCATATTGTTATAGCATGTCATCATTCAGCCTTCCACATGCCAAACAACACACTACATCATTGATTATTTTTCAAAGCTTACTTGAAGCTAGCCATTTTCATTTTAAAGAAAATGTAGGCATAGAGTCCCGACCCAGAGCAGGTTCAAATATGGGCTCCTGCGTCACTCTTTCACTGGTCTTTGTTCACCCTAATGGTGCCCCCAGTGGTGCAGTGGGTTAAACCCTTGTGCCAACAGGTCAGAGGTTCGAATCTGGTAAGAACGGGTAGCTCCCTCTGTCAGCTCCAGCTCCCCATGCGGGGACATGAGAGAAACCTCCCACAAGGATGGTAAAACATCGAACATCCAACATCCTTGCAGATGGCCAATTCTCTCACACCTGAAGCAATTTGCAGTTTCTCAAGTCGCTCCTGACACAGAAAAAAACACCCTAATGGTGCTGTTTGCCATAAATAGCAATAGGAAGGGTTTCAGCAGGACACTTACGATCAGAGCCTGGGGCATTTTTCTATAAAATAAAAAAGAAGAGTGCAAGCATGCTTTTGTAGAAAAATTAATATTGTGGAGTATGTGTTGCCCTCCACCTCTCATATGCAAAACTTACAGTAATTTAAACCGGGCAGGTACTGGAAAAGAAGGACAGTTGGGCTGTATGAATTTATAGCCCAGTTCTTTTGACATTAAAATTTCCCAGTGAAGAGACTTATGGGGTCATTTCTTTGGATTTTGGCAGTGTCGATTATTTCTTTCCCTTGGCAGTGCACACTGCATAACAGAGAACACCTTGTATTTCTGAAAGATACAGTTATATATATTGTCACCTCACATCTTCCCTTTTATTATTTCTTTTGTCTCTTCAGGGTCACTAACAGTGATAGAGATTCACCTGTTACTGTGATCTGTCTTCCTAATTTACCCATAAGCAAAAGGTGAGTTCAACCTATGACCCCCGGCCTGCCTCACAAGCTATCCCTAACATGTTCTAGAAGCTATATAATGAAACTATTTGCAGGAATTCTTGTACAGTACAGTATAACTCTCTTATATTTACAGTTTCACTTATTTGTGCATCAAAAGCCATACCTCCCTCCCCTGAAATGTTTGTGAGCCATGAGTCTTCCAGTGCAATCCTATGATATGCATCCAGCCCAACTGCAGCAAGAAGTAAAGTTCCCTCTGTAATATTGCTGTAATGTAGATGTTATTCCATGTCCCAATTGGGCAAGGAGGAAATGTGGAGACACCTGTCTGCTGAAGAAGGAAAGACTATGGCTGGCTTGCTATCTACCTGTCAACTCAGGTGCATAAACACCTCCTTCCCTCCCATCCTGAAAAGAAGAAGATATGGAAGGAAACAGTGACAGTATGGCAATGGCAGAACAGTAGATATGCTTTTATATCCAGTGGTCACATAAACATTTCTCAGTTCAAAAAGGGTCTCAAGTGGAAAAAGTATAAGGAGCCCTGATCTAGAGCACTTTGCACAGCAGTGATAATCCCTATAGTTTGCCCTTGACATATAATCTAAAAAGATATACTGTATCGCTGAGGAATATGGAGATTTCAGTGAACTATTAAGGGTATGTCTATTTCATAGGTAAATTCATAATACTAATACTTTTATGAGGTTTGTAACAAGGATTCTAAATTTGAAAGAAAATCCATTCTTGTTTAATAATGTGTGCATATCTAATAATGCATACATTTTAAAATGTCTTAGCAAAAATGACATTTGATTACAATAACATTGTCTAAAATAAGAATATGTCAACAACATATGTCAATATTGCCTGGATAGAGATATTTATTGTTGCTGTCGCTGTGTGGGCACAAGTTATTTTTTATTTGTGACAATTCCAGGAAGCTAACAACCTCATCACATGAGGCTAGATTTGTCGGCAAAAACTGATCTAGCCCCGGTCACCCATGGAGCTGGCCAGCTCCCATCAGACAATGTTGTGCTCGCTCCATGGGTGCAGAGTGGCAGGATCAGCATGCTGCCACCACGCTGACAACAAAGAGGCTTCCCGTTTTTCCCAATATATGGGGGGAAGCTTCATGCACCACGCAAACTCCATCCTTCCCCCCATGTGATCGCCCTCCTGGTGATGCGAGACGTGGTGCACTGGATTCCCCATGCTTTGTGGTGAAGCAGACAACTACCTCCTTCTGCCACCAACCATCTGACAAGGTGGTCTGAGAGTGTGACTTGCCCAGGATCACCCAGTGGGTTTTCCTGTCTGAGTGGAGATTCTAATCCTGTCTCTCAGAGTTGTAGTTTCATCGCTCAAAACTACATGATGCTAGCTCCAGTTGTAAGAGTTGGGTTTCTGAAATCATTTTCAGAACTGTTTTATAGTTAATAGGCATTTAGAGTTTCTTGTATATGGCTGAGAAAGAAACTGCATTACGTTTAATAACATTTACAGCCTATAAAACACATATTTTTTAAAGCAAACAAAAGTGGAGAATTATAGATGTCATAAATGATAAACACACCAAAGTAGCCCTACATTAATAAGCTTACATAATGTTGTAAAAGTAGTAGGTAAGGCAAGATTTACAGCAAAACAATTAAATTGCCAGACTGAATATTGTGCTGCTGGTAAATGAGGCAATCTTAAGGTAGATGGAAGCTGTCTGCTGAGAAAACTTTCAAGGAAAGAGAAGAATTCTCTGTCTGCAGAGAAGCACATATTCAATTATTCTTGCCTGTTGCTGGCTGGAGCAGGAGTAGTTGTGTCTGCTTATACTCCATTGTGGAAAAAGCCCAATAGCAGAGAAGGTGGAGCAAAAGAAGCATGGAATTTAAGACTGGGAAAAGCCGGTCACTGAAGAACAGCTAGAACTGGAATTTGGAATCCAAATGAGAAACAAAATATTGATCTGTGCCATGTTCTTAGCAAAAACCAACTGCCTGGTTAGTGATATTTATTGAGGGCCCTTTTGACCCCGAGTGCTCTTGCTTGGGGAGAGAATTTGCTGTTGCCAATCATTCACAGGCCTAAAGACATATTCAGGCTACTTCTTTGAAGAGCTGTCTCCCCTGAGAACTTCCTGTAATGCTATATTCTGAGCCATTTTCTAGAAACTGTCTGTCTTTGAGAGATGGAAGGTGTCTTGTTTAAGAGGAAAGGTCTACAAGGAAAAGGAAGAGAAAGTTGCAAGCTAGAATAAATGACTGTTCAATAAAGGTCAGTGTTCTGAGAAAAGCTAAGCAGTTATTCACAAGCAACTGGCTGCTTATGGAGAGCCAGTTTAGCATGCATTCAGTATGCTGTGGGCATTCCTTGGGTTAGAAAATAAAATAGAGGGCATTAAATTTTCATTTGTAGGCTTGATGCTCCCGATGCCTGCAATTTGAGTGCATTTTGTGAACGATAACCAGGTGCAGCTTCTACGAATGTATGCATTTCATTAGTGTTTTCATTTTAAAATAAACAAGTGCAAGTGATGAGATAAAGACAGTGATGAGTAATTTGAACCAATTTAAATGCAAATGCATATGGTTTTCTTGTTGTGAACTAGAAACACAGCAGCACCACTTATAACTATATATTTTTTATTTTGAATTGGATGTAGGGTAGTCTGGTTGCTATTTGAATGGTTGCAAGTAAACAGAAGTGATGTGGCATCTCTTGGCGACCTTCCCTCACTCCTAATTTTGTCTGTGACTATGCCGGTAGCACTGTTTATTATAAAACAGAAGTGCAGACTGATGAGTGGACCAATCTAGTCCTGCCTTATTAGCTGCACTGGTACTACAACTGATTTGAATCCCTAATGCGATTCCATGCCATAGATGGGGAGGAGGAAAAGTTATTAATGGCTGAATAAGACAGGACCCAGAAGACCAAAACATATGCTAGGATTAAAGAAAATCGATATGGTGACAGCGTGCCCCAAGTAATAACATTAAACTCAGCCTTTTGTAAATTATGTCCAGTGTGATCTGGGTCCAGATTATCATTATTCTTTACATTTTTATCCCATCTTTCCATGTCAAAAATAAAACTCAAGCTGGGTAAAAGATAGAATTAAAACAAGTTTATAATACGTTAAACAATAAGACCACCAACAATACCACAATACTGAGTTATTATAACATTCAGAATTGATCAAGTTATTAAAACATATGAAATTATAAGATAGAGAATATGGGTACCTTAGTTGTCAACACATGCTGAGGGTTATGAGAGAAAAGCTGTGTGTGTTGTGGGTATGGAAAAAAATATTGGAATTTCCCCCCAGTGATCACAAAATAGAGGTTTCTTGGGTGCCAGAAAATATTAACAAGAAGAATCCTAGATACACAAGAATCTTTGTAGTTCCAGATTTATTCTGAGTGACAACAAAATTGAAAATAGGGTTTTTTTTAATATGGAATATAATGAATTTTCACATAAACAGAAAACAGTATTTTCTGTACATAAAATTGAAGATTATTTTCTGTGCTAAAAAGATTTTCTGCACAAAAATCTAACATGCATGTTTTTCTGCACAGAATTAAGTCCTGAACTATGAATACTCTTTGAAAAATTATAATTTTTTGAGAATTTTCCTGCAGCATGGAACAAAAGTACAAAACTGCAAGAATGAAATTGGTTAACATTTACATTCTTACTAACTGTAATGTCTACACTGGCCATCCTTGTGTGTAGAGAAGTTCCTGTCAATGTTGATGTCCAGCTGCTTTTCCAGGTGTATTCTACATGATGGATATAGCTTTGGGGACATGACGGATACAGTCTTGGGGTGACCTTGCAGACGCTCATAGCATTCTTCGGGCCTTTGCTCCGTCTGGTAGCAGCTCCACAGGAATTCAGATAGGGTTCTTTCTCATTACTTACCTCCCCTTTTTGGTCTTGCTGCAATCTCTTTTAATTGCAGATTCCTGTTCCCTCATTTCATCTCGGGATCTTTTGTGGACAACACAGAGTTTATATCACCAGGGATGCTCTCCACTTCCATTTTGTACCATTTTAACAGATGCAAGATTTAGAGAGCTCAGGAATTTGGAAGCACTATGTTCCATTTTGACTAAACTCATGTGGATTTTGTAACTGATAGAGCAGTATTTTGTTTTAAACAATGATAGATAAATTGGTTAGGAATAGCAATATGAAAAGTGAATATATTCCCATATATTTTCTGTTGTAATTACAGTTGGCCCTCCATATCCCTGGATTCTGCATCCACGGATTCAACAAGCTACAGCAGTTATTCCCAAAGTGGGCACTACCACCCCCTGGTGGGTGCTGCAGCGATCCAGGGGGGTGGTGATGGCACCTATTAGGACACGGGGGCAGGGCCAGAGGAGGGGCGGGGCCTCTTCCCAAGTGCTGGAGACAGGGCTGAGCCCCTGAGGCGCCTGTTAGGACACAGGGGGCAGAGCTAGAGGAGTGGGCGTGGCTTCTTCCCAAGAGCCCGAGACAGGGCTGAGAATCTATACCTCTCCTGAGAGGCCTTTTAGGACTAAAGGGTGGGGCTAGGGGTGGGGGCAGGGCCTCTTCCCAAGAGCGCGAGACAGGGCTGAGCCTCTATATACTTCTCCTGAGGCGCTTGTTAGAACACAGGGGTGGGGTATAGAGGTTCAGCCACATCAGGCACTTGGGAAGAGGCCCTGCCCTGGCGCCGCAGGACAGGGATAGAAGCTCAGCCCTGCCTCAGAGCTTGTAACTCTGCCCATCCCAGTCCTGGCCGCCCATTTGTGGCCCCGCCCACCTCCCCCTCCCCCTCCCAGCCCTGCATCTTGGACTAGGGGGGAGGCTCAGCCCCACCCACTTGAGCAGGAACCACGCCCCCTTTCCAGGAGGTGCTGAGTAATATTTTTTCTGGAAAGGGGGCAGTAGGCCAAATAAGTTTGGGAACCACTGATCTACAGCTTCGAAAATAAATTCCAAAGGCTGTTTTAAAATGAAAAATCTTTTTACCATGCCCTTATATATAATACGGCATTGAGCATCCATGTATGTTGATATCCACAGAGGGTCCTTGAACCGAACCCCAGTAGATAGCAAGGGCCCGTTATGCTTGTTTTCATATATTTAGATACGTGTTTACATATATTTGGATATGTGTTTCCAATACTTGAATGAAATGCTTTCAGAATCCTTGGAAATACATCAAGTGCTTTCCTTTCTTTTTGTCCTTTACATTTTAAATATGATAGTTTACTTTTGTAACTTGGGCTTAGTGTGCCTGGCAGTAGCAGAACTTCTTGTCAATGATGTCCTTGGGTTTCAAAAACCAGGCTATTGGATGGATTTACCTCATAATGAAGGCTATAAAGCATCTGATTGATCTGACCATTTAAGTGGAAGATTGCACACGATTTACAGACAGAATGAAGCATGAGATGGAGAGAGATTGTACTTTGTACATGATGATCATGATGATGCATGGTTTCTACCAGAAGTCACAATTAGGAAAACAATTTATAGATAACACCTAAACTTGACATGATAGAAGAATTTGAAGAAAGCCAGTAGATAATCTCCAGTGATGATATCCAGGAAGCTCTGGATTCGAGTCTTGCTTCTGACATGGGTTCAGCTTTTCTCTCTTCCTAAGTCTCCTTCCTGCCTTATCCAAATGAGGTTAATAATATTGGTTTATAATATAAGGTTGTCATAATTATCGGAATCTAATGGTGCATTTATTCTGGATCCTGATGCTTCATCAGTTCTTTTCCCATCATATCCCAGTCTCGAGAGCTAATCTTTGACAGCACAGAGGCAGATGGAGTAGAGATGTCCCTATTTTACTTTTGGTGTATACCATTGAATCTTGACCAATAAACATATTTATTTGTATACTAAATTAATGTACAGCCCAGTAGCTGAATTTGCGGTATATGGTGCTATATTAGTAATTCAAAATAAAAAGCATGTATGATAATCTGATTATTCTATTTTATAGGTTTGTACAAAAAGGGTGAAACTTATAAAATACAATATAACATTAAAATGTAATGTCAATTATAATATATTTGAAACTTTGTATATATGCATGCTAAATTACACTTGGCAACAATTTTGGTTGACATCACTGGTGACTAACCATTAAAATGGTGCATTAAAGGAAGGCAAAGACAAGCCCTTTATCATAGAATCATAGAATTATAAAATCATAGCGTTGGAAGAGACCTCTTGGGCCATCCAGTCCAACCCCCTGCCAAGAAGCAAGAAAATCGCATTCAAATCATCCCCGACAGATGGCCATCCAGCCTCTGCTTAAAAGCCTACAGAGAAGGAGCCTCCACCACACCTCGGGGCAGAGAATTCCACTGCTGAACAGCTCTCACAGTTATGAAGTTCTTTCTAATGTTCAGATGGAATCTCTTTTCCTGTAGTGTTGCCATAGTTTGGGAACAACTTGGCAGCACACAACAAGAACAATAAGAAAATATCACATCTTGATGGGATCTTAGAGTTGTTCCTTATCCACTGAATTAAGCAAGTCAATAGTTGTAATGCTGATAGGACTCTGATTTCCCCTCTAAAATAAGCACCATAATGTCAATTACATCAGGTCACTTGGATTCAGAAATAGTCAGGCAGCTGATTCCAAACATTTGATTGTAAATTGTAAATAAACTTCTGGCTCCTTTCTTAGTAAGCTAGGTTTATTGCTGGGCACTGATACCACAGAGATCCAAAATAAAGCTTAATGGCTGCAAAATAAAGTGTACAGAGGAAAGAGACCTCATACTTCAGAGCAACTGGGATAGAGGTGTTGGAAGGAGTACAATACTGACTTTATGTACCCTATGGCTGCTCAGTCTGGGCCCAAGAAAAATGAAGGCAACTTCAGTCTGTTTCTTGTGCAAACCAGCAATATTTGGTCTGAATCTCATTTCTCTCAACATTGCAAGCGTGTATGTGGAATTTGAGCAGCGAACAAAGTTCCTGTGAGTTTCCTGCCTCTGTGCTTTTCTGGTTTCTCCTATTGCAGACAAACTCAACGAGTGCTGAAAATAGCTCAAATGCTCCTAGAACAGTAGCTGCAGCCAGCAGCTGAAATTCTTCTGGGCTCTTATCGCCTTCTCTTTTTCTCTCTGTTGCAGGTTCTTGTTCTTCAGTTAAACTTAGACCTTTAGAGAAGCTAAAAGTGAAGAAAGGCCTAAGTTAACAAGATCTGGATTTACAAGAACAAAAATATTTACATCTCCTATATCCGAAAAACAAGACGACTCATCTGACTGGTAATTACCTCCCTTCCTTGTATGTGTATGTGTGCATATGTTTTAAGGATTTACAGTTTTGTTCTGTATTCATAGCTGACATTCCTTGGTCATTAATTAGGATACCATAAGTACCTGCCACAGAGAAATACAGAGTTACTGTTGCTCTTTCTGTTGCTGTCTCTCTCTCTCTTTCACACACACACACACACACACACACACACACACAGAGTCTCCTTTGAAATCGTAATGTGCTTACAACGCGCAGAAGCATGACTCTAGCTCAATGTTGTATTGCTTCATCATGTGAAATTTGGGGTACATGGTACTATATTAGGTATTCCAGATGAAAGACATCTATGATAATCTGATTTCCCTCCTCTCCTGTTAGTTTATTTAATCTCTCTGATTTTTGCATTTGGAAGCATTTGAAATAGAAGAGTCAGAGGTTTTATTTGCAAGCTCTTGGTTTGCCCTTAAGTACTGAAAATTCAGAACCCTGTAATTTACTACCAATACCTACAATATCATTATTGCATTGTGTAAGTTATGCTGTTGAAACAACTAAAATGGTCTCATTTTTTCTGTTGATTATTTTTTCTTAGCCCAGGGCTTTTTGATGCAGTAAGTGTTTAGGACTAATTTCGGTTCCTGCAGTAACTCTCACTGTTTGCAAAACCTGTAATAGTTAGATGTTGGCCCTGGGCTACTTTTTCCTGCTGCTTTTGGTTTGTTAACCC
Organism: Anolis carolinensis; assembly: GCF_035594765.1. Classification (NCBI taxonomy): domain Eukaryota; kingdom Metazoa; phylum Chordata; class Lepidosauria; order Squamata; family Anolidae; genus Anolis; species Anolis carolinensis. The sequence goes on along the minus strand of NC_085845.1, from coordinate 67,406,280 downwards.
CATTCTTCTGAGCTGTTTCTATTCTTTGCCTGCAAGAGTTTACAATATGTTTTTTACCCCACCACCACCATGCCCCTTGTCTTTTTTACCCCCCCCCCCTTTTTCTTTTTTTTTTTTGAAACCTGATCCCCTTTTATGAGGGAACTTTCTCATTTCACAATCATAACACTTTGATACCACTTTAATTGCCACATCCAAATCCTTTGTAATTCTGGGGTTGATACCTTAACGAGACACTATAGCTTTATGGCCAAATATTCTAAGTGCTGCAAATCCCTGGATTCAATTGAATAGAGCCATGGCAGATGAAGTGGAGTCAAAGAAAAACAACTGTGTTGTGTGAAAGAGGCATATGTAAAATGGCTTGTTTTGCCCACTCTGCAGCAATGAAATAGATCAGTTAGGGGTTAATATAAAAGTTATTTGTAGAAATTTGCCTAAAAGTAGGGAAGGAGCCTGCTGAATTTTCTTGCAGATGGCAGACGGCAACACCACCACCATCAACTTATTTTTCCTCAGATTCAGTGGTGGCTGGTGACTGCTGAGGCCTGATGAAGTGGAGAAAAGGATCAGCAGAGACACAGACAAGGACTTATTGGAGCCATCTTTGGAATCTCTAGGTTCCATAACATAGAACAGGAAAATTGAAGTATGTTAACTTTAAAATCATAAGTGGAATATGGTAGACACAGCCAGACAGAATAGCTTAATGTTAATACAATATAACCTACCTACCATGGAACCATTACATGTGCTTTCACTTATTCACTTAGGGCAGTGGTTCTCAACCTGTGGCTCCCCAGATGTTTTACCCTTCAACTCCCAGAAATCCTAACATCTGGTAAACTGGTTGGGATTTCTGGAAGTTGTAAGCCAAAACATCTGGGGACCCACAGGTTGAGAACCACTGACTTAGGGCCTCCTGTATTAGTGGCACCCTCTTCTCATTACCTCCATCATTCATCCTGCTGAATGGACTCACTGTTATCCACGTGAGGTCTGGCAGCATATCCCCCACAAATATGGGGACTGTATGGTACTGACAAATCATGTCAAATTTTTGCAATAGGGGACCCTGAGGGAAAGCATGCTTTCCAAGGTGAGACTCACTAAGCATAAAGCTAATGAGACCTTTACTCCAGTTAGAGAATCTGCTGGTTAGTTTACATCCCTCTTGTGTTAACCTGCAAGTATATTTTTCCTCTTACTTATTATTTTAATTTTTTCCCTCTTTGGTTCTATGAGTGCCACTTCTGTTTCGGAGGCCAAAAGTGGGTAAAATTAATCAGATCCATTTAAAAAATAATACATTGCATATTTAAACTGACTCCCTTGACAAAGAACAAAACAAGGTGTAAATCCATCAAGTCTTTTGTGCAAATAAAAATAATATTCTATGGTATCTATATTCTCAATATTTCTTTTGGAAAGAATGTATATTTGTGTCCTATATATTTTCTTCTTTTTATAATAATATTTTTTATTTTAGGACATACACATACACATACTCAACATTTACAATTCCCACCATCACAAGGATTATTTTCTTTTACATATTAATCCTTTTTGAGACAATCCTTATAGATTTAGATACTTTATAGCATTTGTATCCTGTTTCTTATGGCCTGATCCCTAGACTTATTCATAATATAATTCTTTTTATATTATATATCCTATATATAGTCTTTTTGGTTTTGTTCAATTTGTCGTTCAACAGGTCTATTATGTGGAGGAGGGTGAAAGGTGGTAAAATGCTTTGCACTTCATACTGTAGAATTCTTGTCCAACTTATTTTTTCATTAAAATAATACTTTGCTTATTGGAATTACAGTAAGTGTCTTAGAATGCCTGACTCATAAAAATTTTCCACCAGTTCAATGCTTAAATGTCTTTGCTATAGCAAAATCACATACAAATAAAACTGCTCTCAAACTGTCAAATTTTTAGTTAGGATTAATTTTTATAGTGAACTAATGTTGCTTCTGCCTCAAATGGGGAGTCTGTAACTGAAGTGCTGACCTAACCTGAATGTAGAAGTGATATGAACGCAGCCCTGTTGTACTTCTGAATGAAGCAGAAGTCTCTGGAGAGGAATGGAATGTCTTTCTTTTAGCAAATATACCTCGGCATTCATGGAGAACAAACAGTAACATTTTGTGCAGGTTCCTTCTTTGACAGTGTGCTCTTTGTATGGCCCCTAATGGTGTCAAATGTGTTACTTAATATTTTTTTAGAAATCCCCATTTGTTTTTTTTTTAATTACTAGTTTTTCCCCAGAAAGCTCTTCCAGTTTTCAAAAGCTTACTGTTATTACTTGTAAAGCTGCATATAAAAGTGTATTCAGTATTTTACTTACTTAAACAGGGTGGAATCCTATACATTTAACCCAGGAGTGAATCCCATGTACATTTAACCCAGGAGTGAGTCCCATTGAACAAAGAAGAATCTTGTTTCTGTCCAAACATGTGTAACATTGCCCTGTACTCAAATATGAACTGTCACCATTGTTTGAATACAGTCTGAAAAGGGATAGTACATATCTTTTTGCATTGTCACTTTTCTGACAGTGAAAATGCAGCATGATGCTAAACTAGCTATGTAGGAATACTTCTGAGAACTCACAGCAACCCAGTGATTCCACAATACATTTCTGAACTTATTTCCAATGGCCGTTCCACCCTATGCTACAGAACTCTTGCTTTTCAGTTTTACTGAGTCTCGAAAATCTCTTCACATGAAGCCAGTGATCTGCCTAAGATTCAGTCCAATGGAGCTTTGCTGCCTAAGTTCCTTCTGTCCAGAGAGCAATGTCCATATCCCCCTTATGCAGTTATATTATTTTCATACCACTTCAGTTCTCCAAGTTCTATGCTATGGAATCCTGGGATTTGTATATATTTAGAGTTACCTCCCAAAGACCTCTAGTGTTACAGTACAAGGAAGAGCACTAGAGCAGTGATGTCAATTTTGTGGCCCTCTAGGTGTTTTGGACTTCAGCTCCCAAAATTCCTGGCCATTGAACAAGCTGGCTTCTGGGAGTTGGAGGACGAAACATCTGGAGAGCCACAAGTTTGACACCTCTGCACTAGAAGATGCAGTCCCTACCAGACTGAAAATCACAGGATTCCTTAACATGGAACCATGGCAGTTGAAGTGCAATGTAGTTCTGTATTATGTATTCTCTTCCCAAGCATGGACTAGCTACTTTCTCTGAAGTGTATGGAGGTGCTTATGCATACTTAATTCCTTTGTGCTTACCAGAAAACAGACTGCTCTCTGGATTTAGATTCGATCATTTTTCTGGTGCTGTTGAGTTTAGTAATTGGTAGGATGCTATGCAGGAATTTAAGAAGAATATATAGAAGCCAAACCAGACTTAATGTTAGCAGAGACCTCCCAGTGCTGAAAACTGAGTGCATGGGTCCAATATTAAACACGAGCAGTAATTATAAAGAAGAAAATGCCTCTGGATGTACATGATTTTGTTTTGGTATGGTAATAATGAGGATCAATTTCTTCTTCGTCTGTGATTGTGAGACATATTTTCCAGATATGTATGTAACTTCTATAGCTCTTGTGTTGAGAGGCAATGTTATACATACCTTATAATGAAGCCTCAGCAATTTATGTGAACAGTACATAATAAATATGTTTTGATGGTAGCACAATATCATTGGGTTCTTAATTGTACAATGCTCTAAATGTATTTGTTTACAAAAACATAGTATGCAAATGAGTCGATTAGAGCAACAAAATGAAGCATATAAATGGACAGCAATAAGTGAGGTATTAGTAAGGGTTAGTAATCTTCTTCTCCCTGCTGCTCTTTCTTGCCAAAATACTCCTTATAAAGCTGCTTTTCACATCTTTTTATTTAAAGCAGAGACAGAGAGGAGGCTCTGTGTAGGTGTGACTGGCAGCTCCCATAGGATTAGTCGGTATGTTTAGGGTCAGGGTGTTAGTGATCTGTTCTCTAGACGTCATATAGCACAAACAATTCTGTACTTATTTTTGACAAGTTTCTCACTGTTGAAGAATTTGACTAATGAAGCTGGATATTTCATGCTTCTAAAAAGATTAGGCTTTCCTCCTCATTGAAAAGAGTTAGGGACTGCTTCATCTCTCCTACTACCTTTAAAAGCTTAAGGCAGCTTATCCACTTTGAGACTCAGGAGGTGTAAGGAAATAGTACAAACTGTCACCAGGCTATAGTGAAGGATACAGTTAGACAACTGTCAAGGTGTAGAATCATTGCATTATGGGAGAAGTAAGTTTTCTAGTCTTACAATTTGGGCCCAGAAAGATAGAAAAAAAGTCATTCATATAGTTTGTATTTTGCGAATTTCTCCTTTCCCCATCTGTCCTTAAAATCCAAAGAACTGCAGGTTAACAAAGCCTCTGACAAAGAAGCTCATTAAAAATCTTTTAAAGCTCTCTAACCCACTCAATATATATCTTCTAGCTTATCAGCATCAGTAGGATGGTGAAGAAGGGCTGGAAAAACACAGATTTTTTGTGTCAGGTTGGAGTAGTGTGCCTGTAGTAAATTATACAATAAAGATTGGCTTAGGAAATATCTGGATCCTACTCTAGTCAATACTACTGTTAGCCTGCCTCCAACAGGCAAAATAAATGGCAGCTGCCTCCCCTTCAGAATCCCTTATTGAAAATGCGTGAGCACAGTAAAGGCATGAGTAGATAAGTCTGCCACTTTCGTTAGCTCATCATGCATGTTTTTAAAAGCTCAGATCTATAGGTTTAGCCACAAAAATAGAAATCTTAAGAAAAAATGGTTCATAGACAGGTGTAGTTATTTATTTTTTATTTATTTGCCATATTTATATCCTGCTCTTCTCAACCCCAAGGGGACTCAGAGCTGCACACATAGAGGCACAATTGGATGCCACACAACACACATCTGGCAAATAAAACATAAACATTAAAACACTACTAAAACATATCAAGATTAAAATTATTAAAATCACATAATGCAATCTCGTAGTCCAGGCTATTCCAGTCGTCATTGCACAATTCCACATTTACATATTGCAGTGATAGGTTAACCAAAAGCTTGGTCTCACATCCATATTTTCAGTTTTTTCCAAAAGGTTAGGAGAGAGGGAGCTCAAAGGGGCCACCACTGAGAAGGCCCTGTCTCTCATCCCCACCAACCGCACCTGCGAGAGAGGTGGGACTGAGAGCAGGACCTCCCCAGATGATCTTAATCTCCTAGATGGTTCATAGAGTTAGGAGCTTTGCTGTGAGCAGTGGTGATTAAGGATATAAATCTTTAACTTGCCATAACTATTTCAGTATTTATCATAACTATAGATCAGCCTTATTTAAAAAAACAAATAAAATAACACCTCCACATAGAAATTACCATATTAATTTTCTGTGAAGTAAATTTCTGCCTACCTTGTTAGATGCTCATGACCATTTTGCAAACAGAACAAAAACACCTTTCTGGTAAAAGAAAAGGTAATCTTTGGAAGAAGCTTTCAAATGATCTCTAGAAGATTCAGAAATTTTTAGTTTATTCACACAAAGCTTTCCTGACCTGGCTAAAATATTTGCTGAAAAATGTTGAACCCTTTTTTTCATTTTTAGGGTGTGTAGAAAGCTATCCTTTCTGAATTACTTCAGCCTCCGCATGAAATTTTCTGTTGAAGTAATACCCAAGAACATATATGTACTTGATTAAATGAGGTACACTTGTACATCACTGTTTGTTAGCCTTTTGTCCAAGGACTAGCAGGTATAATAGGGGTCCTAAGCATAGGTGGGGAAAATATGACTTTTCAATTGTCAACTTGTAAACTATCACCCCTGTTACCATGAGTCCTAGCCAAAAGTGAGTGTTTGTGGAAGTTGCAGCCCAACAACATCTTGTATGTTGGAAATTAAAAACCTTGGATTCCCTAGACAATTGGATGGTTTAAACAGACTGAAGCCCTACAATATGGGGAAACAAAGCCCCCAATCCCACAAAACTCAATAGGCACTATAGGCCCTGGGCACAATATTTCTGAATTGTACATCATCATTATTGGACTTATTTCTTCAGACTCAGTCCAGCCACTGCCTAAAGCTAACATGATAGTTTCCTTAGCAGTGTGATTTTCATCCTCAACACCACCTGCTATCCCTGCAATCCCTTCTGGTGCCAAAAACCTTCCCCTTAGTGCTCCCCATATTTCCAGACCATATTTTTAGGTACCTCTCCTCCCATTTGCATCTGCAGAAACTGGTTCCCTATAAGCACTAACCGTGTTGGATATTAGCCTATAACTCCAGGTTCCAATGAAGTGTTGAGCTTTCCCAATATCTCCTTGTTTTTAATCTGATGTGAAACAGACCAGGCCAAATCTGTCTGTTGTCTTCTATGGTTCTGTAATATAGTAAGAATTTCTTCATATTCCCTGTGTGTTGAGGTTGAAGCCTTTGTATTCACAACAGGTTGACTCAAGTGCAGAACTAGATTTGCAAATGAATCCAAAGTGTACCCACAGCGTATCCTCCTGTTCCATCACCTCCTCCGCACAGTTTCTACTCTAGCAGTGAACATTATAACACTGTGAGAGCCAAGACATATAACTGTAATGAAATAAGATCATGCCATACAGAGTTGCAGAAAAAAAAACATCAAAGAAAGCAAGCCAAAAAGGGGGGTGCAGGAGAAGAGATCTTTCAGGTGGTTGTTGTCATCAGTATCCAATCCATAAGTGGAGCTCTCTCGGTTTCTTCTGCTGTCATTCACATGCAACAATGGCTAGTTAACTAAACTTCTTTTTTCTTTTCATAATGTGCAGTGTGCTTTTGAAAATGTGTTACTTCACAGTATGTGCAAAACCCTATTCATGTCTCACTGTGTGAACTTGTATCCAGCACTTGTAAAAAGAAGTCCTGCCTGAAAGCATCTGATAATTCTCTCTCTCAGGTTAAAAAAAATCCACACACACAACACTGAATTTAAAGGTCTGTGCACATTAGCATCTCATTAAATCATTAAATTATCATTTATATGTGTCTAAATGAAGCAGTGGAGCACTAAAAGTACATTTGTTCTGGTACAGCTATTTAATCCCCTCACCCTAGAATGACCAGCGAATTTATGTCAGGTTCTACTATTTGCTTTCGTTATTTTTGCAAAATGGCAATAAATATCTAAAAAGTTAGACAGAAATCTATTTTGTGGCAAATTAATATAATACTTTCTACATAGAAATGTTTTTGGGGTTTTTTTTACTTAAACAGAGCTGTATCATGGGGATAAGAATGCCCACTTAGCTATTTAAAATGAGTAAAATCACTTGCAAGCCAACTGTGATGATTAATATTGTCCCCAATGATATTATTATATGAATTCAAAGAATTATCTCCCCAGACTCCATTGTCCAAAACAAGATCCCTACCATACCTGCATAATGATCAGAAATCAGAAGTGTAAAAATTTAATAGTGTTGGGGAGCCAGGGCAATGTGCATGCAGCTAACTACATAGGACTTCCTATTCAATTATTGCACAATCCATAGGAGAAACTCCTACATGATTAGACTCACCCACCTAATTCAGAGTTTCCAAATGTTTTGATGAAGATGAGGAAACATCCAGTGTGAAATAGCTCCTACACTGCTTTGGTAATATAAATAAACCCTTAGATTACCCAAAATACAAAGGAATGGTGTTCATGTTATTTGGTTTCATTTTGATCAACCACTGGGCTCTCCCTGTATGTGCTCGTCTCCATGAATCATTTTCATTCATCCAAATGGTTTTGTGGTTCCTGCAGCAGCTGCCTGAGTGGTCGTGATTTCTTTCCCCAAATTTCTTTTTCATTAAACAGCTGCAGTTTTGCCTTAAACCACAAAGAACTACATAAATAATTATGAACCCTGTGATGTTAATAACAAATTGGGAGAGCCCCGCCCTTCAAGAAGCATAAGGTATGTGGCACACCTGTTAAAACAGAACGCTGTGCTTTGAACCTCCTGGTGTTTTTTACCATCTGATTCCACAAAGAGCCCATTTATTTAGCTGATGTTATGAATGGCAAAACAGACTCAGAATAGATACTCTTTTAGGGTATCCACTTCCACTTCCACACAGCCATATAACCCAGAATATCAAGGCAGATAATCCACAATATCTGCTTTGAACTGGATTATCTGAGTCCGCAGTGCCATATGTAATTCAGTTCAGTGTGGATTTTATATAGTTGTGTGGAAGGGGGCTTTATGTCTTGAGTGATGAGAGGGAGATGCTGGTGTTTACCTGTGACAGCCAAAGCTTTCAAACAGTCTTAATGGGGAATATCTTAGCAACTTAATAAATACTTTCAGATTTTACCAACATTCGCAATTTGGTCTCATTAGCTAAAAGACCTACCATTGGGGGGGATGGTTCTTTGTGGTGATGAAATGTCCCACAGGGGAGTGACTGATAGTGACAAGATGGAACTAAAGGGAAATATTTGAGCAGGACTTTTAGCACCTTATGTTGCATTGCTTTTGAAATATCTATCCATAACCACATTAGCACCCAGTTATTGCCTCTAATTTACCTAAGGGCAAACAGATGTTGTGAACATCTGGTGGCAGGGATAAACCTTGTTTGTAGGCTCACACTACTGTAAAATGTTGTCTAGGATTTAAAATTTATAGCCTGACAAATCTCCAGTAGTGACCTTCAGGAAGGCTCAAACATGCACATTGCCTTCCAGCACAAGCCGAAAGGTTCTGGGAATTGTAATAATAAGAATAAGAATAAGAATAAGAATAAGAAGAAGAAGAAGAAGAAGAAGAAGAAGAAGAAGAGGAAGAAGGAAGAAGAAGAAGTTGTTGTTGTTTATATATATATTTATATCCCGCCTCCATCTCCCCCGAAGGGGACTCGGGGCAGCTTACAGCAAAATCAAAATACAAGCAATGATAAAATATAAAACATCCAAGGACAAAAACAAAAACCAATAATAAAATATACACAATAGGTGAAAAAGCACAACACAAAATTAAAACATCAAATTAAAAACAATGAGGTTGCAATAGTGGATAAGCAAGGTAGCCTCAAGAATTACACTACAATTATGATCTTAATCCTCAGCAGCTAGGACAATTGATCTGTGAGTTCAATGGTCATACAGGTTGAGTATTCCTTATCCCAGTGGTTCTCAGCCTGTGGGTTCCGAGATGTTTTGGCCTTCAACTCCCAGAAATCATAACAATTGGTAAACTGACTGGGATTTCTGGGAGTTGTAGGCCAAAACACTTGGGGACCCACAGGTTGAGAACCACTGCTTTATCCAAAATGACCAGAAGTTTCATGGATTTCAGTGTTTTCCCCCAGATTTTGGAATACCTATAATTGCATATTTATTTACTTAATTTTTATCTTACCTGTTTCCTAATATAGGGACTCAAGGTGGTATATACAGTACATACACAATGAGTATCTTGGAGATGGGACCCAAGACTAAATACAAAATACATTTATGTTTTATATACTACATACTTTATACACATAGCCTGGAGATATATATGCAACATTTTAAATAATTTTGGACATGAAACAAATTGCAAATCCATATGAAAGAGTAAATTAACAGATTTTTGTAAGTAATTTCAGCTATCTTTCAGAGGTGATTTGAAGATGAGGACATCAGATTATTTGTTTTATGGTGAAGTTGTTCTTTAAAGAAGTTCTGTGGGGTTTTGTATACACGAAGTTAGCAAATAAGATTCAACAACTGGTTCATCTCCTTCAATTGGGATCTTTCAACAGGAGAGCCCAAGAATTGACCTTGAACCATTTGTATGTGAAGCCGTGCATTCTACTACCAGATTATGATTCTGAGTTTATTTGAGAACACTCTTAGGGTCCTTCCACACAGCCCTATATCTCAGAATATCAAGGCAGGAAATCCCACACTATCTGCTTTGAACTGGGTTAGCTGAGTCCACACTGCCATATATTCCAGTTCAAAGTAGAAAATATGGGATTTTATTCAGCTGTGTGGAAGGGGCCTAACATTTCTTTCAGTTTTAAATTTGCCAAACCAGGTGCATAAGTATAAGATTAGAAGGGAATGCAAGGAGAATCTGAAAATGGCCAAAGTGAAAGAACTTATTTTATCATTGTTGATATTTATATTGTGCTTGATAATGTGAAATATGCAACCCTCCTATAGGGCCGTGTTCCCTACTTAACTAAAACCACCAGTGGATGAAGTTTAAAGTATTTAATTAGCATTTTCTTCAAAGCAAGTTGCTGTTTCAAGCTGTTGTATTCATCAGTTTTTTAGAGTGTGACTAAGTCAAGCTGGAAGCAAATTGCCCACTCTTTCTTTTCCTGGTGGGTTTTCTTGTCTTAACTGGTCATCTTTTCATTCTTAATGGCCATGGTTAACTCTTGCATTTCCATTTATATTCTCTTTCTTTTCTTCGGTTTTTCTGCCAAGCATTTTTGAGCCTTTCTGCAAAACATTTAATGTTATTTTCCAAACAATAGATGTTGTATGATGAGAGAATATTCCTGAAAGACTCAAAAATCTTAACGATGCAAATCATTTTATTTAAATTCTTTTCCTTAAGATACTCAGCATGGACCTGCCATTTCTGAACACTTGGATGATTATTTCATTCAACTAGTTACTCAATACATTACTTTTCTCGATTAACCACAGCCAATTCAAATTATTACACCATGATATACATTAGGTCAGGATTATTTTTACTCTAATTTACATTATTTTACATGTAGGAACATGCTGTCTCAGAGCTTCAGAAATATACTTTTTTGAATGACAACTCCGAACCATCATAACCACCCCCAGCCAGGTTAGGGAATTATGGGTAAAACATTTAAAAAGCTCTAGACTGCTTTATATTAAATCTGACTTTCTTAACCCTGCCTTTTCTGACTAGAAAATGCTGTTCAAGATTTCAATTGAAGGTTTTCACACCACTTGTTTAATGTTGTTTTTTCACTAGGAATTATTGAAGCAATTCTGTAGTGAACTATGGTCTCTTGGACCTTCCTCACAATAGTGTTGTTTATTCGCCCAGTTTAGAGAGATCCATTTGGAGCTCTTCACCGTGTTGATCCTTAATCAGCCTAATTAATTCAGTCCAATATACAAATATCACTGCTTTATTATTTGCCCACCAACTCTAATTGATATACATTTTTCTTAAATAGTACCAATTTGAATATTAATCCTTGGGAGAGCCAAAATACTTACCAAAGCCTATCCAGGTGTAGATATCTGTCTTAATATTGTTTGCAATGCAAATCAAGGTCATTTGACTCTTCTTCAGTTTCCTTGCCCGCCTTCAATTACCTTGCAAATCATTACTGTTTGATCAGCCAGCCACTTCTGTGGCTGCTTCCTGCTTCTCATGTATTTTTAATTATTTGATTTGTTTTTAAAGGCAATATACTTTTAAAGGGAGCCCTTTTGTCTTTTCATTGCTTCTTTAGTTCCACTCACTTTGCTATCCAGTTTTTGATCTTTGACGTACAATTTGCCTAAGTTTTAGATAACCAGGCATGTTGAAGAGACTCTTAACTAATCCTCTCAAATATATATATGGCTTTTCTCATGTTTGAGATTGTAAAACACGTATTGGATTTTTTGCATACTTCCATGTTGACTCTCATAACCGAATTGTCACTGTTCCTGACCTGTTCAGCAGTACTTATGTCCAACACTCAATCTTGGGCACTCTGCAGGATTAACTCAAGTGTTGCCTCTACAAAATCACAGATTGAGAGAAGCCAACATGATCATTAGGTCTAATTAGAATCAAATATTTTAGAAAGCACTGGTAGCTGAACCCAGTGTACTCACAGAGGTTGAGAAATTGTTTGGGGGTAATGTGCTGTAGAAGTAACAAATGAAGCATGAATGATGGAATAAAACTAGTACAGATTTTTTTGTCTCCTAGTGGAATGCTTTTTATCTAAATAGAAGTCTCTCATATTTTTAATTATTTTCCCACCATTCTTAATGCTTTAGGTCAAATTTTATTTGCAAATGTCAGTCTCTTATGGGTTCATGCTTTTCATAATAAAATTGTTAATAGATTAAATTATTTTGTCTTTAAAAAGTAAAATAGGTTTTTTTCCTCACTGTGGGGGTTTCCCTAGCCCTACAAAAGGTCAGGTTGTGTTGATTTTTCTTTCCTTTGAGATGTTCACTTTCATTAGGTTGAAGTACAGTTGTAGAAAGGTTTATAATATTTCCATGCTACAAAACATTTTGTCCACCTATCGCATGTGCCTGATGTGATACAGGGCAGGAACTGGGCTTCAATGCCAAGTATAAATTTATATGGCTTCTTCTAGATCTGCAGAAATAATTTGTTCTTGGAGAGTATAATTTATCTTAAAACATGGTATTCAGTACAAGAAATGTAGTTGCATGTAATACCTCTGAATCAGGAAGAAAGTAGATATAAACAGTATCATATTTTCATAGGAGAACAAAGTACACCAGAACATTTACTCCACTTGAAGTAGAGGGCACTTCCAGGCAGGGCCCAAAATGCGGGCCCTGTCAGATTTTTACTTGAGGCATCCAAACAACGCCTCAGGTAAAAGCAAAGTAATTCGAGACAAAGCCAATAAACCCTGCATTGTCCCAAATTATATAGATACCCCATTAGATCCAGGCCTTCCTGGAAGGCCCTGTTCTAATGGGGTATGGGCCCTGTGGGGACAGAAGTCCCAGTAGTCTGCCCCCACAGCCCAGTTCGCTTTTTTGGGCTCCATGAGTCCAGAGAGTGAAGAGGGCACCCAGCCCCCCCCCCAACTCCCCTGAAAGCCTTAAAAATAAAGAAAACTTACCATGCTGCCATTATGCCTCTCTGGGGGCCTCTTGGAGCATACCAATGACACGCCAGGTGGTGGGATGGCAGATTGCTCCCCCCCCCCCCCGCCTCCTGGCACATCATGAATACACTCCAGGAGGCCTCAGAGAGACCTAATGATGGCATGGTAAGTTTTTCTTTCAAAGGCTTTGGGAGGATCAGTGACCCCATGCCCTCCTGGAAGTTACCAAAAGGGCATGGGGACAGCTAATGGGAAAAGCCCGTTTTGGGGGTGGGACTTAAACTCACATTGAAACAGGTTTCCTTTAACCTGCTCCAAAGCGGGTTTAAGTGTAGTCTGGAAGTGCCCAGAGAGAGCAACTCATAATGCACCAGCATTATGAACAATTCTTTATTTTTGATTTGTGTATGTGTTTTCTTAACTTGTGGCTCCCACACAGTGAAAGGAGTTAAGAGAAACAAATAGGTCTGTGGGATTGTGTGTTTCCCCTCTTCAGAGGTAATACTATCTCAGTCTCAGACGAAGGCAAGGGCAAACTCCCTCTGAACAAATTCTATCAAGAAAACCCGTTACAGGTTTACCTTAGGATTGCCATGTATTAGAAATGACTTGAAGACACACCACATTAATATCCTGAAAATCCATGGATCATGAAGTTCATGGACCAGAAGGACTGAATAATTAAGATGGCCTGGTCAATAGCCATTGAGCCTAGTAAAATTGATAGCTGCCATGCCCCTTGTTAATAAGTGGTTTTCACTGAAAGACATTGGTTAAAACAGTATTCAAAAACGCATAATCCTTTTTACATAAACCTGTAAATTTGACACATTTGCACAGTTAAAGCTAAAGGAAACACAAATTGTAATATTTTACATTGATTTGTAGGCACATTACTGAAAAAGAATATTCAGCACCGACAAGAAAATCCATCTAGAAGTCACTCAACCTCTCTTAAGAGAGATGACATAATTGGATGGACATAGTCTAAAGGGCAGTTGAAAAAGGTTTTTTTTTTTGTAATCTTGTTAAATTTAAGACCTATTGAACACAAGAGAATCTGGTCAAGACAAAGCATTGCTAGATAATAGGTAGGTTTTGCTAAGTTTGCATGGCAATTATATGTACCTTTGCCAAATGTTATTTACAGCAAACATATCATTGTAGAATATATGGTTCTCCATAAAGAACAAGATAGTATGATATTTTGCAATGCAGCATAGTTTATCGAGTTACTATATCTGTCTTAAAGAAATGGTACAAAGACCTTGTTCTTATGTCCAAAGGATGTGCAAAAAATAAGTAACTGTTTAAATAATGTTGGAGTTGAGATTGTTGAATGGAAGACATATGATCTCAAAGAATTCACTTCAAATAAAATCCCAAGAGCAGAGTGGTAATATGTAAAAACTGATATAGACTTTGATGTTATATTCTTTGCTGCTTTTTTGGAAGTGTGAACCCAGGATGATACTGTGGCATCATGTCTTCTAGGGACTCATCACAAAGGACTTTGGATTCGCCACGCATTGTCGCTCCACACCCCACATCGACTGTCGTACCTGGACCCACATCCCACGGGGTGAAGTGTCGCTGCCCGGCTTCCCCCCATTGCTCTATGGGAAACCGCGGTGACATATGCCTCTTGCTCTCCCCTTTTGCTACAGAGCCCGGCCAGAAATCCCTGTGCATTGTATAATGGGTCCATGTCAAATGTGGAGAGCAAGCAGCATACGATGGGCAAACCAGCTAGTCGGATGAGGTGGAATGTTTAGGTGTGCGATATCCTGAGTCATTTGTGTATATTCAATAAAATCGGTTGACAACTACAACTGGATGTTAAATATATATGCAGAAGTTCAGGCAAGACAGAATACTGAAGAGGACCAAAAGAGACAAAACCTGTTTGATCTTTTTCCAGGTATAATAAAGAATATTGATTCAGCTTGGCTTTGTAAGATTCTCTGCTTCTAAGACATTTGAGATCGTTATTATTGAGCAAGTAATGCTGTCCAAGATTGGGGGCGGGGGGGCGGGAAGAGAGAAAAGGCAAAGTTTGAGAAATAGAGATCTTCCTCAAATCCAACTTTGCATCTAAAATTGGGCTCAAAGGGACTTGCCTTCCACAACATTATCAAATTCCCAAACCACAAAGGAAATTATCTCTGCAACCTAATGATGATAAAATTAAGCAGCCTAGCTGGTGGCATCCACTTGAGATGCTTGGATGTAAATGATATGAGGTGGAAGTAGGTCAGTGATTTGCTAACTATTCCCTTTTTTAAAACATCTTAAGATAATTCATATAAGAAGTATGACTTGAGTTCTATATGGGAAATAAGCAAGAGAAGCAGAGCATGTGTGCAATTTGGTCATGCTTTCATCTGCATGCTCCATTCTGTTTCTCCTATAAATTAATTTTTCCATTTGCAACCATCATTCAACTTTCTTCATTGGGACTTACTGTGTGTGGAGCAGGGGGTGGGATTGTGTGTAAATGGATATGTACTTGTGGAGAATTTGGGGTCCCATCCCTATTAATATCATTTCTTATGCCTGAGTAGCATTGTTGTGACAGTCGGGACTTAGCCATAAAAACAATGGAAAAGTGGGATCTGCAACAAAAAATTATAGTGTGGAGCATTCTTCAGGATCTTCCATTTTCCCTTTCTTCGTTAGTTTTCTGTCCCTACCATACAGTTAGTTTGGATTTTTTGGCCATTGAGCATATTCAGTCTTTGTCTGACTTTTTGTGGTCTCTCCATTAGAATTTCTTTTTAGTTCTGTGCTAATATGAACATTCGTTTGATTTGGAGAAGATTTGGGTTAATCGTGGTTAGGTCTTATTATTCTCAATGGTGCTAAACAGCACCCTGCTTAATTACCGTTAAGGGGGTAATGAGAAGTAACTTACATCACTTATCATTGATGTGATGGGGTGGAAAAGGCAATGTGAAAATAGCAAAAAGCAGCTGCCTGCGAATATATTGTGTTAAATAGCTCGTATTGCAGTTAATGAATGTAGATGAAAGTGAAGAAAGCCAATATCCCCCCAGTGCTGCTGAGTTCTTGAAAAGATGAAGAGTGAGCAATAAAGACAAGTTGACGAGATCATCTGTACCTGAATACAGAAAGCAACAATGTAGATGGACTGGAACAGGCTAAATTCTTAAATGCTGAGGTCACCGGGGAGCACATTGAGCCCTGGCTGCCATCTAGTTTCTCTCTTGTTTCCAACAATAGATGAATCGGTCAATGTTTGCCCCTTCCACTTTTTACATGGGTTCATCTATAAGCCTGTGCCATTAAGTTTCCATATTGATTAGAAATGTATTATTTAATTGACAAAATTGATTCCATGTTTAACATTTTACAAAATATATGAAACACAAGCACAACCTTAAGAAATTATTTTGTTCCATGTTATAGTAAGCATAAGCATTAAAGAAAGTAGTATTTCATGTTGTTGTGATTCCCATTAGTATGGACTTCCATTCCAGCAAAGGAATCAGAGGGACAGTCTTTAAAGACTGGAAATCTATTGTTTATTTGTTTATTTATGTAAATATTTCTGTCCCATTTTCTGTCAAAATATCTCAGGGCACTATAACCTCTCAAACAAATAAATCTTCACCATCTCTTTAGCTCTTCCTAAATATTTTCCCTCTATCCATTTTCAAAAGGAGAGAAAAAATTGTTTGTTCCATATTTCAAAGTTTTATGCTCAACTTATCCATGGATCATAGCAAAACCCATAATTTTGGCTTCCAAACCTGTCCTCAGCCTATTTGTGCGATCAACATATGCATGAATATATTCTTGACATCATTGTTTGTATAGTGTTTGCAACACTGTACATTAAAGTAAAGGGAGTGGGGATTGTGTTCAGCTTTATGGATATATCTGTTATCGAAAATGTCACTTAGGTCTAATGTTAGCTGGAGACTTATATAATTGGAATGCGAAATTCTCTCTGAATTTCCATCCAAACCAAATTAGTCTAAACTATTACCAAAATACATTCACCACCTTTAAGGTTTAGAGTAAAATTCAGAGCAAATTCATTGTTTCACAGGCGTGGGAATCACCTGTTGCAGCTGAGACCAATGTGCAAATACTGTTTTAAAACATGCAGTAAGTTTCCAGTAGTCCAGGTAAAAATGAGGAACGAGACAGCAGTTTTCTTTGTGTATTTCCCATGAACCTAAAGTAGAAGGGCCACATTTCCACCATGCCATAAATAAAGAAGTGTTTTGATGGATGGCCTGAATTTAAGAGGCAAAGGCAGGATGGAATGCAAAGTAAAGGGGGAAAGGATGATTTTGAAGTATTTTTGTATCTTTAACCCCCAAATACAAAAGGCTCACTATGCTGTTCATAGTGATCAGTAGCAAGGCAGTCCTTGCCCTCAAGTTTGCATGAGACACAAGGGGAAAGAAATAAGAAATGAGGAAAGGAAGAAGGAGCAAACACACTTCTTAAAGCTGCAATTCGTATAATGATTAACTCGTCTGATGGAATGGCTGCCTCTCTCAAGTGGCCAGTTATATTCAGTGTTTCCTCACCTGCCACTTAAAGACAGCCATTCCATCCATCTACCTGATGGAATAGCCCTCAGCTCATTAGCACAAGGTATGAGGATTAATATGGGTTTAGCACCGCGAAGGTCTGGACAGAAGGACTATGTTGTCAGGCTAGTAAAGGAAGTAGATTTGACTGATCTGTTGTGACACAAGTGAAATGAATACTCCTGTGACCAGCCTAGTGCTGTTTGTGAGTAGCATATCATTCAGTAGGATGCTTCATATTGAAACTGAGCTGTGCCACAGTTCTGCCAAACAGAGGGAGGCATGATATGTAAAGAATACACCTTAGGGATATATTATTTTGTTCACTGATTAATGTATGTACTCATGTATAAGTCGTCCTCATGTATAAGTCAAGCACAAGTTTGGGGGTAGATTTTGATGCATCCTGTGGAGAAGCTTAGGGCCATTCCACAGAGAGGGGAAAAGCACAAATGCCATCTCAGGGTGCCAGCACCCCTGGCTGCTAATGCCATCTTTTTTCACCCAGACATTCAAAAAGGGACAACAGAGAGAGTTAAAGGCCTTCTTTTATGTTCTTCCAAGATGAACCGAGCCCTTGCCTTTCACTACTTTATACAGAGAAGGAAATTGTTCCTTTTTTTAAAGGGTTAAGGTATGATACTCACATTGACTCCTAGATCAATTCAGGTATTTGGGATTTATTTCCTGACTAAATTTCTAGACCTGTGCATGAGTATATAGACTAATTTAAACAGCGGAGACCTCTGGTACTACTTGTATACTTTAGGGCAGTATTGAGAGCAGCCCAAAAGATAAAAGTAATTCCTTCACCAAACTACAAATGCTAGGATACCACAGAATGAAGCAAGGCCAGTTAAAATGGTATCAAACTGTGTAGTGTAGATACTCTT
This sequence comes from Anolis carolinensis, assembly GCF_035594765.1. Classification (NCBI taxonomy): domain Eukaryota; kingdom Metazoa; phylum Chordata; class Lepidosauria; order Squamata; family Anolidae; genus Anolis; species Anolis carolinensis. The sequence goes on along the minus strand of NC_085845.1, from coordinate 67,387,988 downwards.
TATTACAGTGCTGGGCAACATATTCTCCCTCCTGTTTCTCATTGAGCACATACCTATGCATTTGTTATAGCATATCTAACTGCAGGGTGAAGCTGTGGGATTGGATGTTCTTAGTCCTTCAGCTCCTCATCTGTTTCAGCTCTAATTTAGAAGTTTCCACCTTCTATGGTCTGCATTTCATAGATGCCTCTGCTGAATCTCTTCAAAGGAAATGAAACTGTTTTTCCTGTTACTACAGTCTTCATGTAGATCAACTACAGTAGAGTCTCACTTATCCAACACTAACTTATCCAATGTTCTGCATTATCCAACACATTTTTGTAGTCAATGTTTTCAATGCATTGTGATATTTTGGTGCTAAATTCGTAAATACAGTAATTACTACATAGCATTAATGTGTAATGAACTACTTTTTCTGTCAAATTTGTTGTATAACATGATGTTTAGATGCTTTTTCTTAATCTCTTCTTATTATCCAACATATTCGCTTATCCAACGTTCTGCCGGCCCATTTATGTTGGATAAGTGAGACTCTACTGTACCTCCATCCTATTATATTTCTTTTTTTTTATTAAATAAATTTTTATTGAAGGTAAGTGATATACATAGACACAATTTAAAAACATAATAACAATTGGGCTAACAGTGAGGGATATTTGGTGGGGGAAATAGGGGGGAAGTGAGGGGAATGGGAGCGAGACACAGGGGGGCAAACAGGGTAGGGTCAGGGGTATGTTGAAAACTTCCATTCTATCCCCTACTCGGAAAAAATTTCATTGTTATATCTTTGTGTCTAAGTCCCGGTTCAATTTACTATTATAGTCCTTTTCTTAATGTAAGAGTCTAATTTTTCCCACTTTGTGCTCTTGATCGGTTCTCCTCTAATTGCTTTCAAGTAAAAAGTTAATTTATCCATGTCTTTTATTTCTTCTAATTTCTCCAGCCATTGTTCCAATTGGGGGATCTGTTCTGTTTTCCATCTTTTTGCAATAGTTATTCTTGCTGCCGTAGAGATATATGTAAACAGTTTATCGTCATTAGTATCTAATTCCAGTGATGTATCCAGTATTCCCAATAGATAGTATTCGGGTTTCATAGGGTATTTTTTATCCAGTATTTTTTGAGCCTCTTTGTGGATCATTTTCCAAAATTTTTGTAACTTTTCACAAGTCCACCATGAGTGAAAAAAATGTTCCTTCCTGCCTTTTACATTTCCAACAGACATTCTGATAATTTTTATACATTAAATTTAGTTTTTTGGGGGTCATGTACCATCTATGAAAAATCTTTAGCCAATTTTCTTTTAAATCCCATGCATATGTATACTTTAACTTTTTATTCCAAATCCGTTCCCATTCCTCCATTCTTATTGGACGACCGATATTTTTTGCCCATCTGATCATACAGTTTTTCACTGATTCAGTTTCAGTAGACCAACCTAATAACATGTTGTAGATCTTTGAAACTTCTTTCCTCTTTGATGATATTATTTTCTCCCATACACCCTCCTCTCCGCTGAAGCCTACTTTTTTATCCTTTATAAATTGTTCCCTAATTTGTGCATATTGAAACCAGGAGATACTTTTGAATCTCTCTTTCAATTCTTCCTGCGATTTTAGTTCGTATTCTCCCTCCTTTTTCCTCAAAAGATCCTTATATCTAGGCCAATTTTTCCACCCTAGTAAATTTCTTTGATTTGCTTCCAGTGACGAAGTCCATAATGGGGTTTTATTATATAGGTATTTCTTATACTTCTCCCAAACTCTAATTAGGGATGCTCTAATAAAATGGTTGCCGAAATTTTTCTCTACCAATCTTTTTTCATACCACAGGTATGCATGCCACCCTCTACGTAAATCATGGCCCTCTAGGGTTAGGATATTCTCATCCGCCAATGTAATCCATTCCTTAACCCATTTTAGGGTGCATGCCTCATAATAAAGATTTAAATTTGGGAGGCCGAATCCCCCCTTACTTTTTAAGTCTGTCATTACTTTATAATTAATTCTCGGCTTTTTGTTTTTCCATATAAATTTGGATAATTCTTTATTCCAGATATTGAACAGTTTTTGATTTCTTAAAATCGGTAAGTTTTGAAATAGGTGTAGCATTTTAGGTAAAATGTTCATCTTAATCGTTGCTATGCGTCCTAGCAGGGATATATTTAGAGATTGCCATTGTCGTAGATCTTTTTGAATTTCTTTCCATTTTTCCTGGTAGTTATTTTTCAATAATTGTGCATTCTTTGCTGTTAACCAAATCCCTAAGTATTTTAATTTAGATACTGTCCTTATGCCAGAAATTTCTTGTAGGATTGCTTGGTTTTTTTTAGTAATGTTTTTTGTAAATATTTTTGTTTTTTGTTTATTTATTTTAAATCCTACTAGGTTGCCAAAACGTTCAATTGTCGCCGTCCATTTGCCGATTTGATGCCTAGGTTCTTCTATTATGCAAATTACATCATCGGCAAAGGCCCGGATTTTGTATTCCTGGTTTCTTATTTTGGTGCCATTCAAATCTTTATCTTTACAAATATTACCGATAAGTGTTTCCAAAGCAAAAATAAATATTAGGGGCGAAAGTGGACAACCTTGCCTTGTTCCTTTTCCAATCTCGAAGTTCGATGATTGCTGATTATTTATCACAACTTTAGCAGTTTGTCTGTTGTATATCGCTTCTATGGCGTTCAGGAAATGAAATCCAATATCAACTTCTTTGAATAATAATTTAAAAAAGGACCAATTTAAGTTGTCGAACGCCTTTTCCGCGTCAATGGCCAGTAAGGCGACTTCTTTTTCATGGTGGAGTTCATAATATTCAATAATGTCTACTATACATCTTACATTTTCATTCATGTTTCTGTCTGGAAGAAAGCCTTTTTGATCAGGGCCAATCCAAATTTTTTAAAATTCCTTAAATCTGTTAGCTAAAATTGTCGTGAAAATTTTGTAATCTGCATTTAAGAGGGATATTGGTCTATAATTTCTTATTTCCATCGGGTCACTATTTTCTTTTGGGATAGCGATTACTTCTGCCTGTGTCCACGATTCAGGTATTTCCGAATTTTTTAGAGCTGCATTCATAATTTTTTGCAGGTATGGTAGTGTTTCCTCTTGGAAAACTTTGTAAAAGTCCGCTTGGAACCCATCTGGTCCCGGGGCCTTATTTGCTTTCATCGTCTTTATTGCTTTTCTAATTTCCTCCGTTGTTATCTCTTTGTTTAATAATTCTCTTTGCTGATCTGATATTTTTTGAAATTGAAATTCTCCTAAATATTGGGATATTTCATTTATATCGACTTCTTCTTTTTTATATAAATTCGTGTAGTACTGTTTAAATTTCTCTAGTATTTCCTCATCTGTTGTATATGTCCTACCCTTCTTTATTATTTTTATTATCTGTTGTCGTTGTCTTTTCTTCCTTAATCTCCTTGCCAACCACAAGCCCGGTTTGTTTGCATTTTCGAAATTGTATTGTTTTATATACTTCAATTGTCTCGCTGTATCTTCTAGTTCCTTTTGTACTTTCTTTTGTCAATTCATTTATTATTTCTTTGTTAGAAGGGTTCATCTTCAGTTTATTCTCTAGAGATTCTATTTCTTTCTTAATCTTGTTTAGTTCCTTATTTTTCCTCTTATTTTTCTCTGATTTTTGTTGAATAAAGTGGCCTCTCATGACTGCCTTGAACGCATCCCATATAGTTTGTTCACTGATTTCCGGCGTGTTATTTATTGTGAAGAACTCTGTTATCAGCTTCTTATTTTTGTTGATATCCTCCTCTGATTTCAATAAGTTTTCATCTAATCTCCATCTAAAGGGCGAGTTTTTTTTGTTTATCGTAATACTACTAGGGCAGTGATCAGATTTGTCTCTGGGGTGTATTTTAATTTCTCCTATTTTAGTGCATAATGAGTTAGTTGACCAGACCATATCTATTCTCGCCCATGTTTGATATCTGGCAGAGAAAAAGGTATAGTCTTGTTTTTCTGGATTATGGATACGCCAGACATCTTGGAGGTCATATTCTTCCTTTAATTTTATAAAATTATGTGGGAGTAATCTTGATTTGGCGTAATTCCTGCTTTTATTTTGCCTAATTGTATCAAGACTCACATCCAGTACTCCATTAAAGTCTCCTAGTAGAATTAGGTGGTCGTAGTTAGACTTCATAATATTTCTCCTTAGTTCACTCACAAAGTTCTTTTTTGGGCCATTTGGGGCGTAAATATTACAAATAAGAATTTTTTGTCGGTCAATCTCAATTGTAACAGCTACATATCTACCTTCCAAATCTTTAAATTGAACTGTTGCTGGGATATTATCTTTAACATAAATTACTACGCCTCTTTTTTTAACGATATCTGACGCGATAAATTCATTACCAATTCTCTTGTTTGTTAAATATATTGCATGTTTTGCTATAATGTTGGTTTCCTGTAGGGCTATTATGTCATAATTTCCTCTTATCAATTGAGACATGACGCTTTTTCTTTTGTTTGGGGAGTTTAATCCATTTACATTGTTTGAGAAGATTTTTAGACATTGCATAAAATTATCTTTATTCTTGTTCATGTTCATTTTCTTCAGGTTCCTCGAATTTCATTAATTCTTGATCTGTTCCTAGGGCTTGTTCTACTTCTGAGATTCTACCCTCTTCCTCTTCCATCTCTACCTCATCTTCATCTTCTTCTGTTCCTTCCCCTTCATCCGTTAGCTTAGAGCTTTGAGTGTGAAGATTTACATCCTTCTCTTCTCCCTTTGGTGAATTATGACGGGCCCTTTTTGGTTTTTTCCTTTTGACTGACGGAGGCGTGGTATCTTCTGTGGAGGGTTCACCTTTCCCTTCTATAAATTTCCTGTAGAATTCCCTTGCCTTCTCTTCTGAAGTTAGCCAGTGTTTTTCTTCTTTATACGACACCATTATTCCTTCGGTTCTTTCCCATCTAAAGCGTATTTTTAATTTTTTAAGTTCATCTGTTAGGAAGAAATACTTCCTTCTTCTATTTAAAGTAGCTTGTGGGAATTCCTATTATATTATATTATATTTCTGAATGCATTCAACACTTAGGAAGTATTTGCGTTTCATGCACTTCTATTCACAGATGGAGTTCAGAAATTGCTGGGTATGCACCATTACTTGAAAACTTGGGAAAATGTGATTATTTGCAGCAGCAACACCCACCCTTCCTTTTCACAGATGCTTGCTTCGCCTTCCCGCTTGTTTCATTTTCTCTTTAGACTTCCAGATACTTAGGAGTGCTTAACATTTTGTTTGAGAGGCAAATTAGGATCTGGGCATGTCAGCTCTTTCGCAAAAGGCTTGGTAAATTCTTCCATGTATATAAGGAGCAAATTTTATTACTGCTAAGAACTCTTCAGATGTCATGCTGGCTGGAGCATACTGAGAGCTGTAGACTAAAAACTAAGTTTTACAAGCTCAGGGGGAAACCTGCTTGGGCTGACTGTGAGGCAGTGAAGGCCAAATTGATATACCAGGGTGCATAGTATATCAAAACTGTTGAGGAGAAGGACATGTCATATTCAATCCAAGCTACAAAATGTCTGCAGGCATTTAATTTCTGTTGTCCCAACTAGAAACAACAACAACAACAACAGAACAACAAAGCAATGTCAGGAAAACAGATTTATTATATAAGAGCATTTTCTGCACAGAAAGCAAGTTGCCTGCATGGGAAAAGGTACTTTCTGTGTGAAAAACAGATTACTTGCATAGGAAACACAGTTTCACAGAGAAATTGAATCATCTGCACAAAATGTTTCATCAAAGGTGTACAATTTGTATACAGAATAAAGTCTCAATCTACAAAAAACTTTCTTACATTGAGAGGAGCAAATGGTTGAATTATTCACTCTTTCTTGTAAGAGCAAAATGTTAAAAGATTAACAGATTCCTTTCAACTGGTGGAAGTGAAGCCTATGTAGAATTCTAAGAATTTCAAGAACGTAAGAACCACCATAGTAGATCAGGCCAAAGATGCATCTAGTTCAGTGTTTCTCAACCTGGGGATTGGGACCCTTTGGGGGGTCACGAGGGGGTTTCAGAGTAGTCACCAAAAACCATCAGAAAACACATATTTCTGATGGTCTTAGAAACTAAAATCCCTACAGTATTTTCTGTTGGTCATGGGGGTTCTGTGTGGAAGTTTGGCCCAATGGGGTTCAAGGGGCTCTTTGATTGTAGGTGTACTTTGAACCCCAGCAACTACAACACCCAAATGTCAAGGTCTATTTTCCCCAAACTCCACCAATGTTCACATTTGGGCATATTGAGTATTCATGCCAAGTTTAGTCCAGATTCATCATTGTTTGGAATCCACAGTGCTCTCTAGATGGAGGTGAACGACAACTCCAAAATTCAAGGTCAGTGCACACCAAACTCTTCCAGTGTTTTCTGTTGATCATGGGAGTTCTGTGTGCCAAGTTTGGTTCAATTTCATTGTTGGTGGAGTTCAGAGTGCTCTTTGATTGTAGGTTAACAATTCCCAAATGACAAAATCAATCCCCCCTAACCTCACCAGTATTCAAATTTGAGCATATTGAGTATTTGTGCCAAATTTGGTTCAGTGAATGAAAATACATCTTGCATATCAGATATTTACATTATGTTTCATAACAGTAGAAAAATTACAGTTATGAAGTAGCACCAAAAATGATTTTATGGTTGGGGGTCACCACAACATGAGGAACTGTATTAAGGGGTTGCGGCATTAGGAAGGTTGAGAACCACTGATTAAGAGCTGGAATTATGCAGCCCACCAGATGTAGACCACAAATCCCACCTGCCCTAAAACAGCATAAGTGGTGAGCAATGCTCAGAATGGCAGTCCAGTAACATACAGAATGCTACATCATTCCTGTCCCTGATCAATTCACATAGTGTGTTCCCATAGTAGCCAGACAGATACTGTTATAAGGATATAGGCAAAAACTTCAGGGGGCCATACATGGAAGAAGTGATTATAATGTTCCTGTCCTTCGTCAGTTATTCCCCCTAAGTACAAATATGGTAATCAATTGGGTTTGAATTTTTTTATCATATAGTATCTCTCCAACAGGTTATGGCCATGTTTATAGGCATGATATCTTCATAAATGTCCCATGAGATTTTGAACACAGATTGTATAAGGTGAAGGAAAGGCTACAGATTGTTTAGAGGGAGGGAAAGAATATATGTGTGAATAGTCACTAATTAACTAGATCAAAATAACTATGTTGTCATTCTGTATTGTTTCCCTTCTGTATTTTTTTTCTTATGTCAGGGGTTTTTTTTAAAAAAAAAATCTAAAGTTAACAGTCAATGCTACCAAACAGATATAATCTGTAGATAATGTTTCATGTTTAGGACATCACTTTCATTATAGTTCCTAATAGCTTCAGAAAATATTATCACGCCAATTATTATGTTAGTGCTAGGATTTTACAACTATATCTCACATTTAAGATTATAAATGTTATTATGATAAAAGATTGCAAAGTGCCTGCCTCACTGGGCTACAAATCAGATAAGTCATTTCAGATGAGCTTTTCTTCTTCTTTGAGCAATAGATCAATGTTTCTTTGGCTATCCTGTCAAAGCAGGTACAGCTGAATCTTTTGAATTTGAGCTTTACTTGAAGTCAAAGGCCAACAATCTACTGAGAGCTGTGATAAGCAAATTTAGGGCTTATGATTTGCTTCTCTTTCTATATTTAAAGCTGAGCTTCATACTTAAAAGAAAATGCCCCACAAACACTTCTGTTCCATTCTTTCTCCTCTTCTCACTTCAGTGATACAGTTGTTCAATATCAACATAAAAAATAACCCAATAGGCCAGGGGTCCTCAAACTTTTTAAGCCGAGGGCCGGTCCACAATCCTTCAGACTGTTGAGGGGCTGGATTATCATTTGAATAAAAAATACAAACAAATTCCGATGCACACTGCACATGTCTTATTTGTAGTGCAAAAACAACAACAACAACAACAACAAGAAAAATGAAAGAACAATACAATATTTAAAAATAAAAACAATTTTAACCAACATACATTGATCAGGAGTTCAATAGAAAGTGTGGTCCTGCTTCTGAGATAGTCAAGTTAATTAAGATAGTTGTTGTTGTTGTGTGCCTTCAAATCATTTCAGACTTTGGGCGAGCCTAAGTCTAAAATTTATTTATTTATTATTTATTTATTTACTGCATTTATTTACTACATTTGTATCACACCCTTCTGACCCCAAAGGGGACTCAGAGTGGCTTACAAATTATATGTGCATATAATATATTATATTATTAGCATAGCACAATATTAGCATTATATATTACTACTAGCTGTGCCCGGCCACGCGTTGCTGTGGCGAAGTATGGTGGTATGGGAAATAAAGTATTGAGGAATTGGTGGTAGTAAAGGTAAAGGGTCAAGGTTTTCCCCTGACATTAAGTCCAGTCATGTCTGACTCTGGGGGTTGGTGCTCATCTCCATTTATAAGCCACAGAGCCGGCATTGTCCATAGCCTCCTCGAAAGTCATGTGGTCAGCATGACTGCATGGAGCGTCGTTACCTTCCCGCCGCAGAGGCACCTATTCATCTACTCTCATTTGTATGTTTTCGAACTTCTGGATTGGGAGAAGGTGGGGCTAATAGTGGGGGCTGTGTTCATCTGCGACCTTTGGGTCCAGAAGTTCAGCAGCTCAGCGGTTTAAAAGGCTGCGCCATCAGGGGAGCTTATTTTCTCAAGGTTGTGAATATACAATATTTCTGATTGTTTTTTGTCTGTTGGAGGCAAGTATGAATGTTGGAATTAGGGAAAATGATTAGCATGTAATGGGCTTGCAGCTTTAAAGCCTGGCTGTTTTCTGGCTGAGTGAATTTTTTGTTGGGAGGTGTTAGCTGGCCCTGATTGTTTCCTGTCTGGAATTCCCTTGTTTTGAGAGTGGTGTTGTTTGTGATATTTTATGTGCTTCTATTGTGTGTGGGTGTCAGAAAAGAGAGGATTTGCCAGACTTTGATGATGGGAATACTTTGTTGGGAGGTGTTAGGTGGCCCTGATTGTTTCCTGTGTGGAATGGCCCTGTTTTCAGATTGTTGTTCTTTATGTAGTGTTTTGATTTTAGAGATTGTATTGTTGTGTTTTATTATAGCAGAGTAATTTTTATATATTGATTTTATTGTTTTTGAATATTTGGAGCCAGATTGTATTATTTTTACAGTTGACAGCAACATCATAATAATAACAATAATAATAATAATAATAATAATAATAATAATAATAATAATAATAATAATGGGTGTGGTAATACACACTGTTTCACAGCATTGTGAGCTTCCTTTCTGGAAGAATCCTTTCTTGGGAGGTGTTAGCTGGCTGTGATAGTTTATTTTGTGGCATTCCCAATTTTCCTGATTTCAGAGTGTTATAAAAATAATAAGTTACTATTATTAGTTATTATTATTGTATTGTTGAATGATTATCAATGTTCTAATAATTATTATTCCATTTGTGAATGATTATCACTGTAATAATAATAATTATTATTATTATTATTACTATTTACTCTTATTTTGAATTGTTAATACATTGTTGGATGATTATCAGTGTTATAATAATAATTATTATGACAGCCTTGAATATTTATTATAGTTGTAATAATAATAACTTGTTATGATTAGTTATTATTGCATTGTTGAATGATTATTACTGTTATAATAACAATAATAAATTACTATTATTATTGGTTACTATTACATTCTTAAATGATGACCAGTTATTATTATATTAATAATAATTATTACTGACAGGGAAGGGAAAGGTGAAGGCGATAGGGCTTTAGAGGGAAAAAAGGGGGGCTACTGAGGCATTGGGGGGGTTGTGATTTGTGGGTGAGAACAACAACAACCACAATAACAACAGAAAAGGGGGGGGCTCAGCCTGGGCCAACTTGGGCCTTCCCTCGAGTTGTTTTGGGCGCCAACTTCCACCCTTCCTGGTCTGAGGCTGTTTACTTTTCTCCGTCAGCCGTTTAGCCGGTGAGGGGGGAAAGGAAGGGGCCTGAGGCCGGGAAGGGCGGGGGTTGGCGCCCAAAACAACTGGAGGGGATGCCGAGGCCTGCTCGAGGGCCATGCCCTCCTCTTCCCCCCTCACCTTGAAGTTTTCAAAGAACCGGGGAAGAAGTCCTTGAGGCGGGGCAGGGTGCAGACGGCGCTGCGGAGGGCCCGGTACGAGGAAGGCCGAGGCCGGGAGGAGGAGAGAGGGTGAGGCGGGGGTCCGCGGGGCCTTCCTGGCGCTGAGGGGAGGAGAGGGGGCGGGAGGAGGGGGCCTGCTCGGTGACCCTCCATGGGCCCTGAGAGGGGAGGAGATTGAGGGGGAGAGGGCAGAGGAATCCACCTTCCTGCCTTCCTTCAGCCCAGGCCCAGCTATGGCGAGGTGTTTGTGAGGCCTCCTGGGTGAGGATGATGTGTGTGTGTGCGCGCGTGCGTGGGAAGGGAGGAGAGGGCGGTGTGCGCGCAGGTGCAGATCGCCTGTTGCGGTTTTTGGGCTTTTATTGGCCCTGTGATTGTGTTTGGCATCTAATTGTGCTGTATCTTACTGGAGCCGTGGATGATGGGTTATGTGGCCAAATTTCAAGGTTGGAGGGCCTTTACTTTTGTTGTTTTGTGCATCGCCCTGATGCCATTACTCTTTTATATATATAGATATTGAACTATACCACTATACTGTAATATTATTAGTAATATTATATGTAATATAGAACATATAATTAAAATTATTATATGGTATTATTATTAGTGTTATATTGTATTACATTATAATATTATTATCAATATTGTATGTATATACAATATATTATATTATAAAACTGAGGGCAGGGGCCAGGTAAATGACCTCGGAGGGCCGCATCCGGCCCCCGCGCCTTAGTTTGGGGACCCCTGCAATAGGCCATCAGACTTGAGTTATTTTTAATATGAGCTTTCTGGATTCAGAGGGGTTTTAGTTAAAATATGTACAATTATTTCACATTTTATTTTATTTCCTAAACGGGCTAAAGTAGGGAGCGGGAAGGAAAACAAATCTCTGGTGTGCAGTTGGAATTTCAGTGTCTTATCACACATTACATAACATGAAATCTGCTTTTGCTTCTTTGCCACTGAATAGCAAACACACAAAATAGCCAATCTTGTCTTGTAGAATAAAGTCTTTACAGAGACATATTTTAAACCATATGCTTCTCTCATTCATGTATTACATATAGCTGTATTTTTTAAGTGTGGAGTGCATCAAGCTCCAAACCTTTGCATCCTTATGTGGGAAGAGGCATGGGTGAAGGCAGTGGGACTGACCTCTGAGCATGCATGCCAAACATTTTGCTGCAAATACATCTTCTACCACATAAGGTCGCTCCTTTTGTAGTATCATCCCAAGGGAATGCTTTGAATGCTTTTACTATATACAGATGCATGCAGTTCATGTTGGGTGACTGACATTTTGTTAAGCCAAATAATGTGCTTTATTCTTGGGGAGAAGGAACATGGTGCTAAGTCTAGACATGGGAAAAATACCAGAATGGACATTTTGGGCAGGAATTATGAAAAGAAAACAGTAACACTTGGCAACACACATTCAAAAAGACAAAAATATCTTAGAATCTGACCAGTGGCAAATCTCTGGGATCTAAGTGCCCTTTTCTGTTCCAAGAGCAGTTAGCAAAATTGTACAGAGTCAGGTCTTGTCAAATGAAACTAAATTCTGTATCCCAAGGCAGAAGAAAAGTCAGCTAGCTTATTAAAGCTGCTCTTAAATTGCACTGCTATCAAGTGGCATGTATACGGTGGCTTCCAATGTGTCTGTCGTTCGTTCAGTCCAAGTGCGTAATCAGATGTTTCATTTTATTGAGATTATGTTGCTTCAAAGTGACCGCAGGGTTTGCCATGACTTAGATGTCTCATACAGTTCTGGAAGGTGAAGCGTGGTGTCCCCATATGTCTTTGCTGAATGGAAAATGTTGTGAGGTGCTTCTTACTTGCAATGCTTTCTGAATATTATGTAAAGTGTGTGCATGTGTCTGTGTGTCCATCTTAGTCTTTTTGAAACCTATTAGAAGAATATGGATGGGCATATTCAACACAAGTGAATGTATGTCCATGTAACCGTGTCCTGTATATTTTCATCCACAATCTTAGTTGAATTTGTGCTACTGAACTTCATAATAGCGTGTGTGTGTACTCTCTCAGAAAAATAATTTTAGATAAAGCCAATGTGTTTTCATGCTGCATGTCTTTTGGATGCTGTGTTTGCCTTGGGTGTCATTTCATATAGGTTGTGTGACTCATAGGTTTTTTTAAAAAAACGATTGGATATGTGTTTGCAGGTTCCGCTTAGAGCTAATTGATATAGTACAAACTTATTAATCTTGTATCCAAATGCTTTGCCAAAGGAGATCAAAATGTAAGTCTTAGCCTGCTGAGAATGTTATCCTGTTTATGTCTGCAAAAAGAATAAGAAATGAGATTCAAATTCCAGCTCAGACGTGAATAGCTTTGAACAACTTGCACCCTTCCTACTTACAAGAAGTGTCAATCACTTTCAAGTGTGTTGTCTGGACCATGTAGTCAGGCTGATTATGTGTCTCCACTCTAGTCCTGAAAGGCTTCCTTTTATCCTGAACTCACGAATCTCTTCCTTTCCCACTTAGGAGCCCGAATTAGAAACCGGGAAAGAGTGTGCAGTTGGCCAGACAAAATGGGGTCTACTTATTAACTAGCTGAATTTATCTTGAAGGCCTTCTTACCACAATTCCAGAAACTCTGCCTTTTGGTGTTGGCCTAATTAAGGGTTTCATGTTTCAGAGAAAAGTTACATGAGAAATAGAACACCATAACAACAAAAGATCAAAACTGTTTTAAACAAAGTTAAACTTTATCATTATGTTGATAAAACTTCTGGGATCATGTAAAATTGTTGATTTGTTTGTTTATTAAGATATATCTTCCAAATTCAAGGGATAGTACATACAATTAACCTTTCTGTGTAAAAAACAATAAAGTTCTCTATTACTCTAGTACAGTATTTCGCATGTCAACTAAGAAAGTGAGATGGGAACGTTAATGGGAAAATATCATCATGGTATATTTATGACATCATAACTTTAACTTGACATTTAAATTTATAATACATTGTTATTGCTGTGAGCCTTCAGGTTGATTCTAGTGGATGATGGAGGCTTTTTCCAGCTATATTTATTTAGACCAAAGTTTTCCATTGTCGTCCTCTGTCCAAGGTCCCTCAGTAATTTCCATGACTGAATAGGAATTCAGAGTTATTTCCCCAAGAGTCCTAGTTTAGGACAATTCAAAGTGCTGGCTTTAGCCTATAAAGCCTTAAACGGTTCTGGCCCAGTTTACCTGTCTGAACGTATTTCCTCCTATCAACCATCTCAGAGTTTAAAATCATCTGGGGAGGCCCTGCTCTCGGTCCCACCTGCTTTGCAGGCGCGACTGGCGGGGACGAGAGACAGGGCCTTCTCAGTGGTGGCCCCTCAGCTATGGACCTCCCTCCCCAAGGAGATCAGATCAACCCCCTCCCTCTTGATCTTCTGCAAGAAAGTGAAGACATGGCTCTTCGACCAAGCTTTTGAAAACCTGGTGCAGCAATAGACATGAAAGACTCAGAATTTGACCAATGGAACGGCCTGGACCTTTCTCTTGGATCACATGCTGCTGATGGTTTAATTGTGTTTTATTGTAAATTAATGTGTATTTTAAATAACTTTTTTGTAATTGTTTTAAATGGCATTGAATTATTGCTATGTTGTAAGCCGCCCTGAGTCCCCTCTGGGGTGAGAAGGTCGGGGTAAAAGTATAGTAAATAAATAAATAATCTAGCACTTAAACTGCTACATAGTGCTGGTTCTCTTACATTACTGCACTAAAAACTTGACCAGAATAAATGTGAAAAAATCCAATACATGGTTTTACTCCCCTCTTGTCTCCTCCTACTTCCACTGTTCTCCATATTTTAAGGTTAGGATAGAAGGAAGTAGTTGCATTATGTGTGGGATAATACAGGTGCATTGCATTTAGATATGTTGCCAAAAGCATGTATCTTTTTCTTGTGATGTTTATACACATTATAGAAGTGAAAAAATGTGCATGTGTGTATGTGGAGGAGGTGTCCACTTACACAGACAACCTACGCCTCCACAAACAGCTATAGTTTCCTCTGAGCAGGAGACACCAATGGCCCTCCCTCCACTGACATGCAGGTTATAGTGAGCACCATGAACATGTAGCCCAAACCCTGCCAGTGTCCTCCACAAACACCATTCTGCCCTCCACCCAAGTGAAGGCTTTCATGTGGGGACAATTTCATCCTAGAAGTTCTGTTTTTCCTCCAGAATTGATATTCCAGGGTTCTTTAACTTGTATGACCCCGCCCACTGCCTCTCCCTTAACCCTTTCTTACCCTTTCCTATGGCACACACAGTTAACAGAGGAATTGATCAGCAATAAACAAGAGGTTTGGGGAGAATTCACCATGATTCACCAAGAGTTGTACTTGACCTATATCCAGAGAGCACTGTTAACCCAACCAATGATGGATCTGGACCAGACTTGCCACTGATAATGGGACTTCCAGTATCTTCACTGATACTGTGACCCCCACCAACAATGGACTGGGACCAAACCTGGCACAGAGAAGTCCCATGACCAGCTGAACATACTGCAAGGGTTAGTGGGAATGGACCTTGATTTTGGGAGTTATCGTTCACCTGCATCCAGAAATCACTGAATCCAGCTGACGTCAGATCTGGACCAAACTTGGCACACAGACCCAACATGACCAACTGTGCATACAGACCTGGTTTGGGGGTGATTGACCTCAGATCTGGGAGTTGTAGTTCACCCTTATCCGTGAACCCAGCCGACAACTGATATGGATTAAACTTGGCACACAGACCAAACATGGCCAACTGTGAATACTGGCAGTGTTTGGGGGTGATTGCCCTGGGAATCTGGGAGTTATAGTTCACCCTTATCCAGACAGCACTGAACCCAGCCAACGACAGATCTGGCCCAAACTTCAGTGTTATTACCTAAAATCCCAAAACAAACAATACCTTCTTCTAATAACCCGGACGCTGCTGGGTCCCCAAGCTAGAACTCTATAAAAGACAAAAGAAAAAGAAAAAATAGAAACAAGTTTTTGCTGTGGAGTGAAAACCCAGCAAGGACAGAAAGATCAATTGAAACAAACGAGTGAGATCATCCTATATAATTCCTAGGTAAATGCCCTTAATGCTGTACTGTATTTCATTGGCTAAAAGGGTATTTTACATTCTGGCCATTAGGTTGTGTGTATGGTTTGGTTTTGTTGAAGAAATTAGACTGAACGCATATATCAGTGTATTGGTTCCAAATTCTGCTAAAACTTTTTGACGACTACTAGATAACTGCAATTTTCCAAGACTTATATTTTTAAAAAGACTACAACTCCCAGAAAACTCCAGTCAGTGGCCACATTTTAGGTTTTCTAGGAGCAATGGTTCAGCGATATATTTCTAAGCTCTGATGCAAAACAACCTAGACAGATGCCTGTTTCTGAGTCCTCTCTCCATATGAAATACAACCACAGTACATGCAGATTTACTGTGGTAAAGAGAAGAATGAATATGTAATTAAGTAGAAAAATATATGTGTGCATAATCTTCACCAGTTTTATTACGGTTTGTCTTGCCAAGTAGCTCCTTTTTCCTTTGTTGGCACTGGCATTTAAGTATTCTTTTCTTGAACCTAGAAATGCAGAAGTTGTATTTCTAAACAGAATCTTGACTTGGGTACCTCTTAAGAAATCTGACTGAATATCTTCATAAGTGCACAAGAGCGTTTGTTTGTTTTTCAGTCAAAGGGTTTAGTAAATCTGAGTTACTGTTTGTATACAGAACCAGTATATTAATAGAAAAAGATTACAGTGTTCCATGAGTGGAACTAGTCCATCTACTCACCACAAATTCCTGCACTGGCACTCTTCATGGTACTGGAAACATAGTTTTCAGTAAGTATCTGGAGTTTTCAACCTTTAACCCAATTTTGCTCAACTCTGAGCAATGTTGGGGGATATTCAGGAATTTACAGGAGACTCCAAAATATCCATAGACTTGGTAGGTATTTGACCACTGGATCAGCTCCATTTTGTCCCAAAGCATTGTTCACAAGGACAATGATGCACTGATCAACTCAAGAAAGAGGGATGGGTCATCCTCATGTTGTCACTGCAACCACTACTAGCCAACCATAGGGCTACTTGTGAGTGCCTGGTTGCTTTTGACGTCTGCTGAAATCAAAATTGGGTACCTGCATGATCAGCAAGAATGAGGGAGTCACTCCTTGCTGATTGTGTGGGTGGTCTGCTGTGACCACAGCAGACATGGCAGCAATGCCCAGTCATTGAGCTCCATGGCTCCATGGCTAGCAGGGAGCAGTGGTAGCAACACAGATAACAAGGGAATGGCCTAGCAGGGCCACTGCAGTCTTGGCCTAGCTGGACACAATGTGGCACCCCAGAGGGTTCAGCCCAATGAATTATGACTGATCTGGATCCAGTACAGAGCATAATGCTGGTTCCAGATTAAGTGGCTGGTATACAGAATAGATTAGTAGATGAGTAGATTTAAGACATGACAGTGCATTTGTAGTTCTTGCAAAAATGCTGTCTTTAAAATAATACATGATAAAGCTTTTTTCTGAAATGCTTTCTTAAAATAGCCTTAGGGACTCTTTTTTTAAAAAAAGGATGATCTAGTCAAAATTGGATCAGGCTTTTTAGTCATATTAACATTACACTGGAGAGTTAAGCTTACTCTTTCCGTTTGGATTACATGGAACTTGATGAAAATGTTCTGCTTTGGTTAGAACATAGCTCAGACATCTTTTCTGTGAAAGCAAGAGCATTTGCAGATAGTGGAAAGTGCCAGAGGATGGGGTCTTTTCCTTCATATTGTAATCATTTAAACTGGGCCCACAACATTGTTTTAAAAAAGAAAGATAATTCAAGTGCATGAATGAAAGAATACTTGGCTTTGAGATACTACTAGATAACAGAGGGCGGTATTTGGATTGCATGTATCTATCTGGCAGATAAGGGCACAGACCAAAATATCCCATAGATTACAGCTGTGTGTGACTGGAATGGGAATGATAGTGTTGAGAAAGAGTGGTTTTAGGCATGGTTGGTAATGAAGCCTCTTGAAACAGTATGATTCACAGAAAAATGGTACTTTGTGGTGCTGAGTATTTTGAGATGAAACTAGAAGAGTATAGGCTAAAGACACAAAACACTGTGTGTACAGCAGACATAGGGATTGCAAGGTTAATAATTGATATTTAAGGGGTTTGATCATATCCATTTTCTCATTATGTCTTCTGGCTGATGTGAACGACCTTGGACCCCATTTTTGGAGAAAGGTGACATATAAATATTGTGAACTAATGAATGAAATGCAGCAAGACAACTGTTTAACTGATTTTACAGAAATGCACAAAAACACTTAAATGTGGAAAATCTCTCTGGGGTTGACAGAAAAACCTTCAGTGGGAAGATATTTGAGTGTTTTCATTTACTACAAAAGGACAAGCCCAGTCAGGATTTACATCCCTCGTTTCTTCTGTCTGTACATTCCAACTGGACAGTGTTGAGTCTCTTCTTTCTCCATGCCATATCCTTTTTCTGCAGCTAATTGCTTACCAATCAAGCATGGTAAGGAAGGCTTCTACAAAGAATAGACACAGGAGACAAATTTGGAATCTTGGTGTGTTAAAGGGCATGGATCCAGTCCTTGGATGACCTGCATGCTATTGAATACCGCATCCAATCTGCTGCTGAGAAACAACCACAGGATGCAATAACAGGGATCAATATGAGTGGGTGCCATTGTGCACTACCCACTACCATTTGGAGGGGAAGAGATTGTGATAGTCTCTGTGGTGGACCAAACCTGAATACCTCAACCTCCAAGATATTCCAGAACAGTTCTCAACCTGGGATCTCCAGATGTTTTTGACCTACAACACCCAGAAATCCCAACCAGTTTACCAGCTGTTAGGATTTCTTGGAGTTGATGGCCAAACACATCTGGGGACCCCAGCTGAGAACCACTGCTCCAGAAGCATCTCTAAAGTGCAGAAATTGGAATATAGGAAATGGTTTTCCCTCCCCAGTGGATTCAGCTCAAAACTATCCCAGAGGTTATGACAAGCATAAAACATTCACATATTTTGATACGACTATACCAGAACCCATACACATGCAACTTAAATTTTGGGAGTCTAGGGAAGATTGTAGAGGGAATATTGGCTGGAGTCACAACCAGGGAGTATCTCCGAATTAGACTGGAATGAAGATTTCTTCCTCTGACACATGCACTTGGGAGCCCTACCTCCAGTCCACCAGTCAACCATCAGTTTAGAAAATGGTGGTCACCTTAATCTCTGTTATCACACAGACAACAGAATGGAGCTCCCAATAAGCTGAGAGCCATGTGTGCAAATGGCTCTCAGATTACAAGTTTCCTTTATTGAGACTGACAATATGGATCGAACATTATGATGCAGCAGTCAGCAATATTGAGCTTGTATTTGAGGACATAAAATATCAACATGGGCTAATCTGTCCCTATAAAGCACATTCATTTGATCAACATCTTTTCCAGGAAAACGTACCTGAGAACCCTTCTTACAGAAGGTATTTGTAAAAGCACTCAGGAATCTTCAAGAGTATAGATGTGGAACATTTCTCAGAAATGATGGGACAAGTAGATACCTAGTTTGCACTAATAACTTATATTATAAAGTAGGAAGAAGATGTTGAATGGGAGATAGTGCTAAGCTTCTCCTGGAATCTCAGCAACACATTCAGACTCTGATTAGGTTACTGTCCTAAACAGTCAGCATGGTGTAGCTTTGGAGTCCGTCTCTGGAGACCAGGGTTCAAATCTACAACCTGCCATGGAAAGCCACTTAGTGACCTTGGGCAAGTCATACTCTTTTAGTTCCAGAGAAAGGCAAAGGCCCTCCCTCTGAACAAATCTTGCAGAGAAAATCCATGATAACTTTGCCTTAGTGTCTCTCTCCATAAGTCAAAAATTATTTGAAGGCATAACAAGTGTCCTATTTAGGGTTAAGGGCTTGAACTGTATGTGTGTTCCCTTTTAATAAACAGGAAGGGGATAACATTAGATTGAGAGGAAGTACCTTCTTATATTTTCCCTGGGTCGCAGAATATCTTTGGCTGGCCC
Source organism: Anolis carolinensis (assembly GCF_035594765.1). Lineage (NCBI taxonomy): Eukaryota > Metazoa > Chordata > Lepidosauria > Squamata > Anolidae > Anolis > Anolis carolinensis. The sequence continues at coordinate 67,368,704 of NC_085845.1, read as the reverse complement.
TAACATTTTTATACCATGAACCTTTGCATGTTACAATTTATCATTCTAATGACAGGCAAGAGTCTCCTTGCTATGGAGTTACAGTTCTCTGGCTGAGAACTGTAATTTGGAGATCAGACTTCGTTTTAGATTTGGCGCGTATAGAGCTTGGATTTACTTGGGGAGTATTCTTCACTGTCATTTTAAATAATATGGGAACATATATTAAAATTGGCTCCTGCTTCTTTTTATGTGCTCTTGTCTTGTTTATAAAATGCAGAATGAATGAAGTGTAATGATTCATGTGAAGCTTTAGATAGAATCAAAGGATTATGCGGAAAAGCTTTTCAAAAAGATATATTCATTAATTTTCATTAGCACACTGTACCAATTTCCATTAATCAGCAAACTGTACCAATTCCCAATTATAATTTATAGAATCAAAATCAAAGTGTGTTTCTGTGAGCTCAGTGCTCCCGCTCTCTCTCTCACACACACACACATACAAAGGAGTAGCAGCGACGACAACAACAACTATCTTAGAGGTACTTTAAGGACCATAAGTACTTTCAAAATATGGCAGAACAACTTTGCAAATGTAGAGTTATCATTTTAATTCAAACGACAGAATCAAAGTAACACATATTGTGAGTCTGCTCTTCGTGAATTACACCAGGCCTGGGCCAACCTGGGCCCTCCCTCCCTCCCTACAGGTGTTTTGGACTGCAGCTCCCACCGTTCCTGGGGGCCTCGGGCCCCTTCCTTTTCCCCCTCAGCCGCTTAAGCGGCTGAGGGGGAAAGGGAGGGGGCCTGGGGCTGCCGGGGGTGGTGGGAGTTGCAGTCCAAAACACCCGGAGGGTCTAAGTTGGCCCAGGCCACTTATCGCCTGTCTGAGTTTTTAATAATCTATCCTGTTTTTATTACGGTCTTACCATTTATGTGTTTTAAATGAAATTTTTTATCCTGTATTGTTGTTTACATAGATATATTGTATTACTGTTTTATCTTTTTATATTGTGATTGTGTTGTATTGCTTATATGTTGTTCTTAAGTTGTTTGGGAGCCCCCAGATGGCGTAGTGGACTAAGTGACTTGAAGGTTGGGTTGCTGACCTGAAAGCTGCCAGGTTCGAATCCCACCTGGGGAGAGTGTGGATGAGCTCCCTCTATCAGCTCCAGCTCCATGCGGGGACATGAGAGAAGCCTCCCACAAAGATGGTAAAAACATCAAAACATCCAGGCGTCCCCTGGGCAACGTCCTTGCAGACGGCCAATTCTCTCACTCCAGAAGCAACTCCGGTTGCTTCTGACACAAAAAAAAATGTACAATTATAGTTTTCATTTGATTTTTTAGGTTGAACTTTCAGGGCAAGCTAAGAAATCAAATGAAAAAGATGATTTTACAGTATGTGTTGCTGTCATTCTGTCAGCATTCACTGTTCAGGTTTATTTTCATCAGCCTAAAATTTAAACCTTTGGCTGTGATTTTTTTAAAATGTTAGGGATGCTTTAGTAAAAGGAACTGTTGTTCTCTAGCGAGAATGAGAAGCAAGCTTCCACTACATTGGAGGTTTTAAAAAGACTAAAGTGTGATCTTATTAGGGTCAGGATTTTCTTTTACTGGCTGCACGCATGTCATTGTATTCTTTCCAGCTTACAGCTATGGGGAAAGGAGATGGGAAAGCTTGCAGCACCACTGGCATTTTCTAAAATGCAGCACATTGGAACTGAACATTGTGCTTTTCTTCTCCTTTTCGTAATATATGTTGTATTTCTCAGCATGCCATTTGAAGTCTTTAGACTTTATACTTTTTTTCTAAGAGAGAGTGAAATCTTCTGCCTGTATTGGGGGTGGAGAGTGAGGGCAGTGTTGCTGTCAGGCAGAAATTTGGCATGTAGTAGTAGTAGTAGTAGTAGTAGTAGTAGTAGTAGTTTAGTTATTTCCCACCACCATCTCCCATAGGGACTCAAGGTGGCTTACAAAATAGCACACAAAGATGCCGTACATAAAATACATAATACATCAACATGAAAATAATAACATTACATAAACCAGGTATATAAATTGGATAAAACAACCTCTTTTAAAATAGAATCGGTTAAAAGATCCATGCAATCAATATAGCAGCCCAGCTGAATGCACAAAATGTAGATATAAAGTGCTATGTGATTGGCAATCAGTTCTGTAAAGCTTTTTATTTTATTTTTATTCACGACATTTTGCAGGAAAATATATTGCATATGAGTGAAATACCTTTTTACATAATTTTTTAACAAAAATTCACAAAATGTTAAAAGAAAAATCCACAAATGTGCAAGAGCTACCAAGTGAGGATTTTTTTCATTAACAAAATGACTGGAGATTTACATCCCCCTGAGTAAGAACATTATAAGAAGTTGTTCAATGAACAGGCCTATTAAATGATGTGTTTATTCTTAGTCTTATCCTCCTTGCTTTCTGTTTGGAAGAGGCTCTTAGCTATACTGACTTAATTACAAAATGAATCTTAATAGGTTTGGATTTCTCTATGCAACCAGTCTTAAGATTTATTTTCAAATACAAATGTTTAAATGTGCTAACCAAAAGAGAATGGCAATGGTCTGCATCTGAGGGTAGCTTATCTACTCTCTCCTTTTCTGTCTGTTTTGCTATTCATAAATGTTCTGTAAGGCATTTTAGAAGCATCTGCTATTTAAATGGCCTATAATAGGCAGGCAGATACAGCTACAGCAGCATCAGCTAAAGTGGATTCTCTTTCTTTCTCAACTCAAGCTTTAAGACATTGTTTACTACAAACTTGCTGCTACATCCTAATACTGAAAGGCTGTGTTTTTCCATCTTTCCAATGCAGATGTTGATTACAAATACCCAGTCAGGTAAAGAAGGAAGCAGAGGCTGGCATTTGTCAAAAGGAGCTTGTGTCATAGACTTTATTAATACAGGTGTGCCTGTATATTTTAAGAAAATAAAACTAGCTCCCCTAATTATGCATATGGTGGAACTTGACTTAAGAGTATTCCGACTTAAGAGTGTTTGAGTTAAGAGCCGTTGCTCAACCCGGGTTTTGCTTTGAAATACAAGCAGCACAAACCAGAGGTTTTTCTTTGCTGCTATACTGACAACACATATTTTGTTGCCTCCAATGTGCTTCCTTGCTACAACTTTGTGCTTATGTATTTTTAAAGTTGTTTTTTATTGTTTCATATGAATGTACATTTATACATTATTTGTTATTTATAAAGAACATTTTCTTATTCAAAAACACATAACAAAAATGGGGGGATGGGTTCAGAGGGCTGAAACTAATGAATAGCATTTCAGTTGGCAATTGCTTTGAGATACAAGTGTTTTGAGTTAAGAACTCGGTTACAGAACAGATTAAACTCTTAACTCAAGGTATCATTGTATTCCGTTTTTAAAAGACAGAATTTCTGCTCCATCAAGTTTGTAGAAAACTAATCACTGGCAAGGCAAGGAGGAGAGGTTGGGAAACATATAAGTGAGGAAGAGGAAGTTAGAGAATTGTTTCAATATCCTCACTGAAAGGTGGAGGAGAGAAGCTATTGGTCGTAGAATAAGCAAGAGAATTCCTTTTCATGTGATTCATTAATGCTTCCAACAACTATACAGATGTAAACACCAGACTGCAAAATGGTGAATTCAGTTATTGGTCCTAATATGGCATGATTAGCCTAGATCAGAAACTGTAAAGAGAATGAATCTGGAATGGTGCACACCCCTTAATGTAAAGCACAGAGCAAAGATAGTGTGGCAAAATACAATCAACGGGTAGTTAAACTGCAGCAAACTAGCGAGGAAATGGCCTAATTTGCCCCTGCACTGTTAACGGTAGCTTGAGCTGTTCACAGAAATGAACAGGTGGAGCTTTTCAAGCCATGAAGATAAGCATTATCACTTACTAATGTTTGCAGAGTGAGTCACTGAAAAAGGCACAAGACCTAAGAGCAGGACTTGGTAAAGAAGTTGGCATTCCACTCTCAAAGAGTCAGGCATTTTTGAAAGTATTATCACCTTTTTCTGCGAGGCAGCATTACCAATAGTCAAGTTTGTCTATTCAACAGCTGGATGTGTTTTGACCCTTGATCTTCATCACAGCTATGTACATACCAAGTCATACGGCAGTAATACGCATCTGTTCTGGATTATAGACTCACACAGAAACTCTGGGGAGCATCAATGCACTGATGATGTGTGAATGCACCCAGATGTTAATGGGTGATTTCAGTGGCAATGAATCAAATGAGCAGCCTGGATTCTAGGGGTATCAGCTGCTTAGATATTATCCGGCTTTAAACAGAATAGTGGAGCTTCTCCTGATAAATTGCAGCCCTTTAAGGAGAGAGAGAGAGTGATGAGAGTTTTGCATGCATAGATTGTATAAATAAGACCAGTGGTGGTGAATGTTTGTGGAAATTTGTTTTTGGAAATTTGAGTCCTAACTGTACTGGTAGGCCCTCTTCTACACTACCATATAATCCATCTTATCAAAGCAGATAATCCACATTATTTGCTTTGAACTGGATTATATGAGTCTACAGTACACTGCCATATAATACTGTTCAAAGCAAATAATCTGGATTTTATATGGCAGTGTAGAAGGGGGCCCAAACGACACCTCCAGTAAAAGAGTATTAATTTGGGACAAAGGAGATAAAACCTACTTTGTCCCGAATTAATTAGAAATAAAGAAGCCATTCCTGAAAGACCCAGGTCTAATGGGATATGGGGCCTGTGGGGACTGACTACCGAGACTGCTTCCACAATCCCAGGGGTCAGTCCCCACATCCTTCGGGCTTCATGAGCCTGGAGAACTGAGGAGGGCACCCACACTCTCCCCATGTTGAAATGACGTGCTAGGAGGCATTGAGGCTCCTCTCCTCGGGCCTCCTGGCGCATCATTTCTGTGTCGGAGAGACATCATGGCAGCCAGTAAGTTTTCTTTTATTCTAAGAGGGTTTTTTACTGGGATGGCATGGGGACACCCAACTGGGAAAGCCCAAGTTTTTGGGAAGGGCATGGATACTTCTTAAACCTGCTTCATTGCGGGTTTACGCTCTGTCTGGAAATGCCCATAGTCACCTGTTTGCAGTTCTTTTTGCCACCTTTAAAGAGCTTTACCTAAAGTCAAAGGCACTTCTGTCAAGGGATCTTGGCTCATTTTGCCCACAGTAGACTGGAGTTCCTGCCACAATCTGCTTGCTTATATTAAGAGTACCTCAAGTTATTTTAAATACCAGCTACGGCACCCACAGAGGGTTTTTCCTCCCAAAGTGTAAAAGGTGCTATGAATGAAAGCTGTAATTGCTCATGGTATACACATTCTGCCCAGCCTATCTCATTAGTCTTTGAGAAACAGGTCTGGAGAATTTTAAAAGATTATAAAAACCTGTTTCATCTCATAGACCAGCCAGAAAGTAAAAGTGAATTATGTGCTTTGAATAGTGCCTAGGAATTTATAAGTAGAGCTCGTAAAAGTCCCATAATCTACCATAAACCATATTTGATTATAACTTCTGTTGTGAGTCATCTTGAGTCCCATATTGGGAGAAAGGGGATATAAATTTTAAAAATTACTAAATAAAATAAAGATAAGTAGTTCAGAAAATAATTGTTCCAAGTTCTGTGCAGGAGCTCTGTTCACTTCTAAAGTTGTTGATGCTTTCTGAACATTTCATCTAAGTGCTCAGAGATGTTCAAGGCCTAATACTGCTTCCAGTATCTGCCCTTTCACTTTCTCTTACCTCAAACACATTGGAGCAACAAATGTGGTGATGGTAGGATCTTCAGAAGCCCAAATATAGCTGTTTCCTTCTTATTTGTCATATAGAATATGACCCTTGTGTGTGCTGCTGATAAATTCCAAAATAACCCACCCCACCCCTCTCCTCGTCTGTAGATATTTGAAAACCATGGATAATAGCAACTTTTAATTTTTGAATGGAAAAAACTATGGGTCCTATGGACTCCTAAAAAGACAAATCAATGGTTTCTAGAGTAAGTCAAGACTGAATTCACCTAAGCTAAGATGACCAAACCACAGATTATCTGCTCTGAATTGGATTATATGGCAATGTAGACTCATATAATTCAGTTCAAAGCAGATGATGTGGATTATCTGCTTTGATAATCTGGATTATATGGCAGTATAGAAGGAACCTGAGACTCTTATACTTTGGCCATATCATGGGAAGACATGGCTCACTAGAAAAAAGAAGAAGAATTGATAAAGTAGAAGGCAATGAAAAAAGGGGGAAACACATTCCAGGTGGATAGACTCAATCATGGAAGCCACAGCACTGTGTCTGCAAGATCTAAGTAAGGCTGACGAGGATAAGGTGATGTGGAAGTTTCTCATTCATAGAGTCAATCAAATCAAAGTTAACCTGACAAGTTAACAACACATATTCTACTATGCTTGGGCTGGAATCATATCATAAAATAGAAATGGATAACCTCGAGAGGACTACAAATACTTCTGGGAGGGAATGTTTTTCAGAGCAGGATGTAACAAAATCTTGGATATCTGCAAATCCTGGAGGAGTTCTGCACATTACACTTTATTATACCACGCGATATTTGTCTATATAGGCTTCACTTTCTCTGTAGCCATTGAATTTTTGACGGCTATATAATTTATATTATTTCTATTGCTCTTGTAATAATGCTAAAAGTGAATTGTCTTTATGCTTTTGTTATTTTGTGTCCTTTAAGTTTTCACTGTGTTATTTATTAGCATATAGTCACATTTTTTTTTATTTCCTGTTTAGACCCACCCCGCCCCACCATTTCTAGTTCAGTTAGGGTTCAGATCTTTTCCTCAGTTTCATAATCCCCAAGGGAAACTACTCACAGGAAACACTTTTGCCTGTCAAAGTCAATGCAAAGTCTCAGCTTCTTAGATTTATTTAAATTCTAGTTCATTCCAAGTCACCAAGAGCTCAGAGTTGTGGTAGTAGCAATCCCAGCATATTTTAGTCACCTTTCCTGCTGTCCTAAAGGAAGTCTCTGGATTGTTGGGAAGTGGGGAAAGAGTTGTGAGACTTGCAAATTCAAGGCTTGTATAACTCTTTATTTATCCAAAACCTCCTTATAAGGCTTCTCAGAGTACTCAACATCCTTGGAAATTACAATTCTGTCACAAATGGCATTTTTATACATGTCCGTTTGCAACATACCAAAGTTATCCACATGTCACAACTGGACTTTAAAAAGTATATTTTTGCCCTATAACTTGCAGTATCTCCCTGGCAGTATCTTCCACACAGCTGAATAAAATCTCACATTTTCTGCTTTGGAATATATGGCAGGAATATATGGCAGTGTGGACTCGGGATATTGTAAGATTTTCTGCCTTGATATTTTGGTTTATATGGCTTTGTGGAAGGGCCCCCAATCAACATGGTCTGTGACTATATGAGTTATAGTCAAAATTCTGAGAGTTGTAATTCAAATAATATATGTTTTGATGTTTTGACTGCAGCCAACCAATTTTGGACATTCACCAAAACCAAGTTTTCTTGAGTGCGTCATCGAGTTCAGCTTTGTTTGGCTTGTTGGACCATAATTTATTGTGTACTATTCTGTTGTAAAATCTCATTGTTTGTTCCTGTGATGATCTATTTTACTTTAGACATTCTCAGTAAATTGTACTGTTACATTAATGACTTTGCAAAACAGAAATAAGAACATGAATTATCCATACAAATGCTATAGCAGAGGTATAAATAAAGCAGCTGATCCATTGCACATCAATATAGGAATTTGGCAAGAAAGTCACAAAATCCTTTAGCTTCATCTACATTCTCCAGCACCTCAGTACAGTAGCAGACTCATCCATCTTCAAGCTACCAGACTTGTGATTTTCTGAGCCAGCAGATTTCAACTGGAGTTTTGCAAGGTTGACTAAATATTCCAATTAACATTCCAAAACTTCTAAACTCACAAAGTTAGAGTGTCATTTTAATTTGGACTGCTGTTTCATAGCTATCCAATGACAGTCCATATCAAATGAGAACTATATTCCTGTGTGTGTGTGTGTGTGTGTGTGTGTGTGTGTGTGTGTGTGTATGTGTATGTGTGTGTGTATATATATATATATATATATATATATATATATATATATATATATATTCTGTTATTGTTTTGCTAGTATATCTTTGACACATTTCTAGGTCTAACTCAGAAATACCAGTCTCTGCCATTGCTGACTGTTTTGATCTGTCAGCCCACATCAGTAAGGCACTATTTGAAATGCACAAGCAAACAGGCAGCCAGTGTGATATTGTGATTTGAGCACTGGATTGTGACTTTGGAGACCAGGGTTCAAATCCTCACATGGCCATGGAAGCCCACTGTACAACCTTGGGCAAGCATCAGAGAAAGGTGGAGGTATATCTTGCCTCTAACTTCCTCCTCTGCACAAATCATCCCATGAAAAAAAACCTAATAGGGGCACCTTAGGGTCCCCATAAGTCAGAAACAACTTGAAGACACACAAAAACTAGCATCAGTTTGTTGGTTTAAGAAAAGTAAGGTATATTAGGTCCCAAATCCTTCTAACACTTAGGGCCCTTCCACATAGCTGTATAAAATCTACACCAAACTCAATTATATGGCAGTGTGGAGTCAGATATTCCAGTTCAAAGCAGATATTGTGTATTTTCTGTCTTGATATTCTGGGTTATATGGCTGTGTGGAAAGGCCTTTAGCTGCCCATTCATAGATCGGCTAGCCAGAGATGCTTTGACACTTCTCACATTGAATTGCACACTGGAATGCCAAGTAGGGAAAGAGCCAAGTACTGGAGAGACTGAAGTAACCAAGACTAAATGGGCACTGGGTCCAATGGAAAAGGCCTTGGAGACATTGGAAAAAGATGAGAAAGTAATCTCAAAAGGGATATGTATACCTGAAAGAAAGAGGTGTGCAGGATCAATCTTGGAACAGGCCAAATGTGGGACGGGTTTTAGATGAATTTCACATGTTGGTTAAACTAAGGCAGTGCTTTAGATAGGTTTCTCTCCTCGCTCAGCTAAGGGACAAGATCTTTATTGTTCATGATCAGTTAGAAAACTATGTTTTTTAAGTAACAAATAGGTTCTGTCAGCTGTTGGTGCCTGGCCCAAATAAATTTTCCCTCAGCTGTAAATGTCTGTGGGCTGCTAAGAACAACATAGTGTACCTCCTGTATATGATCAAACCAAGGGCTTTCCAAGGTGGTTTACTATTGTATAAAAAAAAAACACACACACCTTCAAATAAGGCATTCAGCCTGAGTTCAAAACTTCTCCTAGTTTCCTAGAGGCTTTTTTAAAAAAGAAAGTTATTTAAATGTAGGGATATAATAAACTCTGAGAGGCTGCCAGGGTACTTAAGACTGTGGTTAGCTGCTTTCCTCTACAGAGGTCCAGTTGCAGTCTCCAAAATAAATTTCCTTGCCTTATCTGGCAATCCTCCTGTTCCACAAGTTGTATTATTATTTATTCATTAAACAAGGAATATGCACTCAACAGAGCTGTGCAAAACATAGAAATCAAATAGTTCCTTGTCCTTGGGAATGCAAAACATAGCAGAGTTTAGTCTACATCCTATGGCAGTGTGCCACTGCCACTATTTAGATATTTTGGTAATAACTAAAAAAAGGAAAAAGATGTTATCTGAAGTGGCTCAAGAATGATAAACATTTAAATGCTAAATATCTTATTGTATTAAGAAGAAAGAAAATATTGTGGTAATTGCAACAATTAATAGACCAATTGATATACCTGGGAGGCAATGAGAATAAGAATGAGACAGAAAAGATATTCCATAATGTTTCAGTGAGACAGAAAATGATCATGTTTTAGAGGAAATAACTGAACATCTACTAAATAGCTGCAATATTCCCATTATGCACACAATTCAATAAGGCATCAGAGGGCATCCAAAATCAGTTGTGATGCTGATGGCATCATATTTTTCAAAAACTGAGCACATGTAAAGAGGCATCTTAGTTTCTTTGCATCAGGTGCCAAGGAGGAATGGTGGACAGGAGTTATGAAAATGTGAAGATACATCAGATATCCGGGAAACAACATACTTTCGATCGGACAGAAGTTCATCCCAGTATTCTCTTTAAACATGCCAGAGATGATGACTTTATAATTCCAGCAAGACAGCCCATTGTTTAAGTGGGGGAAGTGTTTTGTATATTCTGCCTTGATTTCCTTTGACCTACATTCATGTAGAGGCTGCTGTAAGCCAATTTCATCTTCATCTGTAACAGACTCAATCTATTAAACTCCAATTATCATAACTCTTGCAATGGGGAAAAGAATGATGGCTCTTAACCTGTTCAAGATTCTGTATCCTTAGAAGGCTGGAAACAATGGAAAGCCTCTTGCTACACCCAAAGTAATTTCCTGTAGAATTGCTTGAAACACAAATACTGAACACAACATGCAATTGCAAGTTGCAAAAATGCCAACAGCCCGACATCTGAAAAGAGCACACTGTTTTTAAAAAGTTAGGAGATGCATCTTGTGTATATGAGTCATCCAAACAAAACAGTGTGAAACCAAATAGTTACTAAACATACCGAGCCAAGAGGCAACTGACTGCTTGCTGTGGATCAATATAGTTCAGTTTGTGTTTCCTCTACTGCTCCATCCGTCAAAGTGAAAGCAGAGGATTACCTGGGCTCTTTTGGTACCTTTTTTTCAGAACAGAGTCTGAGAATGTATCTGTGAAAGTTGTCTCCCTAACAGTTAAACAGCAATAACTTACGTACATGGACATGCTGGCTTCTCCATGATACATGGGCACCTAGATTGTTGTAGGTGAGTACTATGTGGATATTATAATAAGAACGAGCTCAAAGACACATAATTGCTTCATTTATGTTACGTTGATGTTTACATAGTTAACATGTTAGGGATACCTCCTTTACTTTCATAGTATTTCCTTGCCTCTTCCACATCTTCAGAAATAGCAGTCTCTTTTTAGGCTTCAGTGCCATCTTTGCTGCTTCGCATACAGAGTAGTGGTTGCTTCATTACTGCAGTGATTTTATGTATTAAATGTGAACTGTAGGGATTACATAAGATATATTTTAAAAATTTTATAGGGGCTACATGATACTACTGCTTTCTTTTTAATATTGCAAAAACTTGGTAGCAAAGCTCGGGATAGAAACAACATTGTAGATTTTTTTTTCCTTCCCACGTAGAGAAGCCTGAAAATTGAATAATCATTAATCAAAATACGTAATGTTTCTTCAGGTGGCTATATTTATGTCAGTGTTGACTGCCTAGAATACAATATAATACAACTTGTCCTAAAGTGGAGACGAGCTTGGTTTTAGCAAGATTTTATTACATCTTTATAAATACAGTCTTTACTCCAAGATTATATTTCGTATATATATGCACAGACTTCATGATGTATTTCATTATTCTAAAGATTTCAAAATCCACTGTTTAATCATTGACCTATATTTATTATTGAGTTATACATTATGGCAACACATTAAAAATTGTAGTAGGCCCACCCATTTTGTAATCAATTAAATACACTGATTGTAGTGAAGTTTATTCCCAACTAAACATATACAGGTTGGACATCCCTCATCCAGAATCCAAATTATTGCAAAATTGTCCGCATAGGTGATTTAGATAGTGACACCTTTTTTTTCCGATATTCTGATATTTCTTTGTGTACAAAATTATTTAAAATATTGTTTATAAAGTTACCTTAAGGCTATATGTATAAGGTATATATGAAACAGCAATGAATTCTTTATTTAATATACTTGGGTCCCATCTCCACAATATCTCGTATACATATATGCAATTGTAAGTATTCCAAAATCCAGAAGAAAATCTGAAATCCAAAACACTTTTTACCCTAAACATTTCAGATAAGAGGTGCTCAACATGTATTAGATTGCAGCTGAAATGCCTTAGGCAGTTAATAATTCCAAATGTATTCCATAGCATTTTTGCACAGTTTACTGCACCATCATAATACTAAGCAATTATACTGGAAAGTGGTTACTGTGCTGGTTTAGCTGCTAGTGATTTAGAATTATAATGTGGTCACTCTTACGTTCTAAACAAAATACTTGTCTTTGAATGTTGCTTGTTGTTGAAATGCATGGGTTCCAGATACTCATTCCATAAAAAGATCATTTGATTACGCTTATATCATTAAATCTGCACTCTGGGGGAAAAATTAAAAGCAACATGTGAGTCTTTTGCTAATTGTCCCTGCCACACAAATCAAAACAGTGCATTCACTGAGCTCCCAAGATCGGGGAAAAATATCTGAGCTAATGGGTGGCAAGTCCTCTATAAACCAGCAAGTGTGCAACGTTCTCGTATTCCAGGATCCTTTAGACTGTAATGCAAATGTCCTGTCTCAGCCTTCTGTGGATACAAAGATATGACTTCTACACAATCACAGCTGTTCTGTCGCCTCCTGTCTGCCACCCTGTAATGTAATAGTATAATCTCCCTCCCCCCCCTTCACTTTAATGCTGACAGGTCATTACAAACTGTGATTTACCCAGGCATATTAACCATAATCACAGTTGTGCTGTGAGTGCCTACATGCGATTTATTATCAGATAGTAGTCATATCTATTTACATAGTCACTTGGGCTTTTTGAATTACTACCTCTAGAGATCCAGGGGCTCTTCCCATTATACCTGCTTTGCTTGGTCGACAGAGTGGGTGTTTGCTATGTGTTTGGTGGTAGACGGATGCTTATAACATGGAATGGGACACTTGATCACTTGCAGAAATATCCTAGTGACCTCCAGATCCTTGAAGAACCTCAAAGGAAGGCAATATGTGTATTAGCCAGAGTCTGTTCTTTTCACGGAATTTTAGCCATGTACCTAGGTAAGCATTCTCAAGACCTGCTGGTTTCAGGAGTATTTTGACTTGAATAATTGAACAAAATTCATTGGACTTAAATATATTACACATTTATTTTGCCTTCCTTTCAAGCAACACAGCTTCTGGAGATGTTGCATAATTTTGCAAATGTTGTTTGTTCTTAAGAAGTATTAGCTATCATTATAATTATGTGTGTAAAAAGAAAATATGTGCATGTGAGAAATGCAGATGAATAGATCTCTCTCCGTTTATGAGATGTTATTTTTAACGTGGCTTGTGACAAAGGTCAAAAGAAACTCCTCCCTTGTATCACCTTTGTATGCAGAATAAAACATGGTATCCTATCTTGAAGGAAAGGACATTTACCTGCCAATCAGTACAAACTTCTGAAGACAAGGAACCAGAATATAGTAAAGACAGTTATTAATGTTGTCGACAATACTAATAGTAGAGGAGGAGAAGGAAAAACAAAAGTCTGGAAAAGCATTTTCTTCTGGAGCAACTTTTATTTAAAAAAAACCCTATTGAATTGAAATCTTAAAAAATGGTTTTCTGATAGAAGTAAAAAAAATTATGTCTAGGGCAAAAACTACGAACTTGAAATTGATTTAACAATCAAAAATATCAATCTGATATTCGTCAATACGTGAGTTGCCTTAAAATAATGTATATATATTTAAAAGCATGTCTCTGTGTTTCTGCCATGATTTGGCAGTTGTTACTTCAAAATTGGAAGTGCGTCTTTGGCTGTTGTCCAAATTGTCATGCTTAATTGTAGTGTCAACATTTCAAGTAGGAGAGCCACAAGGATTGAAGGGGGGGGGAGAGCAGTCAGAATACATTACAATATTATAATAGAATTCTTGAAGTTTGATGAGGATTTTAGATTATCATTGAAGTGATCATGCCCAGATTCAAGTCAAATAGGTAAAGGTAAAGCTTTCCCCTTGACATTAAGTCTAGTCATGTCCGACCCTGGGGGGTAGTGCTCATCTCCATTTCTAAGTCAAAGAGCCGGTGTTGTCCGTAGACACCTCCATGACAGCTGGAGCGTCGTTACCTTCCTGCTGAAGGGGTACCTCTTGATCTACTCACATTTGCATGTTTTCAGACTCCAGGATTTCTTTCTCACCCCCAAACCAAACCCTGAGCTTTCCCTTGAGGGGTGGCTGGATGCAATCCCAGGTCAACTTTTGGTTGACCAGGGATGACATCCAGCCCCTCCATTTCCACCCAAAAAACTTACCAGAGGAGCCTACCAGTACCATAGGCTCCTCTGCAGAGTACTCCTGAAGCGCAAAAATGGCGCATCAGAAGATGGGAGGGTGGAGGGAAATCAAATTCATTAATAATCAGATTCACAAGTGTGAAACCCACAAGTATGGGAAGCCAACTATTTAAAAAAATACTGGACCTAGGAAATCTCACTTGATAGAGAACCCCTTAACAGTCTACGTAAGTGCTTATTACCTCAAATTTAAATTTCTACCTCAAAGCTTTGTTGCAATGCATCAAATAGTTCTGCCAGTCTGAATTGCTGCAATGTCAGTTCACAGCTTGTCACGAGAAAATACAGCATTGTATATCTGACAGTCTTGATTCCTGTAAATAGGTCTTAGTATGGCTTTGCCTAATGTGTCACCTGTTGAGTGCTAGGACTGAACAAAGGAATGTTGAAGAAATTACTGTTTTTCAATAACTTGATGCTTTTCTGAACAGGCAATTTACCTGTGGGATGGAACTCAAAATCCATGCTCTTCAAAGCTGTATGTGAGAAATGGCAATTTTGCCATTGCGCTGAGATGCAATCAGGTAGAAGCAGGGTTGTTAGTTTACTAAAGCCTAGTTGGCATTCCTCTCCTTGAAACTGATGGGGGCTAGAAGTTATAATTTTTCTAAATGTATTCTATGTCTCTACTGGTGGTTCGAATCCAGGAGCGGAATGAGCTCCTGCTGTTAGCCCCAGCTTCTGCCAACTTAGCAGTTTGAAAACATGCAAATGTTATTAGATCACATAGGTACTGCTCCAGCAGGAAGGTAACAGTGCTCCGGCCACATGACTTTGGAGGCGTCTATGGACAACACCAGCTTTTCGGCTTGGAAATGGAGATGAGCACCAACCCCCAGAATCAGACTCGACTAGACTTAATGTCAGGGGAAAACTTTTACCTTTACTGTTATATGTCTCTACTATATTATGATTTTATATTTGTGGATAAAAGAAGACAAAGGCACAGATATTCTAACTGTCCCTCCCCAAAACCAAACCCTTTAGCACCAACTCTAGATGATTTCATCTAGAAAGCATTAGAAATCTGCAAAAAAAAATCCTCTGTGTGTCTAGTAGTTGCCTTTCTATTATACAATTTTGCCTCTTTTTTATGCTTCACTGGAAGTAAGATCTTTATAAAGCATGCCCCCCTCTCCTTGAGGGCATTTACAGAGAGATTTCCCCACAGTCTTATCTGTCTTGTCTCAATACTGTATTTTTCTTATAGAACAACACTGGAATTGGTTGTTCATCAGCTTACACTTCTTGATGATGGGATTGCTGTGCTGATGAACAGCCCCTCCCTTCATTCTGAAGATCTTTCCTGCCCCCAATATTTCTCTCAGCAGCTTTGTTTGGCCATAATAGCACAAACAACAGTGGAACAGGAGACATTCAAAATATCTGTTCCTCAAAGTGAAAGTTTGGTGCTAAAATGTAGCCAGACTATGTGGAGGAGTAATAGTTGGTGTGATCTTTGTTGGATTTTCAAGCATCTGGATGCTCAACATCGACAGACATCCATGTGATAGTATCCTTAGATTAGGGGTATCATCTACCCTTCATTGGCCACATTTATATTGTGAAATATTGGCTGTACCAACACTTTCTATATTTTGTTGAACTATGAAGCAGAGTTGTCACTGCTAGGATTTATTTAATTCTCCAGTCCTATATTTTTATTATCACATCTTTCAAGACCATTTCCCAGTGAATTAATTCACAGTCAGTCTCCACTAGTTTGCAAAATTCTGTCTGGAGATTGTACTGTCACACTTTGCAGAGAATCAATTTGTTTTTCAAGTCTGTGTATTCTTTTTTATAAAAGGAAAAAACTAATAAGCGTGAGCAGATATTTTTCCTAAAATATCTTGATAATATAGCATGGAAAGAAGAAACAATCTTTCTAATTATGCTAAGCATTACAAAAACATGGTCCCTGAACTTGAGTAACTTTTTTTAGTTTTGATTGGTCATTCTGTGTCAATATACACGTGCATCTAAATAGGGCTGGCCTTAGTATTGTGGCTGCCTTCCGTGGCAGATATTGGAGGGTAAGAAGTGGTAGCAAGATATTGGAGGACAGAGCTGTATAAACTACATGATTTTTACTGCTGTTCCCTTTAAATTAGTCTGCTGAAGGTAAGATTCAGGTATTAATTCAATACCAATATGTGTTGGCCTGTGGTAGGCACAATTTGTGGCCTTTTGATAACCAAAAACTTCTAAAACTAATAAATATAGGTAATTATTATCTGGGATTGGCTATAAATTTTAATTTATTCTAAATCAGAATGCAACTTCAAGATCCCCTCACCGACAAGCATGACCAGAGCTATTCACAGCTGTGTTCTAAATATTTGGAGTGTAAATATTTTCCCTGAAACTAAATCAGAGTCTGATATGCACTAACAAAGTTCCTGTAAAGGAAGAGCTCCAACTCACTTTTTGTTAAATACGAGGGTTGAATGAAAAGTAATGCCTCCACCTTCATAACTCCTCGACAGATGGCAGTACTGGTATGCGGCAGGTTCTGGCTTGTTCAGTAGACTCTCCTTTACAGTTCCATTTGGCAGGAAGCCTTAGCATTGAACAATTGTGTTGTTAAAGTGCAAAGTATGGAACCCTGCTCAGATGGTCGGTCAATGCGACTTAAGCAATGTGCAGTCATTGAATTCTTGACAGCAGAAGGTGTCACCCCAAATGAGATTCATCAGAGAATGCAAGCTGTTTATGTTGATTGTGTTGATGTGAGTACTGTGTGTCATTGAGCAAGTAAGTTTAAAGATGTTGAGGTGGGAAAATCTGATTTGCATGACAAACAAAGAGTTGGACATCCTGTGACAGCAACCACCGAGTTTCACAAGCAAAAGGTTGACAGATTGATTCAGGACGATCATTGTATCACTCAGAAAGATATTGCAAGCTTAATCGGCATTTCACAAGAACGTGTGGGTCACATTATTGCTTTGCTTGGCTATCGGAAGATCTGTGAGACACTTGTTGCAGAAATAGAGTGTCAATTTCTTCTGTGACGGCTTCAGAAAACTTGTTCATCATTGGCAGAAATGTATCCAATTGTCTGGTGATTATGTGGAAAAGTGAATAGTGGTAGTTAAAGAGCACATTCTAAGGATTATTTCTGTGTTTGATTTATTAAAATATTCCCATCCAAACCCAAGTAACGAAGGTGGAGGCATTACTTTTCATTCAATTCTCGTAGAGTTTTATGAATGTCCACATAGTACATATTGAGCTCAGTCTGCATTGAGGTGCCTGAAGAAGCCTGTAGCTTTTTGGAGCATTGTGTGTATCAGAAACCAACAAAGCTTTGGTGTGCTCTTTGGCTGCAGAATAGTCAAAAATCCCCTTTGCCAAGAGTATGTGCCTTTAGTAAGTTACAAATAAACAGTTTCTGTTTAGCTTTGTGTCTTCCACATCATCCTTTCACATGCTAAAGTAAACAGCTTTTTAATTAACTGCTTGTTTTGTAATGCCTTGATCTTTTGAAAAACCTGTTGCTTTCAGCAACCACTTCAAACAACAAGATTCTTTATGTATAAGGCACTCCACTGTAGGAAAAACCACATAAAGCATCTTGGAAATGTTACACAGATGAAAGCTAATCGTAGAAAATGTAAGCAACTCCAGCAAGGTTTGCGGAGACATTTAAAGAAGTGAAAAGGATGCCAACAAAATAGGTGGCCTGCATAAGAAAAAGTGAGCAAAGGTAGCAAAAGTAAGCCAAGGTAGACGTGTAGCAGGGAGTTGTGTTGGATAGATGAGGCTTGAGTTGTCAGAATGAAGGCTTGGGGCATCTACCAGCCAGCCGGTAGCGTTTTCAGCTGTCACTTTAATGACTATACTCAAAATGCCCTTGAATTGCCTTCGGGGCTTTTTTAAAGTGTGGGTGGGATGTCACTGGCTTGATCAGATGCTTCTGGAAGACTTTCAAATAAAAAAAACTGTTGTTGAGACCAATCAGAAGTAATTATACATTGATAGACCAATCTCAACCTTCAAATGAGCTCCCAATGTCACAGTGACACTAATTTTTTTTGGATTATAGCAGATTCTCTAAACAGAAAAGAATACATGTAAACTGGCTCAATTGTTGCCCCTGGCAGCATACTTTATACATCTACTCCTACTCAGAGCTTTTCATGTGTATGTCATGGTATACGTGACTTCCCATCACATTATCTTCCCAAATTGTGGTTAAAAAGAGCATAAAATGGGTGTGCAGAGCTGCATATTTTAAATATCCAGGTGTTTTCTCAGCATGCCAGTGGAGCCCCGTTTCCACATGAACATCTTATCATAGGGTTGTTGTGTGTTTTCCGGGCTGTATGGCCATGTTCCAGAAACATTCTCTCCTGACGTTTCGCCCACATCTATGGCAGGCATCCTCAGAGGTTGTGAGGTATATTGCCCAGAAAACATACAGCCCGGAAAACTCACAACAACCCTGTGATTCCAGCCATGAAAGCCTTCACAACACATTGAACATCATGTTTGCACCATTCAGTATATTGCTTTTAAGCTTAATTTATATTTATTAGCAACTGAGAAATCTGCTATTCTACCATTTCAGGACTTCCTGAAAATTAGTTCCAGGACTGCCTAGTACCCTAAACTTTGGTACATAAAGTTTTGGATGACAACTTCCAGAATCCCCATGCTGGAATAGGGAATCCTGGGAGTTTTAGACAACCCCCCTTCCCATTTTACCGATCTTTGCCCAAGCTCTACAAAAGTTGTGTGTTTGTAGTTATTCTATTATGCAGAAATGTGAACATTTCTACAACATAGGACCTTGCATTTATTGTTTTAAAAAATAATGCTAATTGTTCAGTGATTACTTCCTCTTGGTTAATCTGTTTATGCTGCTGAAAGACTAAACTTCCATTTCGGGTGAGACCATTAGACTCCCCAAGAACCTGTGTATATGGTGCTTGCAAAGAGAACATTAAAATCAGAATTAAAAAACACATAATATATAATGTAATTTATTTAACAGAACCTAAGCTTCTTTTATTATTAAACAGCTTGAAATAAATGAGTAAAAATCCTCATCAATACAATACATTTCCAGCTTCTTAATGAGCAAGCTCAGAACATACATTTTGGAAGTGCTGCTTAACCTTTTTTACAAGAGACATCATTTAATATTTATATACAATTTATTATTTATGGTTTGGTGCAATCTAAGCAATAAGATGCTGTAGATTTTTATGGCTCTTTTTTTTTATTAGCAGTATTGTATTGTATATGTGTAGAACTCAATTGAAAAACATATTTAATTCTCATGGAATAGCATAGCAGTGTTTGTAGGATCATATTCTTGCCCTACATGTTTGGAGACAGGTGATTGGGTAAACTGTTCTGGAGTTTCCTCCATCAAAACTACATGATGTACAAAACCTGGTATAGACAGGAAGCAAGAGTTAGATGAGATTGTGTGGATACAGAATGATAAAGCTTGAACTGGAATGTATGCCATAGTCACCCACTCCAGCTGCAGCACCTTCCAGGTGAAATTAATTAAATGCTCTCCTGTGTCATGTACAGCATTACTTCTCAGGCTACTTGATGTAAAAAGCTGGAATTCATTGTTATTATTATATTTAATGTGCTAAGAACTGAAAACATGTCAGGGATTCAATCAGTGGTTTGAGGACAGAGACTGGTCCAGTAACTACGGTTACTTTGAGTTCCTTTGATGTACAGAACAAAGAGGTGGAAAGAGCATGAGGAAGTCTGCCTGTATTCATTCAAGTATGTTTTTCCAAGTAGCAGCCTCTTTTCTTGCCCATATCAAGTTAATTGATAGACCAAAACTTTTACAGTTCAAGTGCTTAGTAGAAATGCTTTAGGCATGTTTTTAAATGAAAAGACTTGATTCTCATTTCCCAGTTTGATATACAATTACCTTTTCATTTTTGGTCTTCTCCAAATTGTGTTACTATTCTCAATGCAGAAAAAAGGTTAGCGCATCATAAAATGTGCAAAATGTATGTTGGGGGTTAAAATATTCAAAACTATGCATATTTTATCAGAAAGTCCATACAAAGGTGAGTATATAAGGCAAAATACATAAGTGTGTTTAAAGTAAAGTGTATGCACATAGATGCCTCATAATTGTATATTGATTTGTGGTGAGTCCATGAATTCCATAGAGTTTGCTTAGGTAAGGAATACTCAGAGGTTGTTTTGGAGTTTCTTTCCTCTGAAATATAGCCCACAGCACCTGGTATTTGTTGGCAATCTCCCATTTAAGTACTAATGAGGACATGAAAATAGCATATTAAAATGTTAATGTGTGTAAATGTCTTCATGTAAATTCATGCATAAGTGGACTTATGAATGATCACTGGAGAGACTATCATGGACTGATCTGTCTATCTGATATGATGTCACATTTGAGTAACCATATTTGCAAGATTTCATAACTATGAATTAAGATCATAAGCTTGTCCCTCTTGTTTTTCAACATGTGTCAGGGATTCCTCTTCTTCAGAAGACAAAGGGGAGCAGGAAAGTGTTCATGAATCTGAGAGTGAGTTGGAGTCTGAGGAGGAGACTTTGCTAGTACCCTCATTCCAGGAGAGGTGAAAGGAAACAGAGCAGAGATGTTGTTCAGCTAGATTAGCTGCCAGAAATGCAGCTGAGTAATTAGGAACTGCCCTAGCAGCTGTGTGGGGACCCAGGGCTATAAAAGCCGAAGCAGGTGCAGCCAGCTCTTGCTGGTAACAAACTGACTCTAATGCCTTCACTCTCTGTGTGCCTGCTCCAAGTCTGCATCTAGATTTATGCCTGTTTCTTTGTCTGAAATAAGACTTCATGGCTTTCTTTTACATTATTCCACTGAGTGTGCTGTACTTTATGTTTTCATTTACTTACCACAGGCTGTTCTTGAAAGACAAAACAGGAAAACATGAAAGGTTCAATGTGTTTATCTCCCTTGCAGAACCTTTTGAACAGAATCAGGAATAGGCAACTATCCCTGGAGGGGGAGCTTTAGCTACCCAGGAGAACTTGGAGGGCTGCATATCTCACCACACCACCTCACCCCTCCCCCACAAAGCAAATCCCTTCTTTCCTTCCTTCCTTCCTTCCTTCCTTCCTTCCTTTCGATTTTCTTTTGGCTTCCAGGGTCCCATTGGGGATAATTCCATCATGATTTAGGGATTTCTTTTAAAATCCAATCACTAATCCTAGCTAGAATATACCTATTGAAACAGTTGCTGAATAGTAAATCTACATTTACATAAATCCGCTTGAATCAGTAGATCTATTTTTAGCTGGAATTATCAGATGGATTGGCATGAAGAAGATCACAAGAAGTTGGTTGGTCTGTTATGTTGGCAGAATATTGATGCAAATTGCCTTTAGTCTATGGCCCCTTCTACACTACCATATAATTCAGATTATCAAAGTAGATAATCCACATTATCTGCTTTGAGCTGGATTATATGAGTTCACATTGCCATATAATCTAGTTCAAAGTAGATAATCTGGATTTTAGATGACAGTGTAAAAAGGGCCTGATTCAGCACACTGTTCCTACATTTCTTTAGGAGAAAAACATAGCCTATTATATTTAAAATGCATGTGGCCATGATATTCCTTACGATAAGACCCTTGAACTTTTGTGAGGCCCTGAATTAAGTGCTCTTAAAAATCTTGTCTCTTGAAGTGTTTAGGAAGGTGAGCACCAGCATTGGTCATTACAACAACAAATTCCAAGATGCCACAGTGGAACATCTTTCCCCAGCAGAGGTTCAGATTGCAGTCTCATCATTTCCAGCAGGAAAATGATGCTGTCCCATGTCATTTTCAAAGACAAGACAGCCCTCTAGCTTTTTGAAGGAGTGTTGTTAATGTTTACAGTGTCAATACATTGCTATACAATTTTCAGGGAGTGGGGGGCATAGAAGGACATCTCAGATTTGCCACTGATGTTTATAACTGAAATTTAATCAAGGATCCAGTTACCATTGTACTTGATTTGAACCTCAACTACATAATTTGCAAAATCTGCAGTTCTGGATGAAGGATGGTTTTGCAGCTAAGACAAAGTTGTGGGGTTCTCCTGTCTATTTCTGTCTTTGACATGGTCTTCCTGGCTGACTTTGGCAAGATATTCCAGGGTTTTGTTTTAAAAAAAATCTGCTGTACAAGACTTGCATCTGAATACTTGGCTTGTGTTTCAGAAGTGCAAAGCAGTTAGCAGCCCCCATTGATTTTCTGCATCCTCAACTCTTTTAAGAGGGATGCATGCTCAGCATCTCTTTCATTGGTTGTTTGATCGTAGTGGAGACCAAATGCTCTTAAGTGTATAGTTTTTTTAAAGGATAGTGTGATGTATCCCTATCCAGCTTAGCTCTACGATCATACCCTTGGGCTCCTACCACTCACCTTGCCCTTTCACTCTCAGCATCCCTCCCTAGACCTCAACTTGGTCCTCAAAGTGATCTTTGGGGCCCATTCCACACAGCTGAATACGATCCCACATATTTTGCTTCGAATTGGAATATATGGCAGTGTGGATGCAGATAACCCAGTTCAAAGCAGATGTTGTGGGATTTTCTACTTTGATATTCTGGGTTATATGGCTGTGTGGAAGAGCCAGTGATTTGCCAGTGCATAAAAACAGCAGAGCTTTAAAAGTGTTTTTATCAGTGTCCTTCGAGGTACTCTCCCATAAAAAAACGTGTTTCATATCATGCATACAAGAGACAAAAACAAAGTAGACCTTGATGGATGTAACATATTTGGTTTAATCACAACTTTCATGTGTTCAGCATACACAGGTACAAAAACTTATTAGTCCAGTTTCAAATATTTTGAGATGGTTTCCTGTGCCAGCCCACCAAGGCATCTCTCTTGTAACAAAACAGCTATCAACAAGTCACATAGTCAAAAGAAGCGAGAGAGAGCATGTGGTCTGTAGCCCCTTTTATAACTTCTCAGAAACCATAGAGTAAAGTAAGCTGCACACCAGAACATACATACAGGAAACAGTAAGCAACAAGATCATAGGCAAACAGATTACTAGAGAAGGCTTTATGAAGGTTATCATTTCCAACACTTTCAGCTTTACTTTGCCGGTTGTGAATACCTATGGATAGTATAGTGTAAACAATGGAATTTCAGGTGTCAAAATTGTGTTTGGGGATAATCTGTTGTAGCAGATTTGACTGTTGATAACTACCAATGTTGAATTATATTGACATACATAGGAACATTCATCATCTGCTTTGGGGTGGCTACCTGCTGTGGCCAATAAAAGTGAAAGCCATATGTGGTAAAAGCCATGATCCCATTTAAGAGATCTACTTAACAAATTAATTTCGTCAAGATATACCCTCCGTATGTTGGAATAATCAGCAAATAAAAACATTGTGCACTTTTCCTTTATATTACCCCACCATTTCATTTCTAGTTCTATTACTTGCACCTGATGTTGATGAATAGATAGCATTAAAAGCCATAGACAGAATTGATGTACCCAATTTCATGCAACAGATGCCAGTTAATGTTACAGCACCCTAGGAATTACTCCCATGATGTGTTACGAAAAACACAGAAACACTACAGAGGCCTTTGGGGGGGGGGGGGGTTGTGTGTGTATATTGTGTGTGCATGTTTAGTATTGTGTAATCAGAGTAGGTGTCCTTGACATTTATCAAAGAACAGTATCTAGTGGATTGTTGACTTGAACAGACATTGGAAAAGGTTGGGAATTGGTTTTCAGGTCATTAAGAAGGCAAATGCTTATAAAGTAATTTAGAGTCACTGTATTTGTCATGAAGATTTCCCAGAGAATGATAATGCAACCAGTTGAAGCTGTAGTGACCATTGTCAAGTTCTTTCTGGGTCCTTATTTCAGCTTTTCGTTGCATCAGTTCCAGCCATTGACTACATCACGACTAATTCAAAGATTATTGTACACTGGAAACAGATAAAGTATAAAATTCATAATGACATCTGACTACATTTGAATGCTAAAATGTTAATTTAAATATGGTATTTGAGGCAGATCCTTTACTGTGCTTGTGTTCCTAATTAAAATTTAGGAGCTAAAAATCCATTTATATGCTCCATCTATTCTAAGCTTCAAAATGTGGCTGTAATGGATATGATGAAAGGAAAAGGAATCAAAAGGTTTTCCTGGCTTATCTAGTAGCAAAATGGTTATAATTCAGATACTGGAAATGAATTGATGTATTGAACTATGATTTTGTTTTAGTTAGCAGACGGGGTTTTCCTGCTAACTAAATTGGCCTTCTGAAAGGACATTACCCAGGGGACGCCCATATGTTTGATGTTTTACCAACCTGTGGGAGGCTTCTCTCATGTCCCCGCATGGGGAGCTGGAGCTGACAGAGAGAGCTCACCCACTCTCCCTGGATTCGAACCAGTCCTACCAACATAAGGGTTTAACCCATTAGGGTTTTTAAAGGGTGGGATTTCTGTAATATTTTCTTATGCATTGGCCTTCCACATTGATGGATGCAACCATTCATGGCTTGAAAATATTTTTTTTAAATCCAAAAAGCAAAAGAAATAAAATTTACTTATTGTTGCTCATTTGAGAGATAGGAAGATGATTAACTTACTGACTCCTAAATATATGAGGTGGTCAGAAAAGCTTTTCTTTAGTTTTACCGTGAAAACAAGGGTCCCACACCATTCAAAGTAGAAGAAGATCTCGTATGCAGCTAACAAAATTATAGAAATAAAATGGACTCTGAGCACTGTGATATCAGTGATTCTATATGATCTTCTGCTGCTTGCTGTACACTATTCCATTGCACCTGTACTAATATGTTGCATAAGGTTCTCTTCTCCAAAATCTTCTGAGAGAGTCAATTTATATGGGCCTTTGGCCAGGAGCTCTATAGCTCTGAAATTAAAGTTGCTTCTATCAGCGTCATTGAAAGTGCTGGCTGAAGGTGAAAAGTGCATGAAATTTCAACTGAGAGACTTGCATTACAAATAATAGGTTTGGGGCCCATCCAGACAG